>NC_080046.1:56899546-57211183 GCF_012489685.1 Lotus japonicus
TTGTGTTTTGTAGTATGGACCAACATTTCTCCTTTGAAATACACCATGGTGGAAAATTTGTTGAAGACCCTGTGCTACATTATGAGGGTGGTGAGTTGACTGTCTTCCCTGGCTTTGACCCTGACTACTGGTCGTATTTCATACTGTTGGATTGTGTGACTAGCCTAGGGTATGCTAAGGATGGCCACACAATGTGGTGGAAGAGTAGTGAGTTGCCCTGGACAAGCCTTAAGCCAATGTTGTTGGATTCTGATGCCACGGACTTAATGAAGTGTGCCTGTGCAAATAATGGGGAAGTCGAGTTATTTGTTGATGGCATTCTTGTTGATGATGGGGTTAAGGAGGATGTTCTTATTGCTGATGTGGTGGAGGGAGTTATTCCTGAGGTTGTTATTTATGAGGAAGTTATTTCTGAGGTTGTGGGGGGTGTTATTCCTGAAGTGGTGGAGGCTGTTGTTGAGGGTGGTGGGACAAATGGGAATGTTGCTGGGAATGTTTCTGGGGATGGTGTTGCGTCTGTTGAGGGTGGTGGGACTAATGGTAATGCTGCTGGGAATGTTGATGGGGATGGTGTTAAGGGTGGGGGCAATGTTGCTGTTGATGAAGATGGTGGTAATTCTTCAGATGATTGTCTTAAGGGAGTGAGATTGGATGATAGTGAAGAGGAAAGGACTCTGGCCTTGGATGATGGATTTCCTGATGACTGCAATGCTGAAACTATTGGACTTGAGGTGGTTTTGGGTGGTCAAGAACCTGCCCAAGGACAAGGCACAGAAGATGTTGTTCCTCCCCAAGGAGCTGTACATGACCAAGAATCTGTACCTCATGCCCAAGGATATGTACCTCCTGTTGAACTGCTGCCTATGCTTGATTTTGATCATTTGCATGAACTGGAAGAAGGTTACGTAAGTGAAGAACTTTACAGTGATGGGTATGTTAGTGATAGTGATGGAGAAGTTGAGAGGCCTAGGTATCCTATGTACAGAAAGGAAGAGATGTGCAGGGAATTTATGTTTAGGGTGGGTATGGAATTCAAGACTTTAAATGACTTCAGGTATGCAGTAGCACATCACTCCATTCTGAATGGTAGAGAGACTAGATACATTAAAAATGATAGAAAGAGGGTGAGGATTGGATGCAAACCTGATTGTGACTTCATTGTTATGTGCAGCAAGGTTGGGGGAAGTCAAACATTCAGAATTAAAACTTGTGTATCAAAACATACTTGTGCAAGGGTATTTGATAACAGAAATGCGAGTTCAAGGTGGATTTCAAGTGTGATTGTTGAAAAATACAGATCTAATCCTGATGTAAAAATTAATGACATACTTGAAGATGTGAGGATGAATTATTCAGCTGGAATCACCCCTTGGAGAGCATTCAAGGCAAGAAAGATGGCGAAGGAAGTGTGGGAGGGAGATGCAACCAAACAGTATAGTCAGCTGTGGTCTTATTGTGCTGAGCTGAGAAATAGGAGTGTGGGCAACACAACCAAACTAAACATTTTACCCCCTACTGCTGGTGATTTGCAGCCTAGGTTTGGTTCCTTTTACTGGTGCTTTGATGGCTGTAAAAAAGGGTTTAATGCTGCTTGTAGACCCTTTATAGGAGTGGATGGGTGCCATCTAAAGACCTAGTATGGTGGTATATTGTTGATTGCAGTGGGTAGAGATCCAAATGATCAATACTACCCACTTGCTTTTGGGGTTGTTGAGACTGAGAGTAAGGAGACTTGGAGATGGTTCATGCAACTTCTCCTAGAAGATATTGGTGACCAACAAAGATGGATTTTTATATCGGACCAACAAAAGGTAACTGTCACATATTAATTGACTTTAATCTATGGAGGCTTTATTGACTTTATTCCTTAATTGCAGGGGCTTCTGGCTGTTTTTGATGAATTATTGCCAGGTGCTGAGCACAGGTTCTGCGTACGCCATCTCTATGCCAACTTCAAAAAGAAATTTGGTGGAGGGTTGATGATTCGAGACTTAATGATGGGTGCTGCCAAAGCCACCTACATACAGGCTTGGCAGGTAAAAATGATGGAGATAAAGGCAATTGATGAACAAGCATATGAATGGCTGGCTAAAATTCGAACTAAGGCATGGTGCAAACACGCTTTCAGCTTCTACCCGAAGTGTGACGTTGTTATGAACAATCTATCTGAAGCTTTCAATAGCACAATACTGGTGGCAAGGGACAAGCCCATTCTGACAATGTGTGAGTGGATAAGGCAATACCTCATGACTAGGATTGCTAAAATGAGGGCCAAGGTTGGGAAGTATAGAGGTGTAATCATGCCTAAGCCAATGAATAGGCTGAACTGGGAGGTGGACAAGAGTGGCAACTGGATTCCAAAGATGTGTGGTGAAGGGCAGTATGAGGTCCAACACACAGTGACCCTAGAGAAGCATGTGGTTGACATTGGGAAGGGTAGATGCAGCTGCAACTACTGGGAGCTTGTTGGTATACCATGCAGGCATGCAATAGCAGGTATAACAGACCTAGGAAAAGATCCCATCAGATTTGTCCACCCATACTATAGTAGGGAAACTTATGAGCTTTGCTACTCATTTAATGTATCACCAATAAATGGGATAGCTCAGTGGCCTACAACCCCATATCCTGACATCCTACCCCCACAGTACAAAGTTAGGCCAGGCAGACCAAAGAAACTTAGAAGAAGGGGACCCGATGAAGAGCCCAACCCTAAAAAACTAATAAGAACTCAAACCTCTAATAGGTGTAGAAGGTGTGGGACTTTAGGCCACAACAGGAGAACATGTAAGGAGGCTCCAGCACCATGGGAAATTGAAGATGAAGAGGAGGGGAATGTGCAGAATCAAAATGAGGAAGGTCAATCAAGTCAGCAGGTTGTGCAAAATGATGCAGGCCAGTCAAGTAATCAACCTGTTCAAACAGTGAATCAGGTATAAGCAACACACATACTTCTAATTAGTGAGTGCCACAAACCAGAACCAATCAGTGAGTTCAAGGCAGCAACAGGCAGAGAACCAGTTTCAGACGAGACAGCAGATGGGAAGAAATCAGAGGGACAAGGTAAACTACATATGCTAATTACACTATGAATCCTTGTTTTTTAAGATCTGCAAACTATAAATCAGAATATGATGATTGGATGGGTGATATGTTACCTTTGACTCTTTAGGGAAAACAAGTGGAAGGTAGCTCATCAACTACAAGATTGCAACCTCAACTACTTGCAAAACTTCCTAGATGGGCTGAAAACCGAACTGTTGCTCAAGTTTTGGAGATCATGTCTCAGGTATTGTTGAATATTCACTCATATTTCTATTCACTCATAGATCTGGAATTTGAAAGGCTAACATGAAATCTGGAATGCTTGACATCAGGGTTCCAGAGAACTGCCAATAAGGAGTGGATCAAGGGTGCAAGGTCACCAAATCTTGAGTCAAGAGGTGAGCAATGGAGCAAGAGCACAAACACCAGGACCATCACAAGGACCATCACAAGCACCATCACAAGGACCACATAATCAAAGTCAAGCAGGAAGCAGCCACAACATAATTTGAAGTTAGGACAGTAGTGTTAGGGAGTGAGGATTGTTTATGTTGCTGTTTAGTGAGTTTTTTGATACATGTGCCTACTGTCTTCCATATGTGGTTGGTAGTGTTAGCTTTTTGGCTTTAATGTATGGCTTTGGTCTTTAAAGTTTGTACTCTGTTATGTGGACCACATATTTTATCTTTTTGAGGCACATGGATGCTGCAGTAATTGAAAACAGCTATATTGTAAGACCATATTGTAATGGCAGTAATATTTATTTTGTGGCTTCAAGTATGATTAATGTATGGCTTTGGCCTTTATATTTTATACTGCACTATTTTATCTTTTTGAGGCACAGGTTTGGAGGCTTTACTAAGTATGATTAATGGATGCTACAGTATTTGATGTGAAACAAACCAATATATGTACTTCATATTTGGAAGCTGCAGGTTTTGGCTACAAGTATGAAATATACCATGAATTTGTTTCTAAGAATTGGCGTGAAATTTATGCTACTCGTGCTCTTTTTTTCTTAGCATGAGACTGGAGTATACAAGAATCTCTTACCAAGTGCCTGGAATATAACTTAGGCTTATAAACCTCAAAATTAAAGCTTCTGAAACATAGGAAATTGGATCTCCAAATCAACTTCATTGAAACATAATGGCTAACAATTGTTACAGACTGAACCACCTATTTCCACTTCACATGTTACAATTGTTTTTGCTAATGAGAGCCATAAACCATAACCCAGAAATTACATGACAAACAATTGAAAAATACATCAACATTTTCCCCTTTTTCCTTTCACTCTCTAATTTCTCAGCTTCAGCCTCCAACTTTTGTTTCAGCCTTGCATTCTTCACCTCAAGGTTGAGTCTTTCAGCCTCCAGCTTCTGAATTTGAGCCTCCAACTTGGCTATCAACATTGCATTCTTTTTTTGGAGTTCAGCCACATACCCATCTTGCAAATTCTCCTCTGGTTCATCTTTCCATCGAAAATAGCCACAATTTTGCTCATTCTGAAGTAATTAAAAGCAATTTAAAAGCAATCAAATATCCAAAAAGAGAGCCCTCGAGGGAAGGAAGGACAAGCACAAAATCAAGCACAACGAAGGAAGGACAAAATCAACCAATCAATCTAAAACTCACCATCCAATTTGGGCACCTCCAGAATGCTCTTCGAGGGTTCTCTGTTGTGTTAGAGATGTATGATATCACTAGCTCTCCACATTCGCACACCCTAGAAGAACACGAGGTCGAGGACGATGAGCAGCTTCTGGGAAGTCTCTTCTCTGCGAAACCACTGTTCATCTTCTTCATCTTCGTCTTCTTTCTTCTCCACCGCACGCCGCCGCACGCCCTCTCGTCGTCGACTTCTCTGACCTCTCACTCACAATCGTGCTCTCTCTCCCTCAGCCAAACTGTGTGTGTCGTGAAAGTGAAAGGGGAACTTAGGATTTTAGGGTTCAGTAATTTGGGGATTTTAATTTGAGTTTTTTACTTTTTTTTTTCATTTACTTACGTGGCACCTTTTTATATTAATTATTTACACACAAGAAAATCCACGTCAGCTGCACAATCAGCAGGAATTAGACGGAACCTAACGACAGGGGCCTTTTACTGTATATTATTTTCACATTAGGGGCTTATGCCACAAAAAATATTTTAGAAGGGCCTTTACCAAAGGACCCTTATTTTAGAGGGGCCTCCAACATATTTAAGCCTTCCACAAACTATCAACTAGCGTCTATTTTGAGTATTAAGCAAATGTGCTTAGCCCTCAAGAGTTAAGTTAATAACCAAACCATCATTCCATTGACGTTATTTACACAATAAAAAACTACAAAAAAGTCAAAATATTGGACGGTTTTGTGATAGTCCTCACCAAATACAATGACATTTCTCTGTTGAAAAGCCCTTGTTGTTGGGTTGTTTAATTTACCAATGACCAATGCATGAAAATGCACGCTTTCATAGTTTCACCCCCGTGATGTTGCTGGAAATACTGACTACACAGCACTGTAAAGAAATTAAGATCAAATCCCGTGACTCCATTTGCAGGAAATATGATGTTTTGTCATGTTTTTACTGTTGTTTCCATTTCCTCTAAATTTTCCAAAACATCGAACTTAATTGCAAGAGACAGGCAATTCTTTCTTTCTTTTCTTTTTACTATATATGTGTCAATGCTAAGTAAAGTTTCAATCTACATATGTCTCCCTTTCTTTTGTAAAATACACAATAAATTGACATCATGCATGTAAACCTTTTTCGTCAACAACTCCGGTTCATTATTATACGCAGGTGGTGAGAAGTACAAAGCATCATTGTCTTGATATTACGGTCCCCATAACAATCACATATGCACAGTACACATACATATACATGTTGACTCAATTGGTAAAGATAAATTATTTTCTCTTAAGTACTTGTGTGTTTGATTTTCATTATTGATCATGTGGATGATCTGTAAGTATATTTATTGATGACGTCTCAAAAACATACTTTGGCGCTAACTTAGGTGATAACTGAAGCCGAACCCGGTCAATTTTTAGTAAAAAAATATGTTATGGTCAAAATTCTTCATAGTCCTCATCACTCACTCATGAATGGTTAAATTTAATTAAATAGTTTTTTTTCACTGGTAATTCATTTAAATTGTATATTTTTTTGGTAAATTAAAAATATATGTTTGATTCATTTTAGACAGTAATTTTTTTTATTTCTTCAAAAAAATAGGAAGAACTAAAGGCTAAGAACGGCAAGAGAATCCCTCGACAGGAGAGTCTCAAGCTATATATGTACAAGAGCGGTTAATAATCTTTAAACTCAAGAAGGCTCATGGGCACCCTTTTTTAGTTTTGTGTATGGAAAATAACAGCTAAAAACGTTAAAATCATAAGGATGTGAATGTTCAATTTTTTTTTCGGTTACGAATGTTCAAACTTCAACATAAATGTTTATGTAGTCATGTTAAATTGAAAAAATAGCTTTTTTTTCGTATTAAATTTTTTTTGTTGTTGTTACATATATGCATGCATGTAAGGAAAAAAATCTAGGCCAACCTGTAAGGACCCTACATACTTTGAGAAGTATAAGGATATTGATTAGCATATAGACATTTTGTATATTTGATAGGATAAGGAACAGATAAATGATATCCATTTATTATATATCACTTCAAGTGTAATAAGAATAAATAAACTTAAATTAAAACGTTTCAAATTTAATAATTAAAATCATTGACCAAAATATTTTAAAAAAGAAGTGGTGATTGTGAATTAGAAAAATGGATGAAGTGATTGTAAATGATATAGGAAGGCTTACCAACTGTCTTTAGAGGGCGGCATGTGGGGTTGTCAAGCAAGATTCCCATTTCCACATGCTACCTATATTTCAATACAATTAATAAATATTAAGTAATTAATTGGAATACAATTTATTTCTTGAGGTTTAATTCTGATTTTTTAAAAGATTACACTCCTTTATGTTGAACATTTTATTATGATATTAGATCGTAAAATCGAATATACTATTAATTAGTTAGTCATATCCATGCTTGAATGTGGCCATAAAAATAATATTATCAAGCGGGAAAAAACAGTATGGAGAGAAAGTCATGAATGGGCCTAATTCTGGTCTTTTTCTCCTTCTACTTCTTCTTCTTCTTTTTTTTTTTCTTGCTTTTTTAAGTACATGTGGTAAACCTTTTCAAGTCCACATTAATGGCCGTCAGATTTTTCCGGTTCAGGCCTTAAAATCAAGAGCACAAGAATAAAGGATATATTTGTTTAATAATTTTAAAAATGTAATACAACTTTTTTAAGTATTGCTATTAACTCTATAAATGATTTTGAAATGATTTTTTTTAACTGTGTAAATTATGATATTATTAAAAAAATGAAATTTTATTTTTGTTTAACCGGTTGTAGATGCTTTGGCTCATGGGATGGGACATCTCGGGATGCTGCTCTATGGTAGATATGGAAGTTTCATTCCCACTTTATAAATTCTGTTAGAAATTATAATATAAAATCATTTAAAGCTATCCAAATAATTTAATCTTTTGAGATACATGGTTCTTTACATGGTGTTAGAGTTGATCTTTACAACCAAGTGGTCTAGAGTTCAATTTTGCCGCATTATTTCTTCTAATAAAAAATAAAATTTCAGCATATATACCATAGCTTTTTCTTTTGAGATAAAACAAAGACAACAGTGTAAAAAAGTTACATAAAAATGTGATTGAATACATGTATAAAACTTTTTACATTCTCATTATCAGCCATACAAATAAATCAAACTTCAACATTAATAATATAACACGTAATTGCCAAAGTCTTCACGTTACTAATGCCAAATCAAACCTACTGCTATTATTACCCCCAAAAAATGATTCAATTAATTTAAAAGGTGAATGATTCCCTGAGAAACTATATCCTTTAAAATTCATGAAGTAGATCCCTCATCTTCTTGATTGATACTGAAAAATGAGCTAATCGACCTTTCTCTGTTTTTGTAAGAATGAAATTTTGTAAATTTTTAATATTTTAATGAAAACATTGAAGCACTACGCGAGCAATATTGAGCTTAATTTGTTTTAATTCACTTTGGGCAATCATCCCAAATCTTTTCTCTCCTTAATTTATATGCAATGCTAAAGGAATTTTCTAAAATATATAAAGCTACCCTGTTCTTTCTAGATCCAGTTAAGCAGAACTCATTAATTAATATTAGTGGGTAAATGAAGACAAAATTATTAATAAGCTTGAACAAATGAAGGGGCCACCCAAGGCTTCTCTTGTAAAGCTTCAAGTTGAAGCATAGCACAAGCAATATAGTTCAACTTTTGTTGGGGTATTGTTTTTTGGTTTGAGTTGCCATCATGCATGTTGTGTTATCTTTGGTAAGTTTAAAACTGATCTCTCACCAAACCAAAGAGGGAACAACAGACAATCAATAAAAGCCATGAGATGGCGAGAAAAAATTTAGTAACAGTATCTTAGCGTTTTAATCATGTCTATACTGGCACACCATTGATATAGATATTGTTTAAAAGAAAAAAAATCACTTTGCTATAAGTTTCACACATGTTTGCATTCTTCTTTTTATTTTTGAATTTATAAATTGGGGGGAAAAGAATTTTGGGAGGTTTTTCCTCATCTCTTATAAAACACATCAATTTTTCACATAAACCTCTCGTACTCGAAGTCTCTTATAAAGAGTGGAATGAGACCTCTTACATGAATTATGTGTGGTTGTGTGTCGTGTATGATAGACGTAGACTTTTTAGAGTGTCAGTAGTCAAGATATCCAACCTTTTTTTCTAGCATTACAAGATCTTATTTAGAATATTTACATAAAAACTGCAAATATAATCCTAAGGACATAATGAAACTAATGAAAACTGACTAACCTAGGTCGTTTATTCGCCATGTTCTTAAAACTTTGAAGGCTTCGAACTTGTTCCTCGAGCTTCCATATAATCTTTGGGAGTGGGTACATGGACCTCTTCGTGTGCATTTGCTTGAACGTGGGTAAGTACTTCTATGACGTGACAATGTGTGTCTTGACTACACTCCATCCAGAGTCGAATGTTTTCTTAGTTGCTTGTGGTGATTCTTCATAATTTAGAAAAAAATTGCTTATCTTCAAATGATCATTTTTTAGTTCCACCTAAGACTCTAAAAACTCCGAATAAAGTATCAACCTCGTGTTGTATCAAATTAATTTAGCTCTTCAGTCCTTCCCAAATTCATAGTTCGAATTTTACTCTTGGTATTTGGGGACATGCTCATGTAAATAATAAAAGGGCCGGTCTCTCTGAAAAGAAGAAAAAAACTCTTCATAAAGTAGTGTTTAAATTCTATATTCGCTCCCCCTCCCCCTAAATACCATATAGTGCCTCATTTTTTTTTTGTCTTGACCAATGTATCTCCACAGTCGACAACCGTGAGATTAATCTCTCGCCCCGCGGTCAACGCACTAAGCGGTAGGGGGTTGGTTAAGGAGTTTTCTCCATTCGCAAGAGTTGAGATTCGAATAGAGAATTTCTCAATAGTGCCTCATTTGATTAGTAAGTATTAATTTTATTTTTTGTGTTAAAAAATTATCTCTTATATTTTAATTTTTTTATAGTTTTGTCCCGGTTAGTCTTCTTTGGCATCGAAATGACTCATTTAGTCTTTCTCCTCCAATTAAAGGGCCCCTTATTCATTTATTCAACTTTTTTAATTAACGGCTATATAATTAATGTAAATTTGTTACGGTAGCTATGGTTGATTTGTGAAATTAATATTATACAAACTATATCATATTCTTGTGGTGGCTACAACATGTATAGATCCGTATCCTAGCTATAATCTTTGACTTATGATGAGTACAACTTTCACTTCATTCATGATGTGTTGCAGTGTTGGCTTTGTGCATTGAGAATTTGAGATAAAGAGAATGAAAGCGAAAAGAGCGAGGATAGATAGATTGTGGAGGTGGCAAAGGCAATGGGCCTGAACAAACCCAACTAGATCATAAATAAAATGGACCCACAAATCCTATCCATATTGGGAGTGATGATTTTGGCCAACATTTTTGGATTAGAACAAAAACACAACAGCAGCAGCCAAATTTCATCTTCAATTCTTCACATACATGCCTACATGGCTTCATATCAGACAGATGAGATCATAAAAATGCTGCTGCTCTAACAGTTCTAAACTAGAAACTACAAACAGTGGCATGGTATAGGTATGGTGTAGTTGCTTATTGATCAGCCGTATATATTCTTATTCTTATCCTTAAACCAAAGTGACGTACGTGAACACACAGCTTTTCCACTAACCAATTGGGCATTTTCTTACATGATGAAAGAAAGTCATGTTAAACTAGAAGAAGGATCAATCATTTATTAATTACTTGCAAGGTTTAAGTTATCATACTTTGACTTTACTTTTCAGAAGTTCTACATATCTAATTTTGAAGCTTTAATTCTCTCTTATCATATGCTCCCTAATTCCTAAAGACTAAAGTTTACCATTTTTCTGTTCTCTGTTAAATGCTCTGTTTTCATTTAATTACCTTGTATGTTTGTTTGAGCTGCAGTCATAATATTCAACTGATTCTAGAGGCACAGGAATTATTGGTTTGCTTTTTACTTTAACACATGGAATATGTAGTGGGGACCTTCTTAATGTTTATTTTAAGACTATTTCGCAAGGAACATCCTCTTCAGAGAATCAATCAAATCATGTTAGTTAAAATATTGAAATTGTGGTGTCCATCAGACAAATTAATTAGAGGATTACTTTGAATCACCAATTGACAAGAACCTTAATCTAAGACATTATCCAAACAGTTTAAGTTTGTTTTACGCCACTTAAAAAATCTGAGGTTCTAGATATGCCTAAAGTTGATTGCTCAAATATAGAAGAGATATGAATTTTTATTGAGATTAAGAATATTGTATATAATGTAGTATGTTGTATCATGTCTTATCACAGAGAACTTCATCATAATATCCACAAAGAAAACTAATGAAAAAGCTTTAGTATTTATAACAGACTAATAACTATAGTAATCATATATGGATATAATTGCAAAAAAAAATTACATTTAATATATTACTCAAATTATCTAAATAATTAGCATGAATTCCTTTTAAAAAAACATCAATTTAATCTAAGTCAGATTTACTAGATAATGGCTATGTTTGGCATGTTTAGCTGATAAGCTAGCTGAAAGCTGAAAAGCTAGCTGAAAGCTTATAAGCTAGCTGATAGCTGAAAGCTGATAAACTAGCTGAAAGCTGATAGCTGAAAGCTGAAAAGCTACGTGATTGAAACAAAAATGTTTGGTAAAACTAGCTGTTAAACTGTTAACAGAAACAGAGAAAAGGGAAAAACTGAATGACTTTGATTGATAATTGGTAAACAGTACATAGAGATGTTCTCCTTATATAGAGAAGAGAGTAGCTTACTAAGCAAGCTTTCTAGACTCAACTGAATCATAACTGACTCATAACAGAATGACAGCTCAGCAACTAACTAACTGACTACTCTAACAAACTGTTATCCAGCTGGCATACCAGCTGGCACAGCACATGCGATATTCATATATCACTATATATTCATATACACTTATACACCCCCTCAAACTGAAGTAGGTGACACTAGTTGTAACTTGTCAACTACATTCAGTTTGTCTCTCAATTCCAGAAACCTAGTAGGGAGAAGTGCCTTGGTAAGAATGTCAGCCCTCTGATGTTCAGCTGAGATGTGTTGCACTAAAAGACTCTTGTTCTGAACCTTCTCTCTCACAAAAAAAATGTCCATTTCCATGTGCTTTGTTCTCGTATGCAAAATAGGATTATGAGTCAGAAGAACTGTACTCATGTTATCACAAAGAACAGTGGGAGTAGTGAAAGATATCTTCAGCTCTGTCAAGAGAGATTGAACCCACAAGAGTTCTGCAGTAGTGTTAGCCAAGCTACGGTACTCTGCCTCTGTGCTGGACCTAGCTACTAAGGTTTGTTTCTTAGCCACCCAAGAGATAAGGTTAGGACCTAGAAAGACACAAGAACCCGAGGTAGACCTTCTGTCATCTGGGTCAGAACCCCAATCAGCATCACAATATGCTACTAAAGGTAAAGGCTGCTGCAGAGAACATGACTGAAGCAAGAGACCATGAGTCATAGTGCCTTTGAGATACCTTAAGATCCTTTTTACTGCCTTCCAATGTTCTTCATGAGGTTCAGCTAAGAACTGACAAACCTTATTTACTGCATAAGAAATCTCAGGTCTGGTTATGGTTGCATATTGGAGAGCTCCCACGACACTTCTGTAGAGAGTAGGATCAGTAAGCACAGTGCCTCCATGCTTGGAAAGCTTGGCACCACCTTGCATAGGTGTGGAGATACCAACAGCATCTGACATGTTTGCTTTAACCAAGAGATCAGCAATGTATTTAGTCTGATTTAGAAGAAGTTTACCTCCAGGAAGATGTGTCACTTGCACACCTAGAAAATAGTCCAGCTGACCCAATTGCTTGAGAGCAAAGGCTGAGTGTAACTTGTCCACAAGAGTTTGAATGAGAGTGGCTGAAGCACCTGTGATGATTATATCATCAACATAGATCAACATATAAATGCACCCTTGAGTGGAGTAATAAGTGAACAAGGAAGGGTCACACTTGCTGGCCTGGAAACCAAATTGAATTAGAGCATCTTTAAGCCTATGGAACCAAGCCCTTGGGGCTTGCTTAAGGCCATAGAGAGCCTTTTGGAGTTTGCACACCATTGTCTTGTCTTCTCTCTCAAAACCTGGAGGTTGTGACATATAAACCTCCTCCTCTAGAACTCCATTGAGAAAAGCATTGTTAACATCAAGTTGTTGGATGGCCCAACCCCTGGAAATGGCTAAGGACAGAATCAACCTCACTGTGATGGGCTTCACCACTGGAGAAAATGTCTCTGAATAGTCAAAACCTTGTACTTGACTATACCCTTTTGCCACAAGTCTAGCTTTGTACTTGTTCAAAGTACCATCAGGATTTTCTTTAACTCGAAAAATCCATTTACACCCCACTGGCTTCCTTCCAGGAGGGAGAGGAACTAGGGTCCAGGTCGCATTATGCATGAGAGCATTATACTCATCTTTCATGGCTTGCAGCCAATTAGCATCTTTAAGAGCTTGTTTGACTGTTGTTGGTTCAACATGTGCAAGAAGAAGAGTTGGATGAAGTCTTGGCTTGACAATACCTGACTTGGCCCTGGTAGTCATGGCATGAGTGTTAAGAGGAGCAATAGAGGCAGCTGCAGGGAGGGGAGGTACTGAAGTTGTGTTGTCATCTGAGTTGTCTGCTGCAGATGAACCTGAAACAGCTGCAGTGGCAGGTGGTGCTGATTCTGATGTGAAACGTGAGGCCTCAGCAGTAGCACCTGAGGCAGAAGCAAGGGGCATTGTGTTGCCTATGTCAGCCTGAGCATCCACCAATGGACTAGGAACCTGTGAAGCATGTTCTGATGAAGATGAGGTCTGAGCAGCCTGGGGTGGTGAAGAAGCTGACTGAGAAGAAGCTAAAGAAGAACTAATCAAGGGAATTTTGCAAGAAACACTAGGACTGAAATCAGTAGAGGTAGAAGAGGAATCAGTAGGAAAAAGTTCAGCATAGGGAAACCTGTGCTCATGGAACAAAACATCCTTAGAAATATAAATCCTACCACTTTGATCTAGACACTTGTACCCTCTATGATTTGAAGAATATCCTAGAAACACACAGACCTTGGAGTGAAGTGACAATTTATTGGAATTGTAGGGTCTGAGAAAGGGAAAGCAAGCAGACCCAAATATTTTAAGACTCTTGTAATCAGGAAGCTTACCATACAGCTTTGAGTAAGGACTTTGACCTTGTAAGGTAGTAGTAGGCATCCTATTTATGAGATATGTGGCAGTAAGGAAAGCATGATCCCAAAAATGTAAAGGAATAGAAGCATGTGAAAGTAAGGTAAGACCTGTTTCTACTATGTGTCTATGTTTCCTTTCCACACTCCCATTTTGGTGATGTGTGTGAGGACAAGTAATCCTATGTATGATCCCTAGAGAGGTGAAGTGTGAAGTAAGAGGTCTAAATTCCCCTCCTCCATCTGTTTGCACACTCTTGATCTTATGACTAAATTGCAATTCAACCATGGTCTGAAAATTAAGAAAAGTGGAATAAGTATCTGATTTTTTCTTAAGTGGAAAAATCCAAGTAAACTTGGTGAAAGCATCTACACAAGTGAGAAAGTAAAGAAATCCACAAGAGGATTCAATGGCTGCAGGACCCCACAAATCAGCAAAAACTAATTCAAAAGGTGTTGTATAAACAGTAGTGGAAATAGAAGAGGGAAGTCTATGAGACTTGCCCAAACAACAAGCTTGACAAAATGAAAACACACTTTTATTCACTGGCACAGGAACATTACACAAAACAAGAGCTTGTTTTAGAACATCATGATGTGGATGGCCTAACCTATAGTGCCACAAATCATAAAGGGGACTACTACTACTACCATTACATTGATCATTTACTAAAGAAGTAGACTTAGCAGACATAGTGCTAGACTTATCAACAACTGAAGATGGCAAACTTGGAGCAGAAACTGCTGCTTTATTGGACTTGAACTGGGACTGAGAAGCAAGATCAGTCGGAGACACTTGAAACACAGAAGCTGGAACACCTTGGACTGATGAAGAACTAGAGGAAGCTGAAGTGAATGGACTGTCAAAGTAGTATAGACCATCCTCTCCAACTCTTCCAGTGAGAAGAAGCTCAAATGTGTCCTGATTTCGAACACAACAATAGGTTGAGTGAAAGGTAAAAAACACATTGTTGTCTCTTGCAAATCTACTTACACTAACAAGGTTTTTAGTAATAGAGGGAACTAGAAGCAATTGTTTCAGCACTAACATAGCCTTAGAATTGAAAAGAGAGGGAATAGAGGCAGAACCTATGGACTGGATTGGCATGCCCTGACCATTCCCCATCAGAACTTGCTGTGTAGTTGAAGCAGGAACATGATCCACAAAGATGGAGGGATTGTTGGTGACATGGTGTGTGGCCCCTGAATCAGGACACCAAGACACAAGAGGATTGTGTTGAGGAGCAGCAGTGGTGAGCATGGCTTGAGGAGTGGCCTGTGGAGCCTGTGGCTGAGAGGAAGGCCGTGGTGTGAAGCCAGGAAATGAATTAGACATTGCTGCTGTTGGATTCCAAGGTGAAGGAAACTGAGGCATAGTAGGAGCTTGAGGAGTCCAAGCATATGGAGACATTGCTGGTGCAGTTGAAGGCCATTGAGGCCACTGATTGAGACCTGGTGCTCCAATCATAGCAGGAAAATAAGGACTGGCCCCAAAATTAGGTGTGTTGAACCCTAAATTAGCAAAGGGAGCAAAACCCCCAAATTGAGAGGCGGCAAACCCTAAATTCACTGGATTTGGATTCATCCCAGTAGGAGCAGCATTAGGTGTGGAAGATGGTGCACCAGCAGGCCTGGACCAACAAGCAGAGGTCTCATGACCCCATTTGTTGCAGTATTGACACTGAACATTGCGTCCTCGACGACCACGTCCCCTTCCATAGCCACTGCGACCTTCGTTGTCCTCGCGAGAGTCCTCGCGATCGCGAGATGCAGAATTGGAATCAGAGGTCGCGGATGATGACGAAGCATTGGGAACAGATGGCGACGGTGATGGAAGCCACTGCGGTGGCTGTTGCACCGGATGAGGCTGTGACGCATGCAACCACGGCGTTTGAGACGACGCCGGTGGCGAAGGTTGTTGCGGTGCTTGCATCCACGGGGATGGCGTCGATGCTTGCAGCGAAGCCTGTGGCGGTGGTTGCGACACAGGTAGCCACATCGATTGAGGCGGCGGCGGCGCCGGAGCTTGCTGCGACGGAGGCACATGAGTGAGAAGTGCAGAAGCGGTGGAATCAGCAAGTTGCTTCTTCTTCATGCGTTCAAAACGTGCCTCGTGTGCAATCACCATAGCCTCAACTTCAGAGATAGTGAAAGACGTGGTGCGACTGTAAATCACAGTCATGAGAGCACTATATTCATCTGGTAAACCATCAAAAATCGCCTCAAGATGATCACGGAAAGCTACAGGCTCACCAATCGTTGTGAGAGTGTTGACGATAGTCTTGATTCTCTGCAAGAATTCAGAAGCTGTCTTGGTTCCTTTGGTAATCGTCTTCAGTTCACTGCGCAATTGTGCAGATTGTGCGCGTGACTTTGCATTGCAAAAACTATGAATCTCTTCCCACACTTGCCAAGATTGCTCACACCGAAGCACATTTGGAAGAACAGAAGCAGATAAAGTCGAGAGAAGCCATGTGAAGAGGCTTGAATCTTGTTGTTCCCACTCTGTGAACGCTGGATTCACAGTTTCTGAGATGCGATCTTCATCAGTGAGAAATTTTGGTGGAATTTGAGGACTATTCACAAATTTCTGAAGATAATGAGCACGAATCACTCCTTCAACTTGTTGCTTCCAGGAGTAGAAATTTGTATCATCTAGTTTGATGCTGATCTTGTGATTCAGAGAACGTTCAGCAGAAGAAGAAGAAAGTAAAAGAGAGGAAGAAGATGAACTCTCCATGGATCTAAGCTCTTGATACCATGTTAACAGAAACAGAGAAAAGGGAAAAACTGAATGACTTTGATTGATAATTGGTAAACAGTACATAGAGATGTTCTCCTTATATAGAGAAGAGAGTAGCTTACTAAGCAAGCTTTCTAGACTCAACTGAATCATAACTGACTCATAACAGAATGACAGCTCAGCAACTAACTAACTGACTACTCTAACAAACTGTTATCCAGCTGGCATACCAGCTGGCACAGCACATGCGATATTCATATATCACTATATATTCATATACACTTATATAAACAAGCTGAAATTGTAAAAGGACATAAAATGACATACTTATATAAATATTTTTATATTTAACATTACTTTATTTTCATATTAATACCTATATGATATTAATATTAAAATTATTATCACTTTAAATATTTTTACTAACTTAAGTTATTTATCATCTTAAAAATATAATATTGATTTTTACTTATTTTTATTAATATCATATTTTTAATACTTATGGTGCGCAGCGGTGTGGCGGGAACTGCATACGTAAGTGTGAGGGGAAAATATGTTTAGTATTTTTATAAATATATAAGGGTAATGGTGGAATTTTAATAAAATAATAAGGATAAAAATGAGAATAAATTTAATAAGCTATAAGCTTTAAGCTATAAGCTAACTGAGATAGCTTATAGCTTTAAGCTTTAAGCTACTGAAATAAGCTCATTCACCAAACACTTTTGAAGAGCTTTTAAGCTAGTCAAATAAGTTTTAAGCTAGTCAAATAAGCTATAAGCTAGCTGAAATGGCATGCCAAACATAGCCAATCTCTGACTGCAGTTAGGCTCTGATACCACTGTTGGCCGAGAGCCCCTCTGTTATTCATATAATGATCAAATAGTTCACAAGATGAGCTTTTCGGCAGGCATAGCCATTGGCCTACACCAAATTAATTATGTGATTATGTAAATCTAACAAAATTAACATAAGGAAAAACATAAAAGGATATAATTTAGGCATGACAATCAAACTCGAATTTGTGAGTATTCTCAGCTCTGACCCCGACTTTGATGGGAATGACCTGGTTAAAAATAAAACTGACCCCAACCCTGAATCCGAAGTGGATGGGTTCATGGGTGTAAATATCTTGAGCTTGACCTAAGCCCTCCTTGATATGGTCATCATTAAATAATTTTAATTATAATAATAGTTATTAAATAATAATATTTGATTCGTAAATTTTACTAAGAATATGATTTAACGGGGACATCAGTGGTAATCATTTACTCACGAAGGTATATAACCACAAGAGAGGGTTAGAATTAGCTTGGATGACCATTTTGATGGTTCTGGAGGGATAATAATGGAACATACTTTTCGTATCATTTGTGACATCAAAAAGCTTATTCATAGAGATTTGGTGGTTTCTGTTCTTAAGATTTATAAAATAAGGAAAGGTTTAAATTCTCCAAACCCGATGAAGATGAGTTTGGGATCACATTTTTATCTCCACCTTCCTAAAATCCATCTCTAAACCCGCCTCCGCCCTGCCCTTTGCCATGCCTAAGAATATTAACAAGTTCTTCATCATCAGAAAATGACTTTTGTGTACTACAAGTTGACGATATGTTATCTAATAACTTAAAAAGCAAGGTTCAATTTCACTGTTCATTGTGCACCTTTTTTTTTTGGACGGCAGAATTTTGGGCTGGGCCTTTTGCCTGATTTGATGGCTTCCTTCCTTGCCACTCATTCCATAATTTCTGTTGCTATCGGCTATCCTACACCTACTTCATCACTCTTTTCCTATTAGCTACTTCTTCCCCCCTCATAATCTATGTTGTACTCTTCGGTGTTCATGTAGTAGCCTTCGTCCTCCTTCCAGTTTCCATGGCTTATTACTCATAGCAGCTTGCGTGTGTAACAATCTGTAGGTACCTTCAAGCTACCAAAACCAGCTGGAAGTTCTTCTTTACAGGTTGTTTGCCTACACCCTAACTCTTCCATTTTCCTTTACAGCTTTGTTCTGATCTGAATTGATTTGATGTATGCCCATATTTTTGCTTATAAATTGATCCCTTCTTTCCCCTGTCTCAAAGGTTCGAACTTTCAGATCCCTCCACCCAGAGTACATTTCTTTGGGGTCGGTATAGGTTCACTCCTCTCTCCTTCCACCTTCACAAGACCACTCATCTTTCCTCAACTCAGTTCAAACCCAGAACCCATTTGCGCAAAGAAGGGAACTTCACTGCGCCACAAGAAGAAGGTGACCGTGAAGTCCACTGCGAGCTCCACGTGGTTTCTTGGAGGGAACAGAGAGTGAGAGCAGAGATTTCCATCAATGCTGACATTCATTTCGTTTGGAAAGCTCTCACTGATTACGAGCACCTCGCTGATTTCATACCAAATCTTGTGTGGTGGTAATGAATGTTTTGATTTTGAAGATATTTATTTGTTTTTGTAGAGAAAAAAAAAAAGTGGGTGTTTTTTTAGTTTGCATGATCAAAGATTCATGAGTGTTGTTTTGTTGTTAGTGGACGAATTCGTTGTCCACATCCGGGGCGGATATGGTTAGAGCAAAGAGGGTTTCAAAGGGCTATGTATTGGCACATAGAAGCTTGTGTTGTGTTGGATCTTCAAGAGATAATCAATTCTGTAAGCACTTTTAGACACTCAATGTTACTTTTCTTCTGTGATTTTGGTATTGTATGTTAGCAATAGATTATGTTTGTAACCGGGAAATGTACACCTAGGATTAGGGAGGATGGATTCATGGAACACTTATGCAATGTATAACAAATTTTATTAAAGGGGAAGATGAAGTTAGTTGCAGTATAACATATAAAATCAACATAAATTTAATTAGTTATGATACTCTTCATCTGTATAAATAAATAAATAAATTGAAGTTAACTAAAGAAACTTGATGTGAGTTGGAACTTAATGATATTTAAATCTCTTCATGCTTCAGGCGTGGGATCGAGAACTTCACTTTTCCATGGTAGATGGAGACTTCAAGAAGTTTGATGGCAAATGGTCTGTAAAATCAGGAACAGGGTAGAACCTATACATATGAAAGCCATTGCTTACTACTATTTACTGAGTAACTTTGCATAGTATAAAGAAACTATATTTTGATTTACTTGTGAACTCAATGGACAGTGCTACACTCTCAAGGTTGCCTCATTCAAAACCAACATGTTTATACGTATGACTCCATGCTAATTTAAAGCTAGCACCCTCTAAGTTTGGAATCTTGGATCAAGTTCTGATGACTGAACTTTGACCTTTGTTTAGATATCTTTATGTTATATACCATAAGTTTGAATATGTGGGACTCCCTTTTAGATTCAAGGAAGGTCATATATGACTCTGTTGAATAGCACCATATCAATGTGTTTTGAACTTTTTGGATGTGTTCTTTTGTATGGGTCAAAAGGAGATTATATGAGAGAGAGTGAAAGAAACGCTTAACTTAAAGCAAGTAATGATGTACATACTATATATTAATGCATTATGAACTGGATAATACAATGAACCTTAGCTATCCTTTTTTGTTTACTGTTTTTAATTTCCAGTGACACAGGACCTTTTGGACCTTCCAATTCTTTTTCTTGCAGGTCATCATCAACAATTTTATCTTATGAAGTTAATGTGATACCAAGATTCAATTTCCCAGCTATTTTCTTGGAAAGGATAATCAGATATGATCTTCCTGTTAACCTCAGAGCCTTGGTATATAGAGTTGAAAGGAATATTAATGGGAATCACAGACTTCCTCTGCAAGGAAATAACTTGCATAAAATTTATATGGCTAATACGTCACCTGTTGAAAAGATAAATGGTACTTTGTGTGAAAGTGATATATTGCCACCTGGAGAGAACAAAGAAGGTTTGGCGAGCCCGATTTCTGGTTCCTTGCCCACAAGTTCCAGTGAAGTGAACAACAATTGGGGTATATTTGGAAAAGTTTGTAGACTTGACAGGCCTTGTGTGGTGGATGAAGTTCGTCTCCGCATATTTGATGGACTTTTGGTAACCTGTCCTTACTAAATTGTTAGGAGCTTGACTTTAATTCTGAGAATGAGTCATATTTGTTGTCAAAGTTAAAATAAAATTATATTCATGTGAAGGAAAATGGAGGTGTACATCGCTGTGTTGTTGCAAGCATAACGGCTAAAGCTCATGTTCGTGATGTTTGGAATGTTCTGTCTTCCTATGAGACTCTTCCTTAGTAAGCTATTTATTGTTCTTCTTTACACTAGATATATGGAAAACAATGGCGTGAAAGAATTCTAGATCTTATGTTCTATTTTTTTGACTTGACTCCCCGTCAAAACAATCATTTGTTGTAGGATGGTTCCAGATTTAGCTATCAGTAATATTTTATCAAGAGATAATAATAAAGTCCGCATTCTTCAGGTAAGATGCCATGTTGAGTAGAGTCTAGAGTGAGAGAAACGTAGCTCTTAATATTTTTCCAGCCACTGTGTTATGCACCAACCATTGTTGATTTCAGAGTTTCACTCTTGCTTCTTTTTATGGTTTCTGTTTAGCAAGTAGCCCCTATCATTTACCATTGTTAATTTGCAACCGGTTCAGTTCAAGAGAATCATTGCACCCTTAAAGAATCATACAAAGTTACTTGGTATGCATTTTCTTTCACATAAGTTCTCTTAGGAGTTTGATGGGGCTGTTGTGTGCTTGTACTGATCACTTACTCTCATGTTTTATGAATTCAACTAACAAAAGATAGCTTCACTTAGCTTCTTCTACTGAATGTTCTTTATTAAGGGAGCAACACGAATATGAACTGCATTTGTTTAGAGACCAGAAAGTGATCCAGCCTGTTTGAGAGATGAGGCTCGGCAGTGGGTTTTGGATTAGGCTCCTAATGTTACTATGGCTGAACTTTGTAAATATCTGGAGAAGTAGTTGTTAAATCAATTAATCAAATGTAAGTTATTGGAGTAATTAAATTGGACATTTTCCAGGGATCTCAGGGTTGTTACTCTTTGGGGTGGTGCTTGAGTTGTTGCTATGAAAAGGGTCTCAAATTAAAATCTTGATTATTTTGATGCAATGAAATATTCTCCAGCACAAACTTCTTAAACTAAGGAGTTCAAGTGTGTTCAGATAGAAAAGTGATGTATAGCTAACAATTGACTATAGTTCATTATTGAGATTTGAAACCAATGCTACATTATATGTTGCATATTATGCTATTCATTTTCTTATCAAAACTTCATTACATACAAAGGAGGGTTTTATAAGAACTAAATAAGAGGCTTACCACAACTTACAGTTTGTGGTGCAACAATTATTTTCGGATAAGAGTATTATTTAATTGTACTCTCCTAAGCATTACTAATACACAGAAAATAAGAAAAGCGAGTTAAGGACAATTTTGAATGTTCAATATTTATTGAGAACAAAGTTTATGCAATTAACTACTTTAACTATATTTCTTAACCTGTGTGAATTAGATTTTTGGTTCTTATAAATAGGACCGGAGGTGGTGGTTTGGTTTGGTTTCGCTTAAACTTATATATTCATTTTAATATCTAACCGGAGGTGGTGGTTTGGTTTGGTTTCGCTTAAACTTATATATTCATTTTAATATCTCATAACCTTAATTGGAAGTCCTGATTTCACTGTTCATGTGACACTTTTTTTTTTGTTCGGATTTCGTTTGGGTTGGGCTTGTAGCCAATGCTAGCCCTTAGTTGATTGTTGGGGTTTCGTACACTTACGTTTTCCAGTTGTGAACTTCAGAATCCCATCCCACCGTTTTCTGTCGTGATCGGCTGATCGCCTTAAACGCTCATTCCAACAGCGAAAATGTCATAGCCCTAACTTGTCCTCCCGTACCTATTCCATGTTAATCTCACAGTTGTATCGGCCTTACTGTATCTCCCTCTCATGGATTCTCGCTTAGAGACGGGTACGAATTTCATGTAGCAGTCGTTTTCCTATATCATTTTTCCATGATTTCCTTCTTACTTTTACTGTTAATGGGAAATCTCTATGAGAATAATTATGAAGTGTTCGAAAGTTGTCCCAAATAAAGTTCATTAATATTGAATGTGTTGCCCTTATCTATGAACGTACGCGCGGTTAGTTGTTATAACTCTTGGTTAGGCATAAACTAAAAAAAAACTACAGATGAAGCCTCTCGTGCATCGCACGGGTACCTTCTATATTGTTCATCCTATCGATTTTTAAGTAAGCTAGGTCGTAATCACGCGGTTGAAAGCACGTAAGGGAATATATTAAGTCGTCTTAGATATTTGATAATCGTTTATTGGTTGATATTCAACTGATGCTCCATCATTTTTAATGATTCATATCATAGTCAAAGATGTATCTAAGAACAAACCATTTAAATGCATAAAATGAGCAGTAGTGATATGCATATACACTTGAAGGATAAAAATCCGAACAAAGGATAAGACAAACAAGTTCCGTGCATCGCACGGGTAAAATCCTAGTAGAACTAATTCTTGAGCTGAAGAGTAGTGGCAGACCAATAACTGATTGGTTTATGACTGCCATTTGGATATTGGATTTATTTTTCAGCGAATCAATTAATGTTTTTGTAATATTCTATGTGCATGTATAGAACATAATAACCCCCTACCAGATAGGAAGGAGTACCTCATCACCCTTCTGTCACATAAGAGGATTTGAGGGACAAAAGACGATTTTGCTGATCTATATCTCCTATGAACCTCAAAAAATAAAATAAATAAACTGTAACACTAGCTATAAAAGCAAGACCAATTTTCAATTCCGTTTAAATCAAGTAACAAAGTCCATGGCCCATCACTCGTATATATCCAATTATCCACTTTAATATATTAAATTTTAATTTTCGTATTCTTTATGTGTGATATGTGATAACCTTCATGTGTATATTCTTTATCATGAAATCACATCATAATTTCATTTTCACAAAATTAAGTATTTTTAATTATTTTGAGGTGTCAAAATGAACTATGCCCAATTTTTTTTTTGGTCTAAGAACTATGCCCAATTTAGATTTGTCCCAACCCAAAATTTTACCGGCTAAAGACATATTTAGGCCAATGATTGAAAGGGTCAGCCTGCTGGCACGATTTCTTTTCTCATAATTTATTTATATTTTTATTGATTATAAATATGTTAAGAAATTTGTAAAAAATGAGAATTATAACAAATTATTTATTACTTTTTTCCTTCTATTTTTGTATTTTATTTTTTTTGTGTATTAGAAAAATGATTTTTTTTAACTTAACTTATCCTTCAAAAAAATGTGAATTTAAGCAATGGCCCATGGGCCAACTTTTTCAACCTGCAGTCCATGGAGGGGTGGATAGGTTGATAGATAGTAGCCTGTATCAATTCTGCCTTGGCCCAACTTGGCTCGGAAATGTGATGGCTTGTCGGCAACCCGAATTGACACTTCTAATATTCATGTTAGATCATGTAATTTAAATATGCTTATTAAAAAACATACAATTTATATTTTTCCCCATCCTTGTATCATTACCCTAGAATTCTAAGTAGATATGATATTTGGGATGGTAATTGGCATATGAAAAGATTTGTTTTTAGTACATCTGAAAGATACATTGCACCCTCAAGGGATTGATCCATGGACCTCCCCATCCCAACCCCTATGTCTCTCAGTTGTTACCATTTGAGCTATCATGCGTGAAAAAAAATCCTTTAAAAGAAAGAGTCTTTAAAATGGACGGAGTTTTTTTTTTCAAAGGACGGATAACCTAGTTAAGGACCTAGCAATCATCTATTGTCAATGGGCTTGCAAAGACCCAAATGCAACTAATTTTGAAGCCTAATAAGCAGGAATTTTGGACCTACATAACTTAATTACTAGTGTGTCTGGTATGCTTATGGAGTCAAAAGTGTTTCTTGACTCACCACGTTAGTCCATTGTCCATCCGCTTTGGCTTAAATGTCATGAACGTAAAGAGAAGATGGTTTTTGATAAGGTATTATGGTTGATATTAAACTTTTTGAAAAGAATTTATTATTATTGGAAAAAACTAAATTCTGGACTTTGAAGAACTCATGTGGCCCTGGTTGGGGGCACTCGGGGGCCTCATGCTAATGGAGCGGAATGCTAGGTTGGTCCAATGGGTTTGTGGTCTAAATGACTGTGCTTGTTTTCCAACAATATTCAAGCTTTATGTGTGTATGCTTGTATTTTTCTTTACAAAAGCTTAGGTATGGTATTCAATAAAATTATTTTGCTTCAAAAAAAAAAACAGAAGCTTAGCTTTTCGATTTTGTTGCTTAGCGTTACTTATTGTTGCATGCTGACATGTCATTTGTTTGTTTTGTTCATTTGCATGTTTTGTCTCTTCTATTCATTTGCATGTTTTATGAAGCTAACAATTCCTTACTTTTTCCTTTCATGTTATTACTTAGGTGATGAGACATGTGTCGATGCAATTGGTAGCTAGCACATTGCAATATGAAGATTATGATTTTAAAACTTATGAATTTTTACATGTTTCAAATTCTAGCTGTTATGTTTTGACTTTTGTGTATTTTGGTTTGGCTATGACATCTCTCAAAACAATGAAGCGAGATTTTGTAAGAAACAGAAAATGGATTAGCTAATGAGTATGTGCATAGGAATGTGAGTTTTAATTTTCAAAAGATATGTATCCGCCTTTCAGTCATGATAATAACTCATCACTTAGTGCTTTGATAGTGAAACTAGTAAACTACTAAGTCATACATATTTATTTTTTAGTCCTTTTTTTTATAAGTTTCACCTTTTGAGTATCAAATATATGGGAGAACCTAATATGCATCACTTTTAGGTGGTGTAATTTTACACCGCCTACTTTGACTGGGTATAGCAGGTCAACACATTATTTTTTTTAAGAAAAAATATCATTAAAAATTTATCATATATTAAAGTTATTTAAAAAAAATGTGTTGACCTGTTATAGCAGGTTAAAAAAAGTGGTCTAAAATTAGACCACTTTGAAAGTGGTCCACATTAGGGGTCACCCTCTATCAAATATATATGTTATATGTATACTGTATAAATAATAACTAGGGTAAAAGTTATTAAGATAAGTGAATCTCTTTGAATAATCTCTTTGTTACTGATTTCATTTTCATTTTAAAATATATTTTGTTTTAGTTTTGAATAATGTTTTGTTCACACTCCTTTTTCATTGGGAAACTTTTATATATTTTGAAGCTTATTTAATTTTGCTCCAACTAACTAAACAATCTTTAACTTACTTATTCTAAAACACAAACAAACCAATGAAGAAAAAGTCCTTAAGTAATTGGAAATCTTATTTGTATTGTTTACAAAGTTTATTGTTTTGTTTATTTTTTATATAGAAAAAAATGGCACTGCGGCTAATGTTAGAAAATGGACAGAGGATGACAAGATCTTTACTTGGCATTCTATCAGGAAAACATGCTGGTAGAAATTTCTCTCATGGAAAAGTTTTGACGCCATCTGACCATGAAAAAGTTTTAACACCCTCTGATCATGGAAAAGTTTTGACACCCTCCACTAACTATTACTCTCCCGCATGTTTGTTTCTTCAATTTTAAGAATAAGTTTGTCCTAGTAAAAAGATTGAGTACTCTTAGAGCATCTCCAATGCAAACTCTTAAGAACTCACCTCTAAGAACTAGCATTGGAGATGTTCTTGGGTGTGTAACATATCTCTTAAATATTCATTAAAAACTGTAGGTTAAGATTTTCAAAAATGCAAATTCTTTATATTAAACTTGCTTTTCATTTTCTATTACTATATTACTATATGTCTGTATCTCATGTATAATTGTAAATCTGGATGCTTATGTTGCAGGAGGAAGTGGAGTTGTCAATTACACGGTTTCAGAGGTTTGCATCTTAGTTAATCTCTTCACTATCTTCACCTATTAAGTTGTAACATTAGGGTGCTGATTTATAATAATAATTATGCAGAAATTACGGACCCTAGAGATCCTTGTTCCGGAGAATAATGGTTGGAATTTCATGACTTCAATAACCCCTATCAGAAACCAAGGGCGATGAAGTGAGTATTAATCTTAAAATTTAATATAAGTTATTGAGGTGTAAAATATTAATTGATTTTAATAACTATATTTTTATAGATACTTGTTGGGCATTTGGAGTTATTGCCCTCGTTGAGAGTGTCCATGGTAAAAGGACAGAAAACATGATACCTTTATCACTCCAAGAGTTAATCGACTTTGGAGGATGCTGCAATGAGAAGGAGAGTTATCCATTTGAAGCATATGATTACATTGTTAAACATGGTATCTATGAAGAAAGTCAATATTCGTATGATGGATATCGTCTTCCTAGCAAAAATTTGTTAGGTGTACATATTTTCTATTATGTCTATGGTTTATGTTTATTAATAGGTTGCTAGCTTAAGTAATTCAAAGTGTTTTTATATGCAGAACATGGTGAAAGGACCCAAAGTGCACATAGATGGCTGGATGCGTGTATGTGATGAAAGACAACTAGTTAAAGTCGTAAAAAATGTACATAACCATGCGTTCATATGGATGAATTTACAGTGTATGCAAGGGTTTGTGTGGATGTGATAATGTCGTGGGTTCAATTATATATAAAAAAATGATTTAATACTAATATATATTTTGTGGGTTAATTATAGGAGATATATGCTGGTCCACAGAGGCCCCTTAGATCTTACAAAAAGAATGACCTAATGGATCATACCATGACAATAGTTGGGCTTGGATCTTATAAAGGACAGAAAACATGATACCTTTATCAGTCCAGGAGTTAATCGACTTTGGAGGATGCTGCAATGAGAAGGAGGGTTATCCATTTGAAGCATATGATTACATTGTTAAACATGGTATCTATGAAGAAAGTCAATATCCGTATGTTGGATATCGTCTTCCTAGCAAAAATTTGGTAGGTGTACATATTTGCTATTATGTCTATGGTTTATGTTTATTAATAGCTTGCTATCTTAAGTAATTCAAAGTGTTTTTATATGCAGAACATGGTGAAAGGACCCAAAGTGCACATAGATGGTTGGATGCGTGTATTTGATGAAAGACAACTAGTTAAAGTCGTAAAAAAACAGCATAACCATGCGTTCATATGGATGACTTTACAGTGTATGCAAGGGTTTGTGTGGATGTGATAATGTCGTGGGTTCAATTATATATAAAAAATGATTTAATACTAATCTATATTTTGTGGGTTAATTATAGGACATATATACTGGTCCACAGAGGCCCATTAGATCTTACAAAAAGAATGACCTAATGGATCATACCATGGCAATAGTTGGGCTTGGATCTTATAAAGGACAGAAAACATGATACCTTTATCAGTCTAAGAGTTAATCGCCTTTGGAGAATGCTGCAATGAGAAGGGGGTTATCCATTTGAAGCATATGATTACATTGTTAAACATGAAATCTTTGAAGAAAGTCAATATCCGTATGTTGGATATCGTCTTTCTAACAAAAATTTGGTAGGTGTACATATTTGCTATTATGTCTATGGTTTATGTTTATTAATAGCTTTCTAGCTTAAGTAATTCAAAGTGTTTTTATATGCAGAACATGGTGAAAGGACCCAAAGTGCACATAGATGGCTAGATGCGTGTATGTGATGAAAGACAACTAGTTAAAGTCATAAAAAAACAGGCGATGTGCATAACCGTGCATTCATATGGATGACTTTACAGTGTATGCAAGGGTTTGTATGGATGTGATAATGTCGTGGGTTCAATTATATATAAAAAAATTTAATACTAATATATATTTTGAGGGTTAATTATAGGAGATATATGCTGGTCCACATAGGCCCCTTAGATCTTACAAAAATAATTGCTGTACTTCACAAGTCACGTTAATTTGTAATGGATCATACCATGGCAATAGTTGGGCTTGGATCTTATAAAGGCTAAGAGTTCTGGATTGTTAAGAACTCTTAAAGCCCTGGTTGGGGGCATTCGGGGGCTTATGCTATTTAAGCGCAATTGTGAGTTGATCCAATTGGTTTGTGGTTTGAATCGCTACGCCTGTTAATCCAACAATATACTTTTGACTTAGGTGTGTATACTTGTATTTTTCTTTATTGTTGCTTAGCGTTTCTTATTGTTGCATGCTCACATGTCATTTTCAGTTGATTTGCATGTTTTGTCATCTCTATTCATATGCATATTTTATGGGGCTAACAGTTTCTTACTTTTTCCTTATGTTATCATCTAGGTGGTGAGACTTGTGTCGATGCAATTGGTAGCTAGAACATTGCAATATGAAGATCAAAATATTAAAACTTTTGACTTTTTTACATGTTTCTAATTCTAGCTATTATGTTTTCTGTATTTTGGTTTGGCTATGTACTTGCATTTTTATGCTAAAATTAATTGCGAAACAAAACTCTTAACGTATGTGTTCTGTATTTAATATATCCTACTGACCATTACTACAACCGTTATTAGTTTGAGACAATTGATTCTAGATATATTATTGGCTGACATGTATTCCTGGATGGTTCCTCATCAGTAATGTTAGAAACTATATGCGTTGTGTTTACTTTAAGTTGTAACCTTATTCTCTTCTATTTCCTCATTTTTCTCAAATCTGTTATGTTTCTGTATGCATATTTCATAATATCAATTTTCTATGACAGATTGAGCAGAATGTAATAGTCTTGTGGCTTTGTCTATTTTCAATATGTCTTTATCTTGGTTCTTTAAATTCCATTTGATTGCTTTTAAAAGATTACTTTCATTTCAATGCCATTAGTTTTCTCTTTCTAGCATTTCTAGAGGTTGATTGTTAACATACATATATGGTCATTAATGTTTGTTATGGTGTTGTGACTTTACCAATTTCTTGCCATAGGCTTGGTCTATTATAAAATATCTATGTGGATGGATTGGTAAAATTACAATCCACTTCTTTAATTCTGAAAATTAGCCAAAGTAATAGATTAATGTCAAAACCGTTTTGCATGTTTTATGAAAATGTTTACTTCAGGCTTTGTTCGTTCATAAGCACTATATTAATGAAAAGATTTTACTCGTCCATAATCACTATATAGTTATTTGATTTTGCTGTTGAAAAAAAAACAATTTCTTACTTTTTCCTTTCATGTTATTACTTAGGTGATGAGACATGTGTTAATGCAATTGGTAGCTAGCACATTGCAATATGAAGATTAGGAGTTTAAAAAACTTATGACTTTTTGACATGTTTCAAATTCTAGCTTATCTATTTTGACTTTTGTGTAGTTTGGTTTGGCTATTAAATCTCTCAAAATAGTGAATCAGGATTTTGTAAGGAACAAAAAATGGGATTAGCTAATGAATATGTGCACATGAATGTGAGTTTTAGTTTTCAAAAGATATGTATTCGCCTTTCAGTCATGATAATAACTCATAAGTTATTTGGATTTCATTTGGTCACTAATGTCATGCAATATTCAGCAGGGTATTTGTTTTTAGCTCAAGAGGACTTAATTATGTAAAATGCATCAAATGACTTAACTTGGTATGTACCCTTGGAAGGATTGCACCATTCGCTTTGACATATTTGCGACCTCGAGATGCTCCCCAGTGGGCGTAGTAGATCGAAGTCGCCAATGATGACTCTGCTCTCATACTCCTAAATAGCTGAAGTAATGAAAGGCTGGGGATATGTTGTTTTTCTATCTGAATATGGTCACGATGAAGAAAAGGGAGACTGCAGAGTACCAGCCATATGCACATCAGATGACAAGTTTATAGCGGGTAAATAATATATTTCACTATATATTTTTCAATTATAACTATTTAATTTAAAGTAATTGTAACTATTCTTTGCTAGACATTTACTGTCAAACAACCTGAAAAAAACTCTCAATTAGAAGCTGCCTGACAGCCATAATCAATTGCTACTACTCGGCCAATTTCTTCAAAGAGGCAGAAAATCTGAGTCCGGACCCGAAGCGCGGAGACAATGACGGATCCATGCTAGGAGCTATGAGGGCAAATGCCCTCACTTAATTTTGACAAAACTCATCTGGAAAAAAAATTGAGTAGTAAAAGTATGTGGTTTTAAATGGTCCATTTGGTAAAAAAAATGCCCTCACTTATGTCGTACATTACTAAATGCCATCACTTGAGAGTAAAAGTATGTAGTTTTTTATGGTCCATTTGGTAAAAAAGCTCTTACTTGTGTCCCATTTGGTAAAAAATGTCATCACTTCTAAGTATATGTTAATTTTTTTTATTACGAATTTACATGTTTTTTTTTTATAGGCAAATGTTAGTGGTTAGAAATGTTAGTAAATTAATCCCTCCTCCGGGACCCTTCACCCTCACCCCACCCAACCCTTATGTCCCTAGCTCTTACCACTTGAGCTATCCTTCGGGGACACGAATTTACATGTATATATTGCCCCCACAACATTAAAATTCTGGATCCGTCACTGCGCGGAGATATAGTTGTGTTCACCTCTGCTGGATAAGATTCTTATGCATGGGATGCAGGCTGATGGGTCGTGCCATGTTTCCCCTACTCAGAGGACCAAGGAATTACACCAACTTCGAACTATCCAAACAGATAAAGTCAAAGATGGACAGTCACTAAGATGATCCCACGTACAAATGTGTGGTACCAAGGAGATCAAGCAAAGTATTTCTCGACCCAATTTCTTCAATTAAATTGAGTGACGTGATAAATTTCATCATAAAATACTCATACTGACGATTTTTTAATTAAGCTTTTAATAACGAAAATGATTGTCACGTAAATCGTATATATCCAATTATCCACTTTAATACGTTGAATTTTAGTTTTACGTATTCTTTATGTGCATTGATAAGTGATAACTTTTATGTGTATATTCTTTATCATGAAATCACATCATACTTTCATTTTTACTTACTCACATGTTTTCAATATTCTTGAGGTGCCACTTTCAAAAAATATATATATATACTCTTGAGGCGCCAAAATGGACTATTCCCAGTTTAGATTTGTCCAAACCTAAAATTTTACCGGCTCAACACGTGCGGGCACATGATGGAAAGGGTCGGCTGATGGCATGATTTCTTTTCTCATAATTTATTTATATTTTTATTAATTATAAATATATGAAGAAACTTATGAAAAAATGAGAGTAATAACATATTACCATTTATTAATTTTTCCTTCTATTTTTCAGTTTTATTTTTTCATGTACTAGAAAAGTTAGAATTTTAACTTAACTTATCCTTAAATTAAATTATGTGCATTTATTAAATAGCAATGGCCCATGGGCAAACTTGTTTGACCCGCAGTCCATGGAGGGCTGGATGGGCTGATAAATAGTATTCGCATCAGTTCTGCTTGGCTAACCCGGCTCGGAAATGTGATGGCTTGTCGTCGGCCGGCTAGCCGGACAACTCGAATTGTCACCTTTATTTTTTATGTTAGATCATGTAGTTTTTTGGTATAAAAATTCTATACTCTATCACCATTTAGATACCCCCATATCATGTATTTTAAATGTGCATATTAAATAAAATACAATTTATATTTTCCCCATCCTTGTATCACTTACACCAGAGTTCTCATTATTCATTAAAAATGGAGATTATGTAATTAAGTATACGAAAGGATGGTGCACTTCTTTGGCTTGGTTGGCTTTCTCTTAGGGTTTTTTTTAGGGGTTGAGGGATTTTGGTGCTGTTTGTGGCCTTTAGGGGTTTGGTTTGGGGTCTTTCTTTTGTGGTCTAGGGAGTTTGTGAGGGTGTTGTATAGAGATTTTTTGATAGAGTTGTTGTTCTTTCCCCTTTGCTGTTTTTTTTAAGAGGGTGAGTTATCGTCCCCTTCGCGAGGTGGTTGCTCTTTTGCTTGTTCCTTTTTATCTTTACTTTCGGAGAAAAGAATTTATTTTTGTGAAAAAAAAAAACAAAGATTCTTTAAAATAAAAAGTCTATATAATAGAAAATGGACTGAGATTGTTTTTTGTCAAGGGCTAACCTAATTAAGGATCTAGCAAACACCTATTGCCAATGGGCTTGCAACGACCCAAGTACAACTAATTTTGAGGCCTAATAAGCAGGAATTTGGGACCTACAAAACTTAATTAGTAGTGTCTTGTTTGCTTATGGAATCAAAAGTCTGTCTTGAGTCTTGACTCACCACATTAGTCCTGTCCTTCCACTTTGGCTTAAATGTCACAAGCGGAAAGAGAAGATAGTTTTTAATAAGGTATTATTTTGATATTAAAATTGTTGAAAAACATTTATTATTATTGAAAAAAAACTAAAAGCATGTTTGAATTAATTCTCTTTTAACAGAATCAATTATGAAACTTAAAAGCTATTCACAATAGCTTATCCCCAGATCGGAAAGAGTTTCCAACATGCAATAAAGTTTATTTTCTAATATGTATTAAACAATATTAAGAACGATCCTAGTCACAATGTGTCCTGGGGCCATCAACCAGCAGCGGCGTTTGTATTTATGTTTAAGTTGACCAAAAGCACATTCACTTGATGATACAAGAGATATGAATTAGCCGAAAGCACATTCAAACTGCCTCAAAATGTAGGCCGACAGACATACTAACACAATGTAAACATGGTTACAACTTGCTCACCCCGACAGGCCCCATCTCTTTTGCCTTGGCCCTGAGCAAATGCTTCTGCGTTTTCCCAGTAGCAGTCTTTGGCAACGGTCCAAACACAATTGATTTTGGGACCCAATAAGCAGGCATTTTGGACCTGCAGAACTTAATTACATCTTCAGCCAGACGCTTCTCATTACTACTATCCACTCCCTGCTTCAGTGTCACAAAAGCACAGGGAGACTCACCCCATTTCTCATCTGGCCTAGCAACCACTGCAGCTTCCAGTATTGCAGGATGAGAGTACAGAGCATTCTCTATTTCAACACTGCTGATATTCTCAGCACCAGAGATGATGATGTCCTTTGACCTGTCTTTAATCTCTATATACCCATCAGGGTGCTTCACAGCAAGATCACCAGAATGATACCATCCATTTGCAAAACTTTCCTCATTAGCTTTAGGGTTCTTTAAGTATCCTTTCATCACGAGATTACCCCGCATCACGATTTCACCAACGGTAGCACCATCAGACGGGACGGGTTGCATAGTTTTTGTGTTCATAACCTCTAGGCCTTCCAAGCCAATGTACCGCACCCCTTGCCTTGCATTGAGCTTAGCTTGCTGTTCAGGAGGGAGTGTCTCCCACTCTGGCTTCCAGGCACATACCGTGGAGGGGCCATAAGTTTCTGAGAGACCGTAAGTGTGAGTTACGCGAAATCCTAGTTTTGACATGGCGGCAATCACAGATGGAGGAGGAGCTGCCCCGGCTGTATTAACGTTTACAACATGAGGTAGAGGAAGGATAGCTTCCTCAGGAGAGGCATTGGCTATTGAATTAAGCACCACTGGTGCTGCACAAAAATGAGTCACTTTGTACTGGGAAATGGCTGCATATACTGCCTTAGCTGTTACCTGTTAGAGGCATAAAGAAATGTGAATGATGGCAGATATATCTATTACATTAATTGATTAGCTGCTGAAGATTACAACTCCTAGAAAAGTATAAAACAGCTAGTTGAAAAGAGCAGAATATTTAAACAGATTGCTTCAAGTATATACCACAGAATAGAGAGTTGTTCAATTGAAATATAAAAAAAAACTTATGTATGTTTAAACTTTCAAATTAGAATGTTGTCACTACAAACTAGTTACCTAAGCCCTCTAGAAAAAAAACAGTAGACATATTATTAGTCAGTGAAAATATTATATAAGTTCGTATAAGCTAAATTTATATTTCAACCAAGAGACTGATCAGCATGTGTTCAACAAGGCATGTATAAATGGTAGCATCAAACTCCAAGCTAGAATCAGAAATTATCAGCAAGGCACGTATAGCATATTACTCAATAAGAAAACAACAACAATATGTTCTCAATCCCTCAAATTATAGCAGCGCGTAAGTAAATGAAAGCCGTTGATCAATTTACCTGCCGGAGACAGATGTTTGTCCCACAAAGAGCTGCAAGTGTCCAAGGATAACACCAGCCATTGCAATGAAACATGGGTAGTGTCCACAGGTATATAGCACCTTCATTCATCCCCCAAATTAGAGCTCCACTTAGAGCCATAAGATATGCCCCTCGGTGGTGTAATACCACACCTTTAGGACTAGCAGTTGTACCAGATGTGTAACCCAAAGCAATGCTCTGCCACTCATCCTCGGGAGGTTTCCACGCATATTCAGGATCGCCACTCTCAAGAAACTTCTCATATTCAATGGCTCCTTTGTCCAAAGCATCTCTGAGCGCCTTAGGGTCGCAGTTTTCGTCACCAATGACAATTAAAATTGGAGGTTTGAAGCTTTTGCTTTTCTCAGACAAGATTTTCAAAGCCTCTTCTGCCAAGGAAAAGAACTCTTGATCCACAATCACCACTGCTGCTGATGAATGACCAAGAAGAAATGCTATTGTTGATGCATTTAACCGAATATTAACAGTGTTCAGCACAGCTCCTGCCATTGGAATTCCAAAATGAGCTTCATAGAGGGCTGGAACATTAGGTGCAATAACAGCTACCTGTTGGCAGCATTAAACAAAATTGCATTCAGGATTAGGCAGAAAAAACAGGGTAACAAACTACTTTGATGTGACCAAAAATACTGGAAATGAAGTCTGTAATGTTTAACATAAGATCTTCCACCAAAAATTCATAAACAGGCAGTAAAAGTACCTGATTCCCTAGGTATTTGCATGAACTATGGTGAAATTTTAAGTATTTGCATGTCAACTGAACAAATCAAATATCCTGGATCCATTTGAACAAATGCTTATGAAGATAAAAGATAAAGAACACCAAAAATAATACTTAAGTTAAATGCTCAATTTGATTTATGAAAACACCAACAATAATACTTAAGACAAATAACAAATAGGCAATTACTTTAAGGCTTTGATTTTATAGTCCATACTCCATAGTCTAGTGGAGTGTCTCTTACCTCTGCCATTGTACTTTATCTTCTCTACCCCACTAGTTAATTTCTTCTTGTTATAAATGAGAGGGAACAAAAATTGACAGGTTGTTGAATGTCAGAACACACAACCAACTTAGCTTAAACCAATTCATTTCACAATTCACATACATAATCAAAATAACTTTGGAATAAAAAAAAAACACTTTATGAGAAATCAAATCTTAGAAACTCACATAACATAGGCTTGGACATAAAACAAGTACTACTTTTTTTTTATCATTACTGTTATGCTTTAGGGTGCAAAAATGTTGCTTGATTTTGCTAAGCTAAAGAAATATTTGGCAATCCAATCCAAAGTATGACTCGTACTCACATCAATTTCAATTCTGACACGCAGAAGCTACTCACATAAGCTTTTCGAATCAATTGTACGATCGTTTCGAAAGATACACATAAACCTACTTGATAACACCATTAACAGTTGATTCCCCTAATTATACACATAAACCTATTTGCTAACACCATTCAAACTTAATAAAAAAATAAAATAAAAAGCAGAATAATGAAATATTTCTCTTGTTATGGTTTCTGTTAAAGACTTACAGTGTTGCCGGGACCGATGGAACGGTTAGAAAGAGCGGAGGCGAAACGACGGCAATGGTGGTAAGTCTGTTGCCACGTGTAGCGGCGTGATCCATGCACCACCGATGGTCTGGTGGGGTGCACCAGAGCAGCTCTTTCCAGGAACCAGAGCGGTGTTAAGGAAGTGTAGTTGGCATCGTTCTTGGGAAAATCGTCTATGTCGCGAGCCACCACCATTTTCTGCACTCTCAGTCACTGAGTCTCTCTCTGGTTTTGTTGTGACGAAAGAGTGTGTGTGGTGTTTGGTTTGGTTTGTTTATATAGCGCATGGAGGTGTTTTAAAAATGAGGTATGTATATATCATTACTGCATGGAAAACGAAGCATCGTGATGGTTGAATTGATTATTGATACGTGTCGTCGACGTTATCTGGTGACTGTACGTTAATTAATTACTCCCTCCATTCCTAATCTTTTGTTGTTTTAACTTTTGGCCTAAATTCCAAAACTTTTGTTGTTTTGCAAATCCAATGCATTTTTTCTCAATTTATTCCATGTTTACCCTCATTTAATATTATATCTCTCACCTACCACCACTTATTTTCACCAATCAAAACCATAACAAATTTTTTAACCAATAACTATCATTCTCTCTCTTCACTCTAACTCAACATTAAATAGGGGCGTTTATGTCAGCAAATATATCAATAATTGCACTCTTAAACAATGTGCATAACCTTAAACAACAAAAGATCAGGAACGGAGGGAGTATTAGAGAATCACTTTTTTTGTTTTGACTTTTGATTGAGTTACCTAACATGTGCAAAACGACGGTGATGGATTGCGTTTGTGGTGGTGGTGAATGGTGATGGTGGAGGTTTCCGATTTGGATTTGGAAACCGGTGACAAGGTGCAACTGAGGAAGGAGCTAGCTATTTCCTTACGTGGGGATTTATATTTCAAAACAATTTAGATATAGATTAATGACATTAGATTTTTTTTTAAGTTAAAAAAAAAAGACATTAGATTTTTAAGGAGCATTAAATTCTTTTCTTCTTCTTTCTTAAATATAAGATAAGATTGTAACAAAACAAAAAAAATAAGATAAGATGTAACGTTTTTTTTTTGGGTTACAAGAGGAAAATTAGATGTAACGTTTTTAATTAGTTTTAAGTTGATACATTTGACCGTTACATATATTCATTTGATCATTGAATATTCTTAATAGTTATGGATTTAATATAAAGCATGCACTTTCTATATTCTAACATTTTTTCTGTTCAAAAAAAAATATATATATTCTAACATTTCCTTGTAGGGGTGTAAGCGGATACCACCCGATCAGTGAATCCGATCAAACCGATTCTTAACACTTTATGGTGGGTTGGATTGGATCATGGGTTCGGTTCAGATTTTTTTTACTGCATCCGATTACCATCGGTTCGGGTATCGAATTTGAGGATTGAAAAACCGATCAATCTGAACCAATCCAATAAATTGAGAATTGTTATTTACATTTAGCTCAAACACTTCAGCCTATTACATTGCATATTTATATTTGCATTGGAAATGTTGGTTTTACTTGGATTATATGGATTATGTCATTATCGAATGTTTTATTCTTTGAAAATGTTGGATTCTTCTATATTTTTATAAATTTTCACATTTTTTTATGATAATTTTCGTGCAAATTTCTAAATACTCATAATATTTTTTTATTCTCAATCCGACAATCCGATCCGAACCAATCCAATTGAGATCGAGTTGGTTTGGTTCGGGTTTAGAAGCAAACATTAGGAAATCCGAACCAATCCAAACCGAACATGGTTGATTGGTTCGGACATTTAAACACCATAAATCCAAACCAATCCGGTCCGATTACACCCCTATTTCCTTGCATACATCCTCTGATCACTATTATAAGTAAAAAACAAATTTTTAAATTCATTCAATAAATGATGTATCTAGTCTATAATAATGACTAGATACATCATTTATTTAATGAATCTAAAATGTTATTTTTTTTGCTTATAATAGTGATTGAATGGCGTATTTGATTAGAATATGCTTTTTTATGAGGATTGGGAAGAAAATACCACAAAACTACAAAACTAATACTCCATAACACACTGCAACTCAGCACCTAGCCTTATAAGACAATTTGTTGGCTCATTAGTGTCTCGAAACACATAATGAATATGAACGTCTTAGCCATGCGAGAGGAGAAGATGCAAATCCAGTAAAATACTTCCATAGACGTGGAAGTTGTGTTGATTCTTCTTGAGCGCGTTCACTAATTCTAAGCAATCTGACCCACAAACAAACTCTTCTAATATTCTTCCTCACGACATCAAAAGCGCCATTTTCCAGCCTAAACTTTTACTTTTACTAGAATTGAATCACTTCCAAGAGTACCCGCACAGAAAACCACCAAGCTAGGAACCAGAAGTATCACGGGGAATGTCTCACATTCCCGTGGAATGACACCTAGTGTTATAAGCACCATCAACAATAAGTGAAACATAATTTGACGGACTCCGTTCCAGAAAGTTTGTTGTTTTGCACAATTTTTCAATATCCCAAAATGTTTGTTGTTTTATAAAACCAATGCATTTTTTGCTAATTTTTTTCCACCTATACCATCATTTAATACATTTTCTCTCACTTATCACCTTTCATATTAATCAACCACAACTCTTCTCTATTAATTACATTCTTCTTTATCTAAGTATAATTGAATAGTTGCACATCATACTAGTAAAATTAAATAAGGGCAATCTAGTCAAATTATACTATCAATAATTGTTTTCTTACTCTTTGTGTCACAACCTTAAACTACAAACTTCTTTCTGAAATGGAGGGAGTAATGTTCAGTGCACTTGTGCCCTGGATCGAAGCAAGCTCTCAAAACTCTTGGAATCCAAGGCATCTTGTATTAATTAAATGTCGCGGGTAACATTTTTCTTATTTGAATGAAACACTGTACTATTGCACTCACACTAATATCAACAAAAATATTGAGACTTCTTAATGATCAAATATTCAATTTATACATTGATACCAAAATTATATCCAAATTACACAGGATCATGGAAAGAAAACAGCAAAAGCCAAGATATATAGCAGCACAATAATCTATACTATACACAGTAACAATGAGTGTCCAATCCAAGCTCAATTCATTCTCATGTGAAAGGCAAAGTAGTTGAATTGTTCTACATGCCCTCCTTTATTAGATTTTTCAGGATTCAATCATGTAAAACTCTCAAGTTGTTGAAGAAAATGGTGATCCAGAGGGCTTAAAAGCCTCTTGCTCAGCACAAGAGAGCACTTCATTAGGCCCTGCCTCTTCTCTGCCAACACCCATGAGATCAAGGTAGTAGAGATAGTGTGAGATGATGTTGTTCATGCCCTCATTATCAGATCCCTGACCACACAATTGATCCCCATACAGCACATTGATGGTGGCACCAAACCCAGGAACCCTCTTGGACAGTGTGTCATTCTTGGTGGGTTTCCAGTTTCCAACAAATACATCATGTGCTGAAGGAAGGTGCTTCTCTGGTGGGGTCATCCACTTCCAGATTGCAGCTTGGAAGGCCAGGGTAGCATTCTGTTCTATGTATTCTGGATGGTTCAATAGATCCACCTTCAAGGCCTCCCCAGTCTTTCCATAGTTGTAGTTCCTGTTACATCATGAAAGAAAACACAAGGAATTTGATCATAATTTGTTAAAATATTAATTTCTTCTGTCTAAGAGTTTAGTAATGAAATCTGCACATAAAAAAATTTGGCCACCTATGAAGAGAGTGCAAGAATTATGTTCCTGGAATTATAAGTTATCTCCACCTACAATTGATGTTTCTATCTAACCACTTTTTAACAGATTGGTAAAGACTTATATTAAAAGCATTTGTTTCTTAGGAAATCAATTAAATTCCAATAAAACCAAAAAACAACCACTCAAATCAACAAAAGTTATAAGAAAAAAGGCAAATAGAGATAATGATACTCTAAGGGCATGTTTGGAAATTCTTCTATAAGTACTGATTCTGAAGATAAAATCAATTGTGGGAAGAAGCTTATATCAAGTTTTTTTATGCCATAGTTGATTCAGGGAAAAAATCAGCTGATCTAAATATGAATACCAGTAAATTGGTATGGCACCACGACCATAATATGCTGCGCCAGGGGAGCATGGATAGGTTAACTTGTAATAGTCATCACAGTAGAATTGATCAGGACTCAATTCCTTATTGTAGCATAAGCCCCAGGCAAAGGGTCCTCCAGTAGCTACCCCATAACCACCTGAAATAATTTTTCAACAATTAGTTACTATGCAATTTCAGGACCTTTAGTCAAATCTCCATTCACTCCAACAATCTAAACAACATCTTAGGTGACAAGGTAAATCATCCTTTTTCCTTAGTGTGTAATCAATATAAACCCATTATTTTTGCCTTACACAAAACAAGTTAGGTCTTTTTCTAATACAGCCAGATATACTTTTATTCTATGTCTAGAATAAACTGAAGATCAAATCATTAAGTGATTCAAATTGTCTATATGACTAATCACTCAAGACACCTAGCTGCATCAAACATGAAATGTTTAAGACATTCAGATCATGTATATGTAACTGAGGTCATAATGAACAAGAAAACATGAAATGTTGGCACTTACAAGAGGTCTTGCTACCCACATGACCAAGGAAAGCTGCAAGCTCCTTTTGTCCACCGTGCTTTCCTCCAGAGGTTCCAAATCCTAGAGGCTGGTAAAGTGCTGCAGCAGAGATGAAAGATTTGTAGTCCCAGAACCCAACAGCATGTGCCACTGGTGCATTCCTTTTTGAGAAGAGGTTCTCAAACTGGTAGGTCTCAAAGAAATCAGTAATAGTCTCATTGCAGCAATAAACTGACCATCCTTTACATTCCCACCCTTTGTCACATAGCTTCTTCCCCTTCACTTTCTTTACCAGTGGCTCCACTTTTGATTGACCATTCCCAATTACTAACATTGCTGCAAAACTCAAAAGAAAAACCCATTTGGGATTCATCTTCATCTTCTTCTTTTTTTCTCTACTTGAATTTGTCCTGTTGTGTGATCTATGTGTTGCTGGTAGAGAGGAATGATATTTGTGACATTTAAAAAGAGGGTTCTAGAGAGTGTGTAATGTGGAGTGAAAGGGATTGAAAGTGAGTTTCTAACTTATTAGGAGGAAGAGATTTTCAGATGTGGAATAGGTGGAGCTTTTGCTTCCATTCTCATTCATGTTTGCTTGGAAGGGAAGTAAAACTTGATAGTAGGGGTTCTATCCAATTTTGCATAATTGCATTATTTTTCATTAAAGCCAGCATTACATTCAGGCCCAAAGAGTGTGATTTTGGCCTTTTTGGACCTAAAAAAAAACAATTTGTCTGGAGTAAGCACAAAAAAGGGGCATTCTTCCTCTGAACTGAGATTGTGTTTACTTTTTATGGTTTAAACTTTAAATCACAAGTATCATCTATTAAGTCAATTTTGAGTTAGGTGGAATTACCATAAACAACATAACTATGTCCGTTAAGTATTTAATGTAATTGTATTCCCAATTACTCGAACTCTAGCTGCATAAATTAGAATAATTGTTATTGATATGATTTTTTACTGTAAAATTAGTTTGAGTAATCTAACATGAGAGAGAAATGTATTGAAGAATGAAATGTGAGGTTATAATAGTTTATTCATTTGCAATTTCAGCCATTTAAAACGTTGCATTCACTCTAGAAACCTGATTAGAAATATAGTGTAGCTAAGGTAATACATGATTATCACTTAAATTGATTAAGCTAGTAAGTAATGGATGCTGAAAAAAGAAAATAAGGATCAGACATAGATATATAACCTTTCTATTTGAAGATTGGCGTATCCAAATACAACTCAAATATTTCACACAAAATGTTTAATCTGAATCTTATTTGTATCGTACATAACCGACAAAAAGAGGGCCCTATGTGTAAATGAAATGTGTGTTAGGAACTGTTAACAAAATTGATATAATTAGAATTGTGCATGTTAAATGTGAGTTAAAATAATACTTCGTATGATTTATATATGTTGGGATACTTTTATGGAATTTGATCGGTAATGTTATGAAGTTCATAGGTAAAATCTCATCATTAAACTTCAATGAGTTAATTTAATGGAGCATGACAGAGTCTCGTACTTGATAGGTCGTTGATTCGAACTCCGCCATACTTATTGGATGAGGTAAATGTAAGTCTTCTGTAAGTGCTCTTTGAGTCTGACTACTTTCTCTACCTTAAACTGAGACATCATTCTCTCACCCTGAATTTATTATGACATAAAAGTCTTCTATAAATACTTTCTGAGCCTGATAGTTTTCCCTATCTTAAACTGTGACATCATTCCTTGACCTATATTTATTATAACAAATACCCTAAAATATCATTTCAATGGGTTAAAAATGGAAAAGGGAACAACAGTCCAACTTATAGATTAGCATATTTAAAAAAAAAAACTTATAGATTAGCAGGGTTCAAAGTGATTTTTAATATCTTCCATTTGTAAAACAAAAGTGATTTTTAATACTAATGAAAGAAGGTAAAAATTAAGTAACAGATAAATTAAAATCAAGTTGGGAAATAGGGGAAAGTGAAAGAATAAGATGTGATAATGATTCTACAAATTTAATATAAATCCCTTAAAAAGTTCAAATTTCAACGCTCATTTTTTATTGAGTGAACATTGAGCATGTGTAAACGATGGCGGCACCGATGAGGTTTGTGAGGGCAACCTAAATGGGGAGACACTTTTCACCCTACCAGTACCCACCCATGCAGGGTATCCCTAATCATAATTATAATTAATCCCTAAAAAGGCGTATCCAACAAAGTGAAGTTTATGAGACTCCAACTTAATTAGCTGCATGTGAAACTAACATATCCCTAATTTCATCGTACATTGAAGACAAAACGCATATGGGATTTCTCCTTGTCGTGTCGTGTTCAATTTTATGACTCCAAATCTAACGCTCTCCCGCTGCAAACATGTCTTTGTTCACTGAAACCCAGCTTAATTAATTAATCATCATTAAGCTTGCTTAACTTGTGCGTGGGAGTAGTTTTGTAAATGGTAAGCACACATTCACCACCAGAGCATTAATTGATCAGACAAATCGATCACATTTCTACCTACTGAACAAGTGGTTGATAAATCATTCGAAGAAATAGAAAACAAAATTATGTGTTAGTATTTGATTTGAACTTTGATGGAGTATTTTCTTCCCAATGTCCCCCCACATGCAATATGAGTGAGCAGCAGGTGGGGCAGAGAATGATCATGTCAACCATTGCCGGAAGCTGTGTGAACACTTCATAGTTTCCAACTTTTATATGAGGAGATACATATTTTTAATTGATTTTTTAATTAAAAATCATTAAATATTGAATGAAATTTGATGAAAATCAAAACTGCAATAATTAGTAAACGTGAGGGACATTGTAGGCTAATAAATTCTATAGGAATTAGAACTGTCAAATCGTGATAAGTGAGGGACCAAACATGTTATTAAGCCTTTTTTTAATTATCACTCGTGATTTATTTTAGTGGTCTGGTGATTCAAATTTGTTGACGATCGAATCGAACTCTCTAACCCTAACACTAATGATTGAAACAACAACACAAGAGGTTGAGCAAAGGCTTTCTTTGATCGATCTCATTCGCTCGAACAATTCTCTAATGAGATTGAATTCGCGTTGGGAAGTAGGGTTTCACATTTTCATGGTCTTTGTGGGTAATGGAGGTTTAGGTCAGAGGTTGGGGTTTGAGGTTATTATGGTAGGGGATTGGTGGTCGAAGGGTTTGAAACAATGAATCATCGAAGCAGATGTTCTGCTCGTAGTGGCTATGTGACGTGAACAATGGACGAGTTTTATGTATTTTAAATTTCTTTAAATTTTTACTTCCTTAATCCCCACTTATTTTTTTTTGGTACATAGCTGCTTAAAGAAAAACAAAAGGACAAAAGAGCTGCCTAAGGCCTCAGAAAGCGAGTGCCTCGATAGTCTTCTGTCAGCAGGGGGATAGCATCCGCCGGGGGGTTCGCCAAAAAGCTAAACTGAGAATATCCTGAAGCACCCGCCTTAGCAAGCACATCCACCACCGCATTCCCTTCTCGGAGAATATGCTCAAACTTAATCCGCCAAACTTTATCCAAGAGCTCCTGAATCGAATCACACACCGTCGCATACACATGACATTGCCCACAACCCCGCTGGAGGAGGGTGAGCGCATGCTGCGAGTCGGAATACACAACAGCCTGCCTGACACCCCGTTCCCAACAGAGGCACAACCCAAAGAAAATAGCCAGGAGCTCAGCTTGTAAGATCTCTAATATCCCCACAAACGCCGAAAAACCAAACCCGTAGCATCCCGCACCACACCGCCTGCCCCGGCGCGCCCTGGATTCCTAAGAGAAGAACCGTCTACATTTAACGCTGCCCACCCATCAGTTGGCGAGCGCCACCCGACCCAGCGAGGACCAACCCGGGGAGGTAAAGACGCCAAGCTATCCTGCAACACCCTTCCAATAGATGCAGCATGGTGAAGGACCAGCTGCCAAGGCTCAAGAACACCCTGAAAAATAAACTTGCAGCGCCTCCGCCATATGAACCACGCATGGAGAAGCAAACACGGTGCAGCTGATCGCGGGATAGACGCAATCCAATCAGCCATGGAGGTCACAACAAAGAAATCAGGAGCAAGTGACAAAGCTAAATTGCTCCACACCCTCCTTGACCCGTTACAGTCCCGGAGACAATGAAGCTGGGACTCCGGCCAAGCGTTGCAAATCCGACAACGAACTGGGATGTTAATTCCACGGTGAGCTAGCACCTCCGTTGTAGGGAAGGAATTGTGCAGCGCTTGCCAAGCAAAGACACGTACCTTTTCCGGGACCGATATTTTCCATATCCAACTCCACGTAACAGTAGGCACCTCCCCTAGCATGCGTGAGAGCAACCAGCTGTAGCAACTCGACACGGTGAAGGCACCATCCGTGGACTCCTTCCAAACCACTCGATCATCATGGCCAATGTGCGTATAGACAAACGCATCCCTCAGCAATTGCAAAACAGGAGCTGTAAGGGGCGTCGCGAGGCACTGGAGATTGCACTCACCATCCCTGAACACATATCTGATACGCAAGCTGGTGTCTGATATGTGAACATATGGAACCTGCAATCCAAGAGGCCCTGAACCAGTCCAGTTATCAAACCAGAATGAGAGGTTACATGCACCAATACGCCAAGCAAAACCGTCATGTATCATCGGCCTTATCTTCATCAGAGCATTCCAGAGCAAAGAGCCTCGTTTAGCAGCGACGTGAAGAAAGCTAGCCTGCTAGCAATAGACACCATGTAAAAGTTGAACCCAAAGTTTGTCTGTTGCATGAATTAAATCCCAAGCAAGCTTCCCTAGCATAGCTACATTAGATAGACGAGACTATCGAACACCCAACCCCCCATGTTTCTTGTGCATCACCATCTTCCGCCAAAAGACCATGTGCATACCTCGTCGGTCACCATGAGCCCAAATAAAATTACGCACCATTCCATCCAGGCGGTCACAGACAGATTGAGGGAACCAGAGAAGTTGCATGGGATACACAGGGATGCTATTAAGGACAGACTTAACCAAAGTACTTTTTCCCGCTTTGTTCAAGAGCTTGCCTTTCCAAGAAGCCAACTTCCGGGCCACCCGATCCACCACAAAGTCAAAATCATCCGCTTTCTAACGTCCTCGAAGGATAGGGAACCCCAAGTATTTATCCAGATGGAACGCAAAAGGGATAGAGGTAACGCTAAGAATTCTCACCTTCCTAGCTCTATCCACCCCGCCACCCACAAACGCCCGAGACTTCGCAACATTAACCCTCAAGCCCGAAGCTAAGCAAAAGTCACTAAGAATCTTGTGGATCAGCTGCATCTGTGAAACCTTAGCCTTTGCGAACAAAAGAACGTCATCTGCAAAGAAAAGATGTGAAATAGCCAGGCCCCCATTAGAGATTGAGACCGGGCGCCACCTCCCCTGCTCTACGGCATCCTGAATAACAATAGACAATCTCTCCATGCAAAGCACAAACAAATAAGGAGAGAGTGGATCCCCTTGCCTCAAGCGACGGGAGGGAGCGAAGGGATCCAACTTCATCCCATTCCAAAGCAAAGTGAGAGATGAGGAGGTAACACAGAACATAATGAGATCAATTGAGGCGGAAGGAAACCCAAAAAATTGGAGAGTATCTCGCTAGAACTCCCAACTAACACGATTGTACGCCTTCTCCAAATCCAACTTAAAGATAGTATTCTGGTTCTCCTTTCCACTCATGTGGTGGACGATCTCCTGAAGAATGATAACATTATCGACGATTCCTCGTCTTGGAATAAAACTATTCTGCAGCAGGCCAATGATCTCCTGAAGATAAGGGCGGAGCTGGTTGACCATCACCTTGGTAATGAGATTATAGTTCACATTACACAAGCTAATCGGCTTGAACTCCTTAAAAGAAGTGGGCACATCAACCTTGGCAATCAGCACAACTAGAATCTGGGCCAAGGCAGGGTCAAAAGATCCATGCAAGAAGGCATCCCTAAAAATATGCCACACGTCCTCTCCAACAATATGCCAGTACTGTTTGAAGAAAATAGCTTGGAACCCATCCGGTCCTGGGGCTTTTAGAGAGCCCATGTGAGATAGCTGATAAGTGCAAATTTTACCTATTTTGATGAGAAATTTAGGCATTTATCCTTGTCAATTCATGATAAATCTAGACCAAATCTACTTCTTTTGATTAGAACTTATTGATAGATGAACTTTAGAATAGAATGTGCTTAAGTTTGATTTTCATCTTGATTTGTGTTGAAGGATTGAAGATTCAAGGAAGATGACAAGCTTTGGCAAGAAAAAAAGGGTTTGAAGATGTGTTGGGCGCCCAGCGGGTTGCAGAGGCCGCCCAGCGCCCATGGCGGTTCCAGAAACCTTCCCCTGAAGTAATCTGGCCGCTCAGCGCCCATATCAGGCCGCCCAGCGCTCTGTACTGCTATTTTTCAATATAAAAAGCTTTTTTTAAGAATCTGGGGAAGAAAGAGGGGATCAGAACAGAACCCTAACAGAGGGAAACACTTGAGAGACAAGGAGAGAGGCTTAGGAGGCTAGAGAAGAGGCTTGGGTATCGGATTCGGCGGCGAGACATCGCGACAGTTTCGGTTCTTCTAATTCTTCTTCTTTATTTGTAAAGCTATCCATTTTCCCATGAAAATGGATAGCTAATCTCTCTTTTGTTGGGATTTGATGTAGTTGTATGATACTTATGCTCTCTATGTGATTCTCTTCAATATAAAGCATGTTTCTAGTTGTTGATTTAGTGGTTTTCTCTTGATCTTCATGCTATATCTTAGATTGATCACCTATGGTATTTTGTTTGATTCGACTTGTGAGCGGAAGCTACAACGTTTGAGTCCGAACTAGAGTTAATCACCTAATAATCTTAATTGCTAGACATAGAGTTAGGTTTGTTAGTCACTAAACACCCAAACTTCATGATAACTTTCTTTCTTAATCATGTGAGACATCAATGTTTAGGATTAGAGAGCTATTGATACCCACTCATGCAAGACATCGATGACGTAGGGTTGAATTGGTGTAGATGAATCATATGCTTGAACATGTTATGTATTTGAATCACTAGAATGCAAAAAGGTCAAACAATGAAGTCTAATCCCAACAATTCCTCATATCTGTTGTTTCTCTGTTATTTTATTTGCTTTTCATTTATTTTCATGTATAAACAATCAATCTCTTATGAATCCATCATTTAAGTTTGTCAACTATTGAACGACATAGTGTTACACCTCCCTGTGGATACGACAAAACCCTTTACTATACTACAATTGAGTCTCGAGAGATTCAAACGTAGAGTGGTAAAAAATCTTTCAACAATAGCCGGGACCAAACCTCCTCTTTAGTAACCGGGTCACAAAGCTCATGTCTCGCCACCTCAGGGAGGCCAATGACTGAGGAAGAATGAATAGCATCCACCCGAGTGGGCTCAGAGGAGGAAAAGAGCGACCAAAAGAAGCTTCGAGCTTCTCTCTTTAGAACCTCATCATCATCACACCACTCACCACATGGCAAGGGTAAAGCATACACCTTGCTCCTTTTCCTGCGAACAACTGTTTGTAAATGAAAAAACCTTGTATTGCGATCTCCAAACTTGATCACCTGCTCCCTAGCCTTTTGGTACCAAAGGAGTTCCTCCTGTCGCAAGGTGGTATCCAACTCTTGTTGAATCTGGTTCATGGTCCGCAATAAGGATGCAGAATCCACTCGTTCAAGCTCACGTTGAACACCTTGAAGGCGGTACTCAAGATCCCTCTTTCGCTGAAACACATTCCCGAAGGTTTGCTTGTTGAACTCCATGGATTTCTGGTAGACTTGCTCCAGGTTCAAATGAATCGGGGTAGAATCTCCCCGTGCCGTCATCTGTAAGTCATTTTGAGAGTTTTTTTTTCCAAAAATATAGTAAGTTACTTCTTTGTAATACTAATGAAATATTTAATACACTTTTCCAAAATTACCCTCATATTTACTATGAAAGAGATAATGTGATTTTGAAGATAAATAATTTGGAGAGAGAAACTTATGAACAATGAACAATCTAATAATGAAAGTTGATAAAACTTTTTACCTATTATTAATACCTCTTAATCCTAAAAAAATATAGGTAAAAACTTAAGGAGATAGGTGTAGTAACTAAATACTGTTATTATAATTTCAGAATTTATTTTAATTAATGTCCAACTGTCCTAGTTCGTGGGAGCAGTGAACTAATTAATGTTTATATGAGTCACGCATGTCATTATCAAAGTTGATGCATGCACTAGTTTCAAACTAATTATAATCGATGCATGCATTTCTTTAACAAGCTAAGCGAACCGTCGGCGGTTGAGCTGTGCCAATCGCAGCTGATCTAGCGTGTATTTATTTCTTCTCCGTTCGCAAACAAAGCAGAAGAATTGAAGTGGTTTCACATCGATCTTCAAATGAAAAAAACGACATTTTTCTGCCAAAAAATCAAACAAAGACTAGTGTGTATTTGGACTAGTTACTAGTTATGAATCATTCACACTAATTTTTTTCTTTCATCCTATTTTTTCCTTTTCTCTCTTCTTGTTCTATTTCTTATCACATTACTTATTAAATCACGTATTTCTCTCTTATCTTATCTTCTTTTTATATAAGATGAAGATTTAGAGGAATAAGAAATTAGAAATTAATAACTTTGGATTAGTTTTTTAATTAAAAAATTTAGATTATTAGGCCACTTATTATAAAAAAAATTGATTTTGGTTCTACATTAAAATATATGGCATGTCACATCAGCAATCATACATCTAACAAAGTTATTGGAGTCTATTTTGCAGCGATGACCAAAACTGAGTAGTTTCTCATCAAACATTGAAGTAAGTAATATTCAAACTTTACTCTGACGAAAGATGATATTCAAATTTAATTAACTTATTATATATGGACCAAAAGTTAACCCTTTATTATTAATTTCCCACATATTTCTTTATATTCATATTCGTATTTCTTTACTCTCCTTTTTCTCTAGTCAACTATTAATTTCACTGTTATCTTCTCTCTTTTTTTTTAGGTAATTTCACTGTTATTAGATTCAAACAATCATACAACTGTTTGCTTTTCCTGAGTGTCGTATAACTTTGTTAAAAAAGTTGCATGGGAATGGGACATACTAATGACTTTGATGACACCCTTTCTCCCTCAATAAGGACGCAGCGTGGCAAGTCCTCCTTCCCTTGCCCGTCGTCTCACTGAGGCTGAGCAGACAATTCCCTCTACCACACAAAAACCAAAAAGTTTACCCAATTACCTTCTAAAAATTTAATTTAACCAAAAATAACTTTTTCTCTTAAAAAAATATAAACAAATAAACATGAGTTTAATTTTAATACGCCGTTGATGAATTATATTTTAAAAATATGACACATCAATTAATTAAATTAAATTAAAATTTATTTATCTCATATATTTAAGATCTAGTTAGTTAATAGTTTAAAATTATTTGTTAGATATGTGTTTTATGTATCTTAACCATTCTGAATGTGCTACTCATTAATTGTCATTATAATTGCATTTATGCAAGGGAAGTTTCTACCTCATTGAGCTGCCTTCGGTCCTCATATATGCCTTTTTTTTCCAGCCTTGTTTGTGAACTTGGGCTAATTTTTTCGTTTTGCGATTATTCACTGGCAGTTATAACGTCGATACTTCTTTGCGGGTGGAGCGTATTATGCAACAGGTTGCCCCATCTATTGCATACTGTAATGAATTTTTGTCTACTTCTACTATATGAACACTAGACCGCTCTAGCACGCTGCTTTGGTCTTGCCCCCATATATCATAAGTAAATTTGAACATAGATGGTTGTTTTAAGCTGCACAATAAGTAGATTGGTAATAATGGCTTGCTTTGTATGGCTTTGCCACTTAGTTGGGAGGTTTTTCGGGTTCTGTTGCTTGCTCTTGTGCTCTCTTTGCGTCTTTGCTGAGCTTTTGACTATTAAGCATGGTTTTCTCGTGACTTAATATTTGGGCTATTAACATGTCGTTTGTGAGAGTGATTCGTTAGATACTATTAAGATATTGGTGACGCATTTATTTAAACGGATAAGAAAATGCTTTCAAGATTTCAAAGTCGCTTTCATTCATATATTTATTAATATATAAAAGTACTAATAATAAATACAATTTTTTTTAAGAAAATTAGAAAATAAAAAAGGGAACATAAGAACAGAGTCCAGTCCAGAGTGTCATCATCATTCAGCTCCGAGCCTCCGACGACAACCTTTCTCTTTCTTCCCTCAACTAACCCTTCTCCGACAAGTGAACCAGGTAGATAGTAAATTTCTCAACTTTTCCGCTTTCTCTCTCTACCCTTTTGATTTTTTGTCCTGTTTCTTTTCCTGCTCAGAATTATTGCTGCTGCAAAGTCATCTGAGTCTACGTTGACTGTTGTCTTTTGCTTGATCGTGTGTTTGTTGGGTGAGGGAAGAGGTTCTGTCTTCATAGGTTTCTTCTGTGATGGCACACACCTTAACTGGGCAGCTTGTGGGTTCAGAGATACATGGCTTCCACACTTTGCAGGGTAAGCATTCTTTGGATTATGCTGATAATAATTGGTTGAACCTCAAGAAGCATCATCATGTTTCAATTTTGAAGTGTACCCTCTTCTTTTTTTCTATCTATCTTGTCATAATTTTATTAGGGGGTGTGAGATGAAGCTTAAATTTTGATCTGAAAATTCTTCACTTTTTTAGTGTTTGGTAGCATCTAGTGGTAGTTTTACCTGCTCAAGATGCAACTGTGTAGTTTTCAACGCAACCTAGGAGTGTAAATTGTTTCTCCAGTATCAAGTGTGAACTTCTCTTGCTTTTGGGAAACTAGAGGATGAGGGTTTTAGAGATAACTCTGGCACAATTTTGGTTTTTTTTTTTGTGTTAGAACAAACTACTAGTCATTCTTTCACAACTTAATTAAGGGTACCAGTACTAAGGTTTTAAAGAAAAAATGGGTAGCATAACAACTCCTGTTAGAAGTCTCACATTGGCTAGAGATAAGGCCAATCAAGTGTTTATAAGGGTTGTGCAAACCTCAACTCTTGAGCTAGCTTTTGTGGTTGAGTATAGGCCTCCCAATTTCTAATATGGTATCAGAGCCTATCCTAGATCCATTTGTTGTGTGGAGACCTCCCATATTTGGGTCACCCGTTGTTGTTCCCACGTTCCAGTCTGTTCAAATCCTGGACGTGAGGGGGTGTGTTAGAAGTCTCACATTGGCTAGAGATAAGGCCAATCAAGTGTTTATAAGGGTTGTGCAAACCTCAACTCTTGAGCTAGCTTTTGTGGTTGAGTATAGGCCTCCCAATTTCTAATAACTCCTTGTGTTTTGTGTTGTTTCATTATATTAGAAGGCTAGAAGCTACATTTTCCTTTTTTTTTAACTGACTTAATACCGGCGCAAAGTTCTTTTACCATGTATTTGAAATATTGCACTGGCTTCAGCTTAACTGAATTCCACTGAAATATTGATTACAAAAAATTCTGATTATTGTGTTTTCCATGAGAACATTGAGTAGAAGTAGAAAAGAGGCTGTGAAAATTGTTTCTTGTATTAAGGTAACATGTCTAACATGTAATAATTTTACCTGCTAATATCTTATACATTGATTTTGTAAACTATATAAAATGTGCCAACAAAATGATGCAGCATAAAACTGGAAGTTTATGACTTGATACGAGGACTGGTCCCAAGTCTCGTAAATCACCTGAAGTATCAAACTAGCATACTATATTAGTTTTCGTTTGACCATATTGCATGGGAACTAATTAAAGCAAGTAAAAGGTTAAAATCTCAGGATATGAAACTGTGACTTTAGTTTTGGTTTAATATGTTATTGACACTTGTACTTTTAAGACGTGGTTCAAAAAAATCTGACAAACTGTATATCCTCGATGCATTTCTGTTGCTATTTGCTTGCTTCCCACTGCAATGTTTTCCTCATCTCTGTTGACTTGTTCTAAACTACTTTCTTATATATGACCCAGACCTGGATGTTGAGAACACTTTGGAGGAAGCAAAAAGCAGATGGCTTCGTCCCAATGAGATTCATGCTATACTCTGTAACCACAAATATTTCACCATCTATGTCAAGCCAGTCCGTTTGCCCAAAAGTAATTATACATTGCTGTTAGTAGCAACTTGAAGTTTGTAGAGTAGATATGAATTTTCATATAGACTGTTTCCCATCATGTTCTACCTGTCTCTTTTATGGTCTATTTCTTAATTTGCATGAAACATTTTGATTTTCTTGCTCCTTATCATTTCATGTTTTGCCAAACTTATAGACCTTTCTATTACTGTTGAAGCTTTTCTTATCAAATAGTAAAAACTTTAAACAGAAGTTTATGTGTATATTTATGCATTGTTCAAGGGTGTTTTCATGTTTTGTCATGAATCTAAAGCAATGTGAAGCCTCTATGATTTATTTCTGACATTGTTCCTCCGTAGATCTACTGAATGGAATTTCTGTCAAGTAGTTATTGTGCATCTATGTAACATGTTAGAAGTTATATGATGCCAAACAGGATTCGCATGACCCCGCTAATGTTATATTATTATTTTGTGTGCAAAATAGGTGGTACAATTGTACTATTTGACCGCAAGATGCTTAGGAACTTCCGAAAAGACGGGCACAACTGGAAAAAGAAAAAAGATGGGAAAACTGTTAAAGAAGCACATGAGCACTTAAAAGTGAGTATTTTAATCTTCTTGGGTGTTTATTTGAAGTTTTATGGTAGGAAGTAGTTTATTGAATATAATTCCTTGAACATGTATCCTAGGGGCTTCTAATGGTTTCCCAATAATTGAATTTGGTCTTTTTTTAATGGCTTCTCCTATATTAAATATGGCTTTTTTAATGGTCTCCTACATTTTGTTATATTAAATATGACTTTTTTCCTATATATATATATATATATCCCCTTTAATTAGACAATCTAAATGGTTTACGGAAATTGTTAATTTTCAGAGAGGCCACCTCCTTCGATTTCAATCAATGTAGCCGAGCCAACCCACCTAGTTGTATAATAATAAGGCTTGGTTCTTGCTGTAGTTGTACCTTATAACTTTATATCTAGAGGGTTAATTTATCATATGTTTATGACTAAAAGCATGGTAACTGTGGTAAAATGCTCAAATACTTCTCTATGTTCCATTTTTATGGACTGTAAAGGGAATGGAATAAAATTTTGACATAAACATGGTGAAGTTTATCAAGTAGCCTCTTAAGTTAGGTTAAATCTTAAAATAAACCACTAGAATTGGGTCTGTAGTGAGGGGTTTCAATAGTTTTCCATGAGATCATGGGTTTAAACTGCCAGCTACCAGCCTACCATTGTACTAAAATGGTTAAATCTTAATATGTTGAGTGCTTCCTAAAGCTCAGATATGTACTTTTTTTATTGATGCCATCTTAAATTCAATGCTCTTTCTTCCATACATGATAATTTGTTGTGAGTTTTGATATTCACTAGGGTTTCTCATGATTTCCGAATTCTTACCTTAGCCATTTAGGAGTATGAATCAATGCATTCTCTATGCTTTCTACTTGTTCAGTTCGCATACAATATTCAATGATTCTATGATAAACTTTTCTTCCTACAGTTTTTGTTCTCCATGATTCTAACACTGGATTGAATTACTGAAATTCATGTCTCTGATGACTGATTTTTTACATTTTTTCTGATCATGCTTTTTCTCTTCATCAATCAGGTTGGTAATGAAGAAAGGATCCACGTATATTATGCACATGGCCAAGATAACCCTAGCTTTGTTCGTAGATGTTATTGGTTACTTGATAAGTATGTATATCAATGTTTAGCTTTTTTCTTATGTTAAACATAGAATAAATAGAAGTTGCTAATAATACTATGACTAATGATTGTTATCATTTTTTGTTCTTTTCAGGAGTCTGGAGCACATAGTCCTTGTCCATTATCGTGAAACGCAGGAGGTAGTGTTATTCATTTTCCTTCTTCCTTTTCCTCTCAAATTTTCCTTCACCTAACAAACAGTAATGTATATGTCGCTTTGTCGAGCCTATATATTTTCCATCACATATTGAATCCATATGTAGTTCGTGATCCTTATATCAATAATTTAGTTTTGCTCTTTTAGGAATTCAAGCATGTCCAGATGCATGGAAATCATGTCAATACCAAATATGTTTTTCAATTGGTCTGAGTGGAAATTCCTCTTACTCTGTGTCTGTGGATTACACAGTTTTTTTTTGTCTTCTGGCTTTTGCTAGGCCTCTTGTATAGTGTGGTTTACCTTTGCATGTGTCTTAGAGTATCTCTAAGTCTAGAAAAAGCTTTCCTACTGTGAATTTGTCGCTAAAGTGAGCAAGTTTGAGTGTATCAACCCTTAAATCTATGTGGATGCACCTTTTGCTGCTTCCTTTGGAGATAAATTCAATATAGATGTTCCTGGTCCCACAAGTCCCATGATGGATATGTGCCAGTTATGCTTTACCCTATGATCTAGTTATAACCTTCATTTGGTTTTGGTTTATGATACAGTCACAAGGTTCTCCTGCTACACCTGTAAATTCAACTTCAAGTTCTGCCTCTGGTCCAACTGGACCTTTGATTTTATCAGAAGACTTGGATTCTGGGACCAACAATGCTTACACTGAAGGTGAGAAAAGGCTTTTAGATAATTGAAGTCTTTCTTCTTACCAGTTGTCCTCTTGAAGCTGTCAATGTGAAAGGCTCATTACACACTTCAAAATATTTGGAATCTTTCATTCAGAACATGCCAAGGGTTTGTTGGGGAAAAAATGAGATGTGGGATTATTAGTTGAGAGAAAAAAATATGTGTAATATGCACATCTTCGCACATTGCAAGTTCTTATTCTGCCCACTCCCACCATAAATTAGAGTCTTTTTGTTGATTGATTATGATCCTATATATATTTGGTTACTATTGCTGTGGTCATAGATACTGTTACTTTCTTTCCTTGACTAGGTATACATATTCTCATCCCTTTTTACTGTATTTCGAGATAAACAGGGCTTAATGACAATTTAACAACCGAAAGTCATGACCTGAGGCTTCATGAGATTAATACACTCGAATGGGATGACCTACTGGTTCCAAATGCTAACACCTCTAATGTGCCTAATGGAGGTAAGTTTTTGTGCTTTAGCAGAACTGATTGCTTGTTGGGAAAGAACCTCATTATTTTATACTTGACATTTGGCAGGCAATGAACTATATTTGTATCAACAAAATCAAACTTCTCCGAATGACAGTTTTGGCAATGTAAGAATACTATCTTTCTTTGGGTTCTTTATTTTGCTCTATGTTTTGCTTTCTCATTTATGTTTTGTGGCTGGGGGTCAAGTGCCAAGTCCTTTGAAAATATCTTTTAGATAGGGAAAATTAATTCAAGAAAAAATAAGTATAGCCCATATTGGAGATGAGGTAAGATGTTCTCTGAAATAAAAAACGAAAGGTTTAAGAATGCAGTAAGGTTGCTCAATCTCTTTGCATATTGCACATGGAAACTCCCTTGAAACGGCTTTGAGAGGCATGCCAGAGAACCGCCAATAACACCAAACTATTCTATCAAATCTAGGGTAAATAGAGAACCTTGAAATGCAAGCATTCTGTTCCAACCTAACACACTAAAAAGCAGAAAAAGCTGCAAACGGCTAAAAAAGATTCACCTCCTTGTTATTCCTTTTATTTTTTATTTTTTTGGCTTGTTCTTTAAATTTTATTCTAACAATCATTCTCTTAAAGCGTGTGTGATAATGTGAAAATAGAAGGGTTTATATCATTTATTTGACAAAAGGTTTGGTTGATGCTCAGGCATTCAGCTTTGCATTTGCATTTGTCTTGTTTCATATTAACATTTGACTATAGGAAGTTAACAATTTGGTTTACTGTTTGTGTATTATTTATAAAAATTATCAGTAATCGCATTTCAAAAGCCACAGCCACTTAAATGGAATGATCGTGAAAGCACAGTTTTGGGTTTCTCATTATTATACTTTTTACTTGTTTTTTTGGTGTACTCTTGGGTTAAGATTTGATCAATTGTTCCCATTTACTGAGATTGAAGGAACTAGGTGGATAGCATATCCTCTTTCACAATTACATTGCAATCTAAATATATTATATATTGACAGTAATTACATATATATATATATATATATATATATGTATCTATATATGTATACACATATATTAATTACATATAAAAGGTTATTTCTAAAATCTTGTAGCACTAAATTATATCCTCGTGCTTTTCTGCTCTCCCTCTTCTTTCTTTCTTATAGTGATACTTGCTATCCGATAGCTGCTGTTGTAACCTATACAGGGTTTTTTCACCAGGTTGCCAGTAATCCTTCTGCAGAAATACCTTCTTTTGGTAACTTAACTCAGCCTATTTCTGGAAGCAACAATGTTCCTTACAATTTTCCAGAAAGCGTTAATCTTCAGAGTAATTGTCCTATCTCTTCTGGTGGTGTTGGTTCCATAGGCACGGTAGTCGATGAAGGCTTGCAAAAACAGGACAGCTTTGGAACATGGATAAACAACATAATATCTGATACACCATGTTCTGTAGATGGGTCAGCTCTTGTATCATCAATTTCTTCATCAGTAGTGGTGGATAATCAGCCATCTTATCTGCCAGAACAAGTATTTAATCTCACTGAGGTGTCCCCTACTTGGGCATCTTCCACTGAGAAGACAAAGGTTTCCTTCTGCTTTTTCTCATATATTAATTGTTGTTATGTACTTGTGGCCTTCTTTCCTACTAAATTTAATACTTAGCTTCTCAGTTAATTTTTCAGTGTTTTTGTTATTTCCAAAGATTAAAGCCATAAACATAAAAGTGCATGAGAAATAGATACTGTCAATTCTTTTTGAGTTCAAAAAAGGATTTCAGTAGGCATCATGAGTAGCACTCTGGCTTAAGCATGTGCATCTTCACGTTAATACTTGATTTATGGTCAACTCAGATTTGTTGCCATTATTCTGCAATTATAACTAAATGATTCATGTTTCTCTACTTTTTGTAGGTCTTGGTAACTGGATTTTTTCATAATGACTATCAACACCTTACAAAGTCTAATCTACTGTGTGTATGTGGTGATGTAAGTGTTCCTCTAGAATTTGTTCAGGTTGGAGTTTATCGATGTTGGGTATCACCACATTCTCCTGGATTCGTGAATCTCTATATGAGCTTGGATAGCCAAAAGCCCATTAGCCAAGTTGTTAATTTTGAGTATAGGACTCCTATTTTGCATGATCCTGCTTCCTCAATGGAACAGAAATACAACTGGAATGAATTTCGGCTTCAGACGAGGCTTGCTCATTTGCTCTTCACTACAAAAAGGAGCCTTGATGCTTTCTCTAGTAAAGTATCACCTAATGCACTGAAAGAGGCTAGAAAGTTTGCAGACAAAACATCATTTGTTACCAAATATTGGCAGAACCTGATGAAGTCAGTTGACGACAATACAGCTCCATTTCCACAAGCAAAAGACGACCTATTTGAAATTGCATTGAAAAACAAACTAAAGGAATGGCTTTTGGAACGAATTGTCTTAGGATGTTGTAAGACTACCGAGTACGATTCACAAGGCCAAGGTGTAATTCATTTGTGTGCTGTTTTGGGATATACGTGGGCTGTTTCTCTATTTTCATGGTCAGGCTTGTCCCTGGATTTCCGTGACAAATTCGGATGGACAGCTCTTCATTGGGCAGCCTATTATGGAATGTATGATACATGACACACTTGTTTAAACAATCAGCCTTGCTACAACTGTTTTGACCTAAAAATCATTTTCTGACATGGCTTATCTGTTCTAGTTCTTTTCAGTTTCTTTTTTGTTTTTTCAGTTTCTCTCTCACATTACATGCATGTTTTCCTTCTTATCTAGTAATGAGCCTGAACAAATGTTTTCATTGTTGTCTTCAGGGAGAAAATGGTTGCAGTTCTGTTGTCTTATGGGGCAAGACCTAACTTAGTCACAGATCCAACTCCACAAAATCCTGGTGGATGTACTGCTGCTGATCTTGCTTATATGAAGGGATATGATGGCTTAGCAGCTTATCTTTCAGAAAAATCTCTGGTTGAGCAGTTCAATGACATGAGCTTAGCTGGAAACATCAGTGGCTCACTGGAAACAACTAGCACAACTGATCCAGTAAATCCTGAGAACCTCACTGAGGACCAGTTATACATAAAGGATACATTGGCAGCTTACCGCACAGCTGCCGAGGCAGCAGCGCGCATACAGGTTGCATTTAGGCACCGCTCATTGAAATTGCGATCTCAGGCTGTTGAGTTTCTCAGCCCGGAGGAAGAAGCGCGTCAAATAGTAGCAGCAATGAAGATTCAACATGCCTTTCGCAACTTCGAGACAAGGAAAATGATGGCAGCTGCTGCTCGGATCCAGTATAGATTCCGTACATGGAAGATGCGCAAAGACTTTCTCCTCATGCGACGTCAGGCTATTAGAATTCAAGTAAGAGCTACCCTTCCTGTGTCTGTGATTTTTATTGTTCTGAGAAAACATGTCATATTGAAATGAAAAAATTGATATTATTTGTTTGAGTCAGTGTTGTCAAATAGCGGTTATCGCGGCGCTATAGCGCAGCGCTCTGAGGGGTCACCGATATCTGCTATTTGCCGCTATTTTCTGCTATACGCCGCTATTTTCCACTATGAGGGCTAGACATAGCGGATTTTTGGCTTTCCGTGATCCGCGATTAGCAACACTGGTTTGAGTCCTTTTTTGGACCGATTGACTGGATTAATGTCAGTTCTCCCTTGGCACGAGTCTTAACATGGCAGTGTTCACAAATTATGAGGGCAGTCATGCTCATCCAAGCGCTTTTAATGACCATGTGAATGAGCTTGGCGAGTTAATTGTCCTCATTAAGTAATTTTACCAGTCAGTAAAGAAGTGAGTGAAATGGACACAATCAAGGCAAAGAAAGGTTACCCTAAAATAGAATGTGATATAGAGCTTATACATTTGAAAGAATGTTGATGTAGCACCACTGGAATATTGGTTCCAGGAGTGGACTTCTACACTTTCTAAACAAAAAATGGTAATGCCTAGTTGTTGAGGAAAGCAACTTCACATCTCTCTTTGCCTTGGCAGTGAGACCATTGAAGTGCAGTTCAGATGGTATTGGAGATACTTGAAATGTTTTCTTAACTGTTTCTTGTGTTGGGGATAATTTATCTATGGATCTATCCTCAATCCTTAACATTGCATGTGTGTGTGAACATGTTTTTTGATTCCTTTTCCTTAAAAATTCAAATTATAAACAGTGGCAACCAAGGCAGGTGTTATTCAATCCCAGGTTTTCGCCTTTTCGGAGATGAGACCAACAGATTTTGTTCACTAAAAGTTGCACCTTCTTGAGTTATTATTATAATTTACTTCCTGAGAAAAACTTAATTGTGCATATTTTCAATGCAGTCTGCATTCAGGGCCTTTCAAGCGCGGAGGCAGTATCATAAAATCATGTGGTCTGTTGGAGTGCTGGAGAAAGCAATCCTGCGTTGGCGTTTAAAGAGAAAAGGCTTCCGTGGGCTCCAGGTGAATCTGGATGAAGAAATGAAAGACGAGAAGCAGGAAAGTGATGTAGAGGAGGAATTCTTTCGGACTGGTAGGAAACAAGCAGAAGAACGTGTTGAGAGGTCTGTGGTACGTGTACAGGCCATGTTCCGTTCTAAGAAAGCACAAAAAGAGTATAGCAGGATGAAGATGGCACATAGTCAAGTCAAGGTGACTAACATATATATATGCATGACAATGTTGTTCTTATAATTTGATTTGACATGTTTATTTACTGGGTAGAATTGTTTTATGCAGCTGGAACTGGAATTAGAAGAGTTCCTCAATTCTGAAGTTGACATGTCATCAAGTAAGATATAGCTTGCCAAAATAATGTTGCCATGAAAGGTTTTTGTTTTTGAGATGTAGCCAAACTCCTTTAGATTCATGTAACAAACTATTGATAGCTTGGTGCCTCTTTTGTATAGCCTGTAGATCCTGTAAAGTCCATAGTGTAGATGGAACACATGACCCTTTCAAGTTGCTTTAATGTCTTGATTGGGTCATTTGTGAAGCTTTCTTGTATAATTAAGCTCTCTACGGTGGATGATTCTGATGCAACTTGCAAGACCAAGTATGGAGTTTAATCACATAATTGTTAGCAGAACTCCTATTTAATAATTAAGAGTCTGTAGTATGATAATTGATATATCACCATATTATATGTATGGAACGGAACATGTGTACTGCACCCAACCCCCAAAGCATCAAAACCTTTTGTGATGGAGCAAATATGTGATCTTAAATGAAATGTCTCTGCAATGTTTGGCTCTGAAGTAAAAATTTGCACTATGTAAGTACGATGGAACATTTAAACCCACCTATCTAATAAAATAAAACCAAAACTCTATCAGTATATTAATTTTTAATAATTTCAAGAAAAATATTAAGTATTTTGTAGACTCTTAATATACAAGACTTTTCTATTTTTAGCAGGTTTGAATAACTGAAAATGTTGAAGAAGTTATAGGAGTATAGTATACTACTGGTTTAATTATACTTTTAGCCAGTTATGATCTTGTAATTTTAGTTTCTCTAAGTAAATTAAGTCTAGAAAAATTGGTTCTTCTGCCTTTCTTTACAAAACTCCTAATTTTCTAATTAACCATTTCGGGGGGGATCAGAAATTATAAATTTTTGAATTAAACATGTGGATTAAGAAATCAGAAATTTAATGAAAAGTTAATTACCAAATCAAACAAGGCGAAAAACTACATTGAAGTAAAAATCACGGTGGACGGACGGTCACAAAAGCTAAAGGGAAGTTCCTTTAGCCCACCATGATTGACTCACCGAACATGCACCAAGTGTTTGCCTATGAGTTTCATTGAAGGTATTCTTGAGATGATTATTTATAACCCTGATTTTTTATGCATTACCATCTTGGCAAATTACTTAGCCAAAAGATTAATCAATAGTCTCGGCCCTCGGGCATTAAAGTTTAATAAAAAATCATTTGAGTCATTAAAAAGTTTATGAGGATTATTCTTCCACATTTCCTAGATATCTAATTCCGTGATCAAAACTTCCCTCCCATCATCCTTAATGCATCTCACTTTGTTCAAGCCTTTGCTTCTTTTTTTTCCCTAGCTTTAAAAAGTCAGTAGATACTTCATTCCCTGATTTGGTTCTCGATTATTGACAGAAATTTGAGAATGATAGGATTTTTATTCAGATGACAGCATAAAACTTGTAGCATTAAAAAATTATTGAAGGAAAGTTCTTTACACAAATAGCACATAGTTCTCTATTTTTTTTTTTGTAAAAACATAATCGGATCACCAGGTAGAAATATGAGAACCTCATCCCATTCATATATAACAGGGAAGAAAGTGTACCAAGCTTCTTCAAAATTTATTTGTTTCTGCCCAATCATACCATCCTACAATAGAACCAAGTATTCTAAAGGATAAAATAATATTCCCAAAAAAAATTGAAGATACAAATCTTATCATGGAATATTACATCAGTTGTATCAAATAATCCAATCAAAAGCAAAAACAAAGGTAAAATCTCTGGTGATGTAACTGCAGACATGGATAGTTGACCTGGGAATGAGGAACAAAAATGAAGCTGAACTCTACTTGATATATTGGGAAAGCCACTGGAAGCCTTCGCCATATCCCATCTTCCGAACAATGCTGCACATGAACACTTCGAGAGGTCGAAGGTTGGAGTCTGTGAGATTGACCTTGCCTTTGCCTGTGGTAAAATTGGTGAGGCCTAGATGATATCGTAGCTCATCTTCTGACGATGCATATGGGATGTCAATCTTGTTGCCTAGCACAAGAAATGGAACACTTGCTAAGGCTTCATCTGAAAGCAATGCATCGAGCTCCTTCTTAGATTCTGCAAACCTCTCTTTGTCGTAGGCATCAACCAGGTAAACAACCGCATCCACCTGGAAAACCAACTTAGGTTAGAATTTTAAGAGTATGTTTGGCTTAACACTCCCATTAGCGAAAACGCACGTTCAAACACACTTCAAGACAATAATAAATGCGTTTGAACATGCGTTTATATTACACTCAACTGTATACAAACATACACTACAGCCATATAACACTCAGTAGTCAGTAGTATAGGGCTCAGTACAGCTTATATAAGCAATGATAAGTGAAAAACTTAGAGTTACTTAAGAAACCGCCAGCCTGAAGAAGCTATAGAACATTATTCGAATATAGTCACATCAAACAAAGACCAACAACAAATAGCAAGTCAAACATATGCCTGAGAAACTGGTGAATAGAAAAGGAGATCCATCTAGATAAGCAATAATTGCCAAATTTACTTCAAACCTGTGTTGCAGGATACTTCTTCTCAAGTGGGAGAACATATCAATTAAATATTTATAAAACTGCATACTCCAATGCTTAAAGGGATGGTTAAATTTATTAGGTAGTCTAATAATCATCCTTTTTACACAGATCTATGCATCATTCCTTCACTCTTCTACGTGCATTTTATTTCTTATTCATCAAATGAAAACAGGACATGTCGGCAAGGCAGCTAGTAAATGCCTCCCGCGTGCTATCAACAAAATTTACACTGTCAGTATTTGCCTCCCATGAATCAGATAAATAGCTAGCTTTTATCTGGGCTCATGAAGGCAAAAATTTCTGGATCAGTGAGCACTAGAAAATCAAGGCAATAGTTGTGTTATATCAAAATGTAATTGCTAAGAAGATTCAAATATTCACAGAAACAGCAAAATGCATCTCAACAAAAAGATCAATGAACAAACACCTCATCCGAAAATCCAGCATCCCATATAGCGAGCATGAAAGAACAAGCCAGCATGGGGGTTAAAAGGATAGCAGAGATTCATAACATAAACCAACCAATATGCTAGAACCTTTATTTATAAACGCAATAATGCAATTTCAATGAAAGAAAATCCAATTAAACATTTAAACGCGTAAAGCAGCAGCTACATAACCGGTTTTAAATCTCTTAGTTGCATCATACATAACCTTATCAAAAGCAATTAAGGTCAACAATGAAACAATAAAATGCTACAAAGAGCAAGCAAACCTATCAACATTCAACAGCTATGTTCCATCCCATCCATCTGTAAATCACATTGCACAAAGCAATAACAAAAGAATCACTTCAAGACCAACTATCTGTATTAACAACCAAACAAACCCCTCCAACTACACATGACCAGAGACAAATCCAACATTCAAAAACTCAAAATTGCATTACGGGAAATCAGAAATTGAACCTTTGCATAGTAATCTTTCCAGACTCTGCGAGCAACTTGATGACCACCGAGATCAAAGGCTTTGAACTTGATCTTCCCAATGCTCAATTCCTCGGAAGTGGGATGTTGGGTCGGTTGATGCTGAACTAATCTCTGCAATCAAATGAAATGAAATGAAATGAAAATCATCAAGACCGAGTGAAAGAAAGATGAAGCAAGCAATTACGATTTACGAACGAACGAACGAACGAACCTCGTCTTTGAGCATGTGAAGGAGCGTGGTCTTTCCGGCATTATCAAGACCGAGGAAGAGGATCTTGGCTTCTTTTTGCCACAGACCGAGGGAAGCGAGAATGCCATAGAACCAGTCAAACAGGAACATGCTGCTTTGAGAATCGTGAGATCGAAACCCAGAAATCGAATCGGAGAGGAGAGAGGAGGAAGTTGCAGATCGAAGATCGTAGAGAGAGATATCTATCGCACAAGATTGAATCACGTGCCTGTCTGGCTCATGTAGTGGCCAGTTCAGCGTTTCAAACGCATGTGGTGTCAATGAGAATGTATACTCTGTTTTTTTCTTCTTTTCTTTTTTGTTTTGTTTTGAATTTTTATTTTCCAATTGGACAATGGGGGAAAAGAATCAAGGTTGCTAGCTAGCTGGCTTTAATTGGGAGTAGCTGGCCTTTGCTGAGTTGTGATTTTTGTTTTTTTGTTAAAGATAGGTCACATTTTCATCTTTCACACCCCTAATTTCAACATCATTCAATATGAACACCATAGAGATAAATGTGAAATATTAGTAGTGTTTGGTAACCAAGAACAAGGCATAATAGAATGAGCATGTTTTGTCTACTTTTATTTTATTTGTATGTTTAATTTTTTTTAACGGATGTCGCCACTTGTTCGAAAAACAGTTGCATGTCTCTTTCAATAAATATCTTTCTCAGGATTTAAACTTGCAATCTCATCCTTACGAGGTATGACTTACTTATCACTAGACCAACATCATTCTATCTATGAGAATTAGTATAACTTCATAATTTCTTAGTGGCGTGACATGGATTCCCCAAAAGTCTCTCGAATCCCACTCAAAATGAATTAAATCAATATTAACAATCTCTATTCTCTTGAAACACGAATCAAAGATTACGCCAAATGAGTTTCCTTGATCAATAAAAACCTTGCGCATTTTCGTGTTAGCAATCCAGGCCACATTGACAATTGGGCCTTCATGGTCTCACTTGATCTTCTTACCTCTGCTTATTTGAGTGGTTGGTTGAGATTTGCATGACCTCCCTCAAATGCTTCTTTGTAGAATCGGTAGAACTTCTGCCTCTGGCGAAGTCTCCCGCGTTCATGAAGACTGAGATGCATGAGAAGCTAGCTGATTCCCTCCGAAATTCAAAATCCATTGCCTCCTTTGCCCGCTCTTTTGAGCTTTAGTTTGAGGTTGCTCCCTTTCCATGTTTGTCCGCCTTTGACCTCATCCTCAAGGGGACTAGGGTTGTCTTCCCCTTTTCATGCTCCTCCATCCGAGTTCAATTAGAGACTTGCATCATTGGTAAAACTCGTTCCTCCTTCCCCCGACATTCATGTCCTTGTGCACATATCTATCGACTCGTCCTTCTTTAGTAGGTGCTCAGTTGCTTCTTGAAGGGAGACACACTCATTACCCACATCGTCACACTCATTGTGAATAGCGTAATCTAGTCATATCCGCGAAACCATTTGTTTTAATTTTTATAACAGAAACCGACATGTCAAGTTTCCACACATTGGAGTAAACAAGCGAGGGTACTAAAACTAATGATGTACTCCCTCCGTTCCTTAATATAAGTCACATTTTTTGAAAAAAAAAATTGTTCCTCAATATAAGTCACTTTCTAATATCTAGGAAGCATTAAATAATTTTTTCCAAATTCACCCTCATATTTAATATGAAAGAGATTATGAACTTTTTGAATATTAACTTGGAGAGAGAAAATCATAGGAAAGTAAATAAGGGTAGTCTAGGAAAGCTAATCATTTTCTTTACAAATTTATTATTACTAACTACTTTTCTTAATCTAAGAGAATTAGTTATTTGTGACTTATAAATAGAAACAGAGAAAATATTTATAGATTAACACTCCATTTGTTTGTGGTAGAAGGAAAAGAAGAGTATGATAATGGCTACAAGGACAATAAGGAAAATAGGTGGGAGGAGAATAAATTCTCGTGGGACCCACAATTTGATTTCCCTTCATGTAGAAAACAGAAAAAAAAGCTTAATATATTATATTTTAAAGACCATTCTATCTTTTTAATTTACTGATTTATTGACTTGTCTTGTATGAATTATCTTATAAAAGAAATATTGTATTCTAAGGTGTTAAAGTAAAAGAAATATAAACTCTACTTTCCTTTCGTTTCAATTTTTTTTCGATACAAATAACTTTAAAATCATATCATTTTACTTCCTATGTAACAAAAAAAAAATCATATCATTTTCACTTTATTTCTTTCCATTCACACTCTTTTCTCCAATTTTCAATCATCCATCCAAACAAAGCATAAGCTGACACAGCCAGTGGCATTTCCGGTATTCTACACATGCGTGACTGTGTTTCTTCTCCTCATTTTGCTCAATCGAAGCTCGGGGACACTCTTTGCACGGAGAATATCAAACAGTAGAGAGAGAAAGAGAGTGCGAGGAGAGAGAAAGCCACATCAATGGCGGTTAGGGTTTACTGTTGATCCCCCAAACCTTCATTCCCTTACTGTACTTGTTTCACCTCTCTCGTTCTCGTTCTACTTGTCCTCAAAACCCTAATTCGGCCCAAAATTCAGCATCGCTGCTTTGTTTTTGCTTCCAGACTTTGAGCTACTGAGATGGTTGGGCCGGAGAAATCTCAGGCAAGTATGCTTTACTTGTAATTGAAACTTATAGATTATAGTCAATGCAATTTTTTGTTTTCTATTTAGTGTTTTATGTGATTAGAGTTCGAGCTTCGATTTCTGTACTGGTGAATTGATGATGGAGCTTGAGCTTGAGGCATTTAGTGTTAATTAGTGTTACCACTTGTAAATTCAGTTGGACTGTGAAATGGAAGAAGGGTTTTTATGGAATGCAAAGTGAAAGGGTTGGGGGGAAGCTTTAGTTTTATGATTCTTATGCATCATAGTTGTCAATAGTGTGCTATAGCGGCGCGATTGTGGAGGGCTATTCATCCTTCGTCATGGCGGAACTTGCGCGCTTCAAAGGCAGTAACTGAACCGAGAGAAAGCGATATTGAGCAATGAGATGCATTAGCTTTGTGAATTTAGAGATATAATGAATCTACAGAGCTCACTATAGAGCTTGTAACTGAACAAACAGAAAGTGAAAACTAACTAACTGACTAACAATCAGTTGTTACAAACTTACAATAAGATAACTAATTAACTAGCTGAACAATGGGTATAATTCTCTGTGCCTGAGTGTATCTGGGACCTGGATACTTCACTCCAATACCCCCCTTCAAGCTCAGCTGGGGTCTGTGGAAGAATCGTCACACACAGTGAGTTGGATTGAAGAATAGCAAAATGAGCAGAAGGAAGGGGTTTTGCCAAAGCATCGACACTCACAGGCAAATGTTGAGCTAGAATCTGCTTATTGTTCCCTAATGTAATACAATTTTACACATTTGGGAACAGCCAGAGGGGATGTATTTGGAAAACAATATGTTTTTTTTTATAATGGTTTCTTAAGTGGTTGATATGTTTAGTTGACTTCTTCTTATTGGATTTCAGCGTGTCAAGGTCTACCGACTGAATGATGATGGGAAATGGGATGATCAGGGTACTGGGCTTGCCACTGTTGAATTTTTGGAGGTTTGTACATTGTTTTGGTTAAACTTTCATTTGTGACTATCATGTGTATTATATTTGTGTGCACATAGCCATATATCTCCAGGGGAAGTCCATGCATGATGTATCACTTGTCCTTAATTTCTGCTTATTTGTATGCTCAGAGGGTTTTACCTTTGCATTTTAAATTATAATAGTAATTTATATTGTGTAATATCCTTAAGGATTGGTGGTCAGGGCACTGATTTCTTGTGATATGTGATGACATTATATCTTCCTCCCTCTTCGTATTGTGTAATGTAAAGTAAGGACTTAACTTGTAAAAGAAATAAGTGGTTGATTAGTTTCTATTACTGTATTGAATTACATAGGTAGAGTTGGTACTTGGTTTCCATGTTTTATTTGGACAAATGTTGAGTTTCCTGTAATTGGAATATTTTATTTGGATAAACATTGAGTTTCCTGTATTTAGAATGGATGGAATATCACTAAATCTTGTAATGCAGCGATCAGAAGAACTGGGTTTATATGTTTATGACGAAGATGACAATGATATCATACTTTTAAATCGCATCAGTTCTGAAGATATTTACAGGAAACAAGAAGGTAACTAATAGCATTTTATGCTCTCCCTAGCTAAACAATGACTAGTATTCAAATGTGCTTGAAATAAGAGTGCTTATTGTGTTTGTGAGTTTGATGGAAGATATTCTTGTCCTTCAGATACAATAATTTCATGGAGAGATCCAGAATTTGCCACAGAATTGGCGCTTAGTTTTCAAGAACCCGATGGATGTGCTTACATATGGTAGCAAATAACTCGTAAATTTTAATTACTTCAGATCTTCCTATGGTTTTTATTCTTTCTGATGTGGATTGGTCGTAATTCCCGTGCTTGTTTTATTCAGGGATCAGATTTGCAATGTGCAAAGGAATATGCAATTTAATACATTAAACAGTAAGTAATGCAAAATTTGAATCTTGTTATTCCAGCTTTATCTGGATGTTATTTCACATGTGTTATCTATTTTATAAAGATTTTAATGCTTTTTTTTTTGAAGATTTCAATGTTAACTCAATCGTACAAAAAATTATTATTATGAGTTGGCTATTTGCTTCTGATTCAACGTTAACTTAAGATTTCAATGCCAAATAATGTCTTTGTTCTAGTGAGTGTGGGTTACTAATTATTAATGTTAGCCTGAATATTTACTATTTCAATGCCAATGCGGTGTTATATAGAGAGGTCCTCCTTGGACTAGGGTAGATGGATAGCTCCTCCTTTTCTTGGTTTATAATACCTATGATATGATTATGTTGGTCCTAGACCTGGGAGTTCGTAGCCATTATTTTGTGGTATAGATTGCATAGCATGCAGGATATATATATATGTATGTATATGTATTTTAGTTATACTTTATATTTCAATTTTTTTATTTAAATATAAATAGCATATTAATGTTTTTTATTTCAATAATGCTCTCTGAAATTTCATGAACTTGATCAAATCCTCCCAAAATTTGTTATGAAAGTTAACATTTTTTTTTCTTCTGAAAACACCCCATACAATTTTGTAAATTCATGCCCAGGTTCTAAAATTTGGCCCCTTTGGTGCTCCTCCTTTGTGAAAACCTTATTACCACTTGTGCTTTAAGTAAATGAGGCAGCATTAATATGCTTGCTCAAGCGTTGACTAAATTAAGGAAACAAGTAGCTTTGAGCACAACACCATGACAAGATAGAATGTCAGTTATTTGGATGTTGAATCTAGAGGAAGCTTTACTGCTCTATGTTGTGATCATGAGATGCTTGAAGATAATAATTCAACATATTTTCAGCTGCTTGTTTCTTCTCAATGCATGCTCTTTGACATGGTAATGGAAACCCCACATATTTGACATTAAAAATACCATTAAACTTAGGGCGAAACTTGACCCAACCCGTGGATGATCTGCACCTCATCTTTGTCCTGGCAGGTGTACCACCGGTTGTGCCAGTGATGCATTCAATGGGGAAGGTTCCTTAGGGGATTGTTAGAAATCCTAAGTTAGAACCACACACCACCACAAAACCTTAGGCTTAAGGCAATGGGTGTGTGTGTTCTTTATTATATATGCACTTGTGCACTTGCTAATCTAGGCAATGTGGGACTTCTTTGTGTCACCACTTTATTATCTCTATTACTCCCCCTCAATTGGACTCCAATTTTTTTTTTTTGGCCTGTGCCTTGCACTCCAACGGGAACATCATTGGTTGTCGGACTTGTGCTCCTTCGTCTGAGTCTGCCTTTCGACTTTCTTTGTCTGGGCTAGTACTCTAGCGGGAACATCAAAGTTCCTTGGACTTGTGCTCCTTCGTCTGAGTCTGAGGCCTTGGCTTGCGCAAATGGGACTGTCATTTTTTTTTTTGTTTTCAATCTTTTTTTTTCCGGATTTTTTTTTACTTTTTTTTTCGTTTTTTTTTGGAAGCGGAAGTCATGGCTTGGATCAGACCAGCTCTGATACCATGTTAGAAATCCTAAGTTAGAACCACACACCACCACAAAACCTTAGGCTTAAGGCAATGGGTGTGTGTGTTGTTTATTATATATGCACTTGCTAATCTAGGCAATGTGGGACTTCTTTGAGTCACCACTTTATTATCTCTATTAGGGATTAACAGGAAGTTGTGAGGATTCTAATTAGGGAGAAGGGGTTGGGGGAGAGAGTGCGGATGAAGAAGATAAAAGGGTATTTTTGACTTGTTAGTTGTCTTGTACGTGAGACAAATTGTTGCCCTTTGTGGAATATTTTTTTTTATCTTGTATACAGCTCCTTGTTTTGCCCCATCCCATGGTCATTTTTGTAAGAACAATGTTTTGTATTGCAGTCTCTTACTTTTTAGCAGTTCAAATGGACCTTTAGTTTTTATATAGAAAAGGAATTTGGCCCTTTTGTCCTGAAAAAAATGGGGAGGTTGCTAACCTCCATATCGTGTGTAGGTTAACAATCCTCATATATGTACACACACATCTAATGGAAGCCCTGACAATCAGGGCCTTGATTTTAGAGTATTGTTGATAAGGGTGTTCATCTATTTGGTTTAGGAATGGCAATGGAGGCAAACCATCCGGTGTCTGCAAATTACCGTGGATAGGTCCCGTCCTAGGTTTTTATGACCAGTTTAGAAAATACCTGTAAAAAATTGCAAATTAGGTGCAGCGTCGATAGACCTGTATTGCTCAATTTATGCTTTATAATAATGATTTGATAGAATTTTTAATAACATTAATTTGAGTTAGATTTTACACTTTCATTAGTTTTTTTTATTTTTAATTTTGTTTCTTTTTCATAGTCAGGTTTAGTACTAAATGTTCTTTTTATAGTTTGTAAAAACTAAAAACATATTAAAAGGAAAACTTTGAAAAGAAGACATTTTTCATATAAGTAAAACACAGGTAATGAGTTTGAGTATATTCATTGGATATGGATATGATCCCTAAAGTTTCTACTCATTAGGGCTTGGTCCTAGTTACAGGCCTTTATTAAATGCAAATACGGGCTTGGGTATTCTAATAACTAGCCTTTTTCTATTCTTAGTTTTGTTCAACCTAATAATCTCGTAAAATCAAATGTTTGGGTTCAAACACGCAATGAATATTGTCAATCATCCAATGCAATGATCCCACATTTTTTAACCGATTTTTATAAAACATTTCTCTAATCTTTTTTCTCAAAATTTCCTATATTTAGACTAGTTACTTGTTAATTTTTCATTGGTATTGTGCTGTGGACTTTTGACTTTTGTGTCAAATTGTCATTATTATTCTTTTTAAATATGTCAACCTGATCATTCTTTATTGGTTTAGTTATATTTGACTTTCACAAAATAATTTTGCAAACCTTGATCATTTCATTTTGATTGGTTCATATTTTTCCTCCCTGATATCCGAACTAAAATGACCTTTGTAGACCCCTAGTTCGAGTGGACTATGTGCTTTGTCTTTGTTTGCAGAATTCTCTTGTTTGCTGCTTTATGAATTTAATCTTACTGTTTTTGTTGTATATTTCAGGCGATGCATTTCACAGTGTAAACAGTGAGTTGCGGGAGTTGCCGGCAGTTGTGTTGTCAACCCTTCCTTTGATTCTTAAGGTTTGGGCATATGCTTTAGTCCTCTGATATTTGTTTCTGCCTTTTTTTTATTGTTTTTCAATTATTTTTTACTGCGTTAATATAATCGTGAAAAAAATATGTGAACAAATTATAAGATGGCAGTAGAAATATTCAACTATTCGTCTGATATGCATAAGATATGGACTTGGTTTTCTATTTTGAAGTATCTGTACGCCCTTGGTAGAGTATTATAGTACTTCCAGCGAATATTTTGAATTAGTACTCTGGTATCTATAATTCTATATTAATGACTTCAACGATTTTTTTTTGGGTGTTCGCAGATTGTGGTTGAAAATGGCATTGCTGAACAATTGCGGCTTACAGAATTAGTATTAAGTGATGTAAGTTAAAATAAATTTTTATTAATATGCATATGCTGTCATTTATGTGTATGGCACCGCAGTTACTGTAAGGTTTATTTGATGATGGTTATGCTGTTGATTTCTAGTTGCTCTATCATATTGTATTGTTGATTACTATATGCCTATCCTGCTTGCAAAGTGAGGATGGTTTTCTAGGACATTTATTGTTCATTCTAAAATCACATTATCTTCATGTCTAAGTTTCTCTGAACTTTGTGAATTCAATCCTTTTTGTCCTTGTCTAGATTCCTCATTTCATTAATATTTCAAATGCAGCAAGATTTTTTCCGGAAGCTTATTGAAGTTTTCAGAGTTTGTGAAGACTTGGAAGATATGGATAGCCTTCACATGATTTTCAAAATAATCAAAGGAATCAGTCAGTATTCTGCCACTTTGATTTCAATCCCTATGTTGAATTTTTTTTGACATATGTCTGCTCTTATGCAGTTTTGCTTAATAGTACACAAATTTTTGAGCGAATATTCAGTGATGAATTTATAATGGACATTATTGGCGCCTTGGAGTGTAAGTTCATTGCATGTCTTTATTTCATCTATGTGAATTGAGTTTTTCTTTTTCTTCTTCTTCTGTTTGTGCTTAGCCATTACATCCTATGTCCATGTCATATTGATATGATTTATTATATGTCTAATATGGTTCGTTTCTATGATCTTGTGTTATTTCAGATGATCCAGAGGTGCCTCATGTTCAACATCATCGTAAATTCTTACAGGAGCATGCCATTTTTAAGGAGGTATGTTTTGCGAAGTGATTATTTATTCTATTTTGGGAGAGAAGCAAGGTGTGATAGACAGATTTGTAGAATGTATATGCAAGATAAATGTACTTCTAGCTAATATTTAAATATTTTCATTTTAATTTTGTAGGCCATACCTATAAAAAATTCAGTTGTGCTATCGAAGATACATCAAACGTATAGAATTGGTTTTTTGAAGGTTTGACTCCTTCAAAGCCTTTAACTGTTGCCGCTCTTATTTTTGTTTTTAATTCGATTCTTACCTTCTCTGGCTGCTTTCAGGATGTTGTTTTGGCTAGAGTATTGGATGAGGCAACTGCTGCAAATCTTAACTCTATAATACATGGAAATAATGCCACTGTAGGATTTTGCTATGAGTTGAAAGAAGACTTCCCATTTAATATACTGAACATTATTTTTAGTTTTGACTGCTTTGTTGTGTTTTAGGTTGTTTCTTTATTGAAGGATGACAATACATTTATCCAGGAGTTGTTTGCTAGGTTAAAATCGCCCACCACCTCTCCTGAATCAAAGAAAAACATGGTAATTCTTTTGTTTCTCCTAGCCATGACAACACTACTTTACTATTTCCAGCATGGCATTGTTGTTTCATGACTTGATGTTTTCCCCTCCTGGTGATGTAGCCTATTATATTTGCGCAGTCACATTTGATGAAATTTTACTAAAAGAAGAAATGGAATTTCACCAAGAGGTTATGCCTACTAAATGGTTCCTACTGTCCTGTACATTTTCTTTAGGTTATTATTCTATTAACTACTGATTTTTTCCTTTTCTTGTCCCCGTGAACCAGTTGATTTGTTTCATAACTTCAGAAAACTTACATTCTGTAGACTGTTTAACTCTGACATGGTTGTTAACTTGTTATTCGATGTACTAGTACTGTTATAAACACACGGGATTTATTTTTACTTAGTTCTAAACTTTGTGCTTTCAAGGTAAATGTGTCCTAATTAAATTGAAGTTCTAGTTTCCGTATTGGTCAGGACACTGAATGTCCTGCCATCTTGTGATAGAAATTAAAAAGTGTTCTCAATTCTTGTTAATTACACCCTTGTAATATTAAATGTCTTCTTTAATTGAAATATTAGAATTGATTATAGACCAAGCCTTGCTCAACCCTTAAAGCTACCGCTTGGGCCGAGGATCTCCCAAGTCATTATTTTGAGCTCTTGGCCTATCAGCCTATGCCTAGCCATCATGGGATATTAACATACGCCTCATTCCTAGGAATAGGCATTTAGAGCATGAAGTTTGTCCAGAATGGGCACTTGTAGGTTGTTCAACATCAAGTTTCAGATAAACTCCAGCTCCATATTAGAATTGAGCCTAATCAACTCCTAAAGTTTAGATAAGGGGGCCTAAGTCATTCTAAGGTGTATTTCGGACTGAGACCTAGCTGAAGTGGGATCTTAACATGTAATACTGGACGAGGGTTAATTTTTTCTTTCATTTTTGCCGAAGCTTGGAGGAGGTAAAGATATTAAAAGTATTTATGACGTTATGTTTCCTTCTGCCCATTACTTATCACATCAGAACAAAACCAAAAATGAAGTACTTTATTCATTCTTCATCATTTTATTTTTCTTCCAAGAAGAGTTGTGCCGAACGAAGATAAGTATGAACTGGTAGTAGAGAAGTGTTTGAACTAATAGATTGTGATTTGAGTTGGAGTTGGGGTTTTATTTTCTTTCAAAGTGAATCATGCCTGGTTTTCCTTTATTTGTGCTCATATTGATTATATTATTGTAGAGTTTTTCCCATCTGATATTTTATAGCTGCTTTAGTGTTAATGCAATCTTTTTTATGCTTGTGGTCGACCTTACTGCTAATTCTTATCTTAAATATAATGTGCCTCTCTTTGTGATGGACAGGTTCATTTCTTGTATGAGTTCTGTGGTTTAAGCAAAAGCTTACAGATGGTACAGCAGCATCGGCTTTTTAGGTACATAACATTCTGGAGTGGTACACCTTGACATCAGCCTGTTATGCAATCTGTTTTCTCCAATATTTGAAATCAGTTGCTATGGTTTGATTGCATTCTTCGTAATTATTATGGAAGAGTTTGGTATTACTTCTATAGTTTGCTCTTATTTTTATTTTTCAAGAAATGATTTGATTGAGCATCTCAAAGTCTGGCATTGCTTTTTTATTTTTTCTTGGAGTCTTTAATGGCGGAGGCCTGCATTTACTTTTAATTTATAACACTATAATTTTGATTTTTCAACTATAATTATACTTGTTTATAAAAGATTTTATATCTTTAGTTGGGTTTCCCCCAACTGTATTCTTATCATAGCAAGTTTTTTATTAGCTTAAGAGAACTTTTGGAAATAGCTTTTTTACATGTAGTTTGTTAGGTACCAATACAAAACTATCCTGAGAAGGAAGTATATGGTATTGTTTACTCTTTCATGCCCGCTTTGCCTGAGTATAGCAGTATTTACAGGAAGTAGAGAAGAAAAAGAGAAACAAGAAGATGCAGACTTTAGGCACTTCGCTCCCAATGTCCAGTTCCCACTAGTTCCGTCCAACCCCCTTCACACCACCCTTCCCTCCTATATCCCTATTCCACTACAATCAGTTTTCCCATACACTCAGTCCTCACTTCCTAAGCACTGCCCCTGGCTGTTAGTTACACATTCTTTCTCTTTGGCATGATAAGGTGCATCGCACCTCTTTGACCACCTCACATACACCACCCTAATTACGGTGCTTCTTTGAGTCCGTGTCAGTTATTAAAAGTCATGTTTATGTTAGCTCTTTAAAGCAGTTTTTATTAGCAAACTCATACCTTTTTCACTTGTAGCAGTGATACCAAACTGATTATTTTTTTATTTTCTATGTTTGTACGTTGTAGGGATTTGATGAATGAGGGTATCTTTGACATTGTCACTGATGTCTTGCAAAGTCAAGACAAGAAGCTTGTGCTTACTGGGTATACATGCCCCTTTGTCACCTTGCTCTGTATAGATCAGTTATGTCTGTTCTGTTTTTCTATTCATTGTGATTAGTTCTAAGAGGAAAATGTTGTGATGGTTGCAGAACAGATATCCTCATTCTCTTCATGAATCAGGATCCTAATCTTCTGCGGTCCTATGTTGTTCGGCAGGAAGGAATTACACTTCTTGGACTGTTGGTAAGTTTTTTATGCAAATAAATTAATGAGCTGACTTGGTCTTTCTAGATGACATGCATGTATAAAGAAATAGATGAAATCAATTAACCTCAATTGTGTGTGCATGTGTGTATGACATTGTGTATGCCGGTATGTATTTGATAGAGTACAAGAGAGGATAAGAGAATTTCATATGAATATTATTCTAATTTTCATTGAATTCATAGAGAAGGAAGAGTACATCCTTATATATGTTAACTGAAGTTAGTTCCGTTAACAACTAACAATAACTAACCTATGCCAGCTGTAACATACTTAAAACATATAGCAACTCATAGTCTCATACATTTAATAATTTTACTGTGTGGGTGAGTATATTTTAAGTTATAGCTATATACTCTGACAGTATCTACCATTGGTTTAACTTAATATGCAATGTATGTAATATTAGTCTATAACATCCACCTCTACTTTCTCACTTCACAGATACACACACCTTAGTTTCCCTGGAGATTCCATGCTATTCTATGCCAAAGTGATATGATACGTAGTGTTACTCATGTAGGTAAAGGACACATGAATGATTTTATTTCTAACACCAATAAACAGATCTAGAATAATCTCTGATATTATCTTATAATTTGGGCTAGGCATAATTTTTCTCAAAAAAACTAGCTTAAGTGTGAAGACATTTTTATTATGTTCCTAATCGTTATTCATGGCTGTCTGATTCTATTGAACAGTCCCCGTCAATTATATTACAGAATTTGAGTCTATGAATGTAAGAACTTGTCATTGAGTTCGTCAGAAATGAAACACAGTTTATAGGTCTGTGTTTGTGTGTGTTTTCTGTATTTTCCCTGGCTATGCTCAAACTCTTTCACAAGGAAATGCGGAATGGAAAATATGGATTCAGAAGTTTGAGCATTTTTGTTAAAATTAGTTCTTTTATGTGCAGGTTAGAGGAATGATAACGGATTTTGGAGATGACATGCACTGCCAGTTTCTTGAGATACTTCGCAGTCTATTAGACTCATGTACATTGTCTGGAGCACAGGTTCAATTTTTCTGCTATTTTTCTGGTCTCGGAATATTTCCTAGATTTCGTACTCAAAATGTTTCTTGACTTGAAGAGATTTTATTTTTCTTTTGTATTGTTCATTTCTTTAATTGTGATAGAAATGTTGACTTTAACTGATAATGTGTCAACTTCAGTTTAACATTCTAAAATAAATTTTTCAACATACCATGTTCTTGAGTACCACATTTAGGTTTAAAATGGTAAGCTTCTCTGCAAGTTATCATTGATATTATTTTTTTCAGTTGGGGAGTGTCCAGTTTATATTCTGATAGATTCTGACCTAAGGCGTATCTAACACGGGGGATCATCTTCCCAGGTAAGCATGACACTAGCAAGGGGCGTAATGAACGATACATGCGGCATGCATAGCATGAAGAAGAGTAGGTAAAGAGGATATATGAATCCCTGATAGCACCACGTAACAGCCAATCTTGATAACTCTATCGTGATAGCGCATGTGGGATGTAGCTTAGGATTTATCTGATAGAAAATGAAGGAAATTTAAGAGAACTTCTGTGAGTCTCTTCTGATTTCATTAACTGAAGTAGTGTGTACAAGCTTTATAGCAGTGTGAGATCTCAACAGATCTTAACAGGAAGCTGTTGATGTACGATAACTACCTTGCAACTAACTACTAATTGAACCAAATAGGCTAAGATACAATACAATCACGAATATAATAATAGTCTATAACTGAAACTGAATTCTTTATTCAAACAGCCATCTGCAACCTCAAGGAGGGTGAGAAAGGAAAAACATGTCAACCACCGTCCACCTTGAGGCTTGAGCTTCTCCTTGAGTGTGGAAACCGTGAGGGAGACGATGCTTTATTAAAGATGTCACACATTGGTTAAGTGATAGGATGTGCTTCACCATTAGACTTTTATTTAGAACCTTCTCCCCTGCCAAAAAAGATGTGTAATTCTATAAGCTTGGTTTTTGCATTAAGAACTGGATTATGGTACAACGCTGTAATTGTCACAGAAGATTAGCAAAGAGTTTGGAAGTGGTTGGAACGATGCCTGAATAGATTTGATTTTTGTTAGAAATGAAGTTCAGCCATGTCCTTGAACTGAACAAAGGTGGAGAAGATATCTGACTTGTGTTTGAGAAGGTAGATCTAAGTATACTTGGGGTAGGCATTCAAAGAAGTTAAAAAATTATGTAACTGCAAGAGGATGCCATAGCAGCACGTCCCCAAAACATTGGTTATTGGTGGAGGTCAATGGGACTCTGCAATTCTTAGAGTTCGGTGGAAATTAGTGTGAAGGCAAGTCTGGTATCATTATATTATTAGAAATTAAAGGGAGAGGCGGGGGAGTTATGGAGTTAGTTGAGTGGTGAAATGGAATTTGGGAAAGAACCAGGTCTCTCAAATAAGGAAGTTGAGAGAGGGAGTCCCCATTGTAGCAATCTTGCCCCTCGGTTGTGTGTTTTTCCGCTGTTACTCATATGCGCTGTTTTCCTATAAAATTCATCTTTTCCTCCTACTGCTGGGACTATTATCTATTAAGTTTCGCTCCCATGATCCAGGGAGCTCTGTAAAATTCAGTGAAGAATGGAGTTAATAATGGGGATGTAAAAAAAGTAGTCTGAAGTAATTTACAGGTCATTGTAACTTATTAGCAATCGGACGCTGTAGTTTGATAGAGGTCATGCTTTTGGTTGGTTGGTCATGGTGGGCCACCTTATCATTCATAGGGCTACAACCCTGTTTACGATCCTAATGAAGTCTGTCTTTTGCTTTACATTTGGAGTCAAATCATTTCGGTTCGTTTGTGCTGGTTTAAGTTTTGAATGTTGAGTTGTGTTTTATAACTTATGAATATCTGCTGAACTAATGGGGGTACTTGTCTGTTAATCTCTCATGTATGGTAGCTGTTTCATCCTTGGTTTGTTAGATAGCTATTTCAGGAATTGCTTATATTAATTTTTTGTTTTATTTGACAGAAAGACTCTATTATTGACATTTTCTATGACAAGCATTTGGGTCAACTGATCGAAGTGGTAACAGCATCATGTCCTTCAGAAAATGTTGCTCATGTAAGCAGCAAAACCATAGATCATGATCAAGGAGTCCAAAATCGGAGTGGCACAAAGCCAGAGATTCTATCGAACATATGTGAATTACTATGCTTTTGTGTCCTCCACCACCCATACCGGATAAAGTATTTCCTTGTTGCTGTGTGTTATCAGAATTGACTTTTTGAGTTCTTGTTGCTGATCTTTTAAAATTTGAAAAGGGGTTTCTCATGACTGTTTTCAGGTGCAACTTCCTTCTGAATAATGTGATTGAAAAGATTTTGTTACTGACACGGAGAAGGGAAAAATATCTCGTTGCTGGTGCTGTTCGGTTTGTTCGTATTATTCTTTCACGTCATGTAAGTTTATTTGTTTGTTCAGATACTGTCCTAATTTTTCTTTGGCGACTACCTGAGTAAAAGTGTCACCCACTCCCCCAAACATTTCTTAATGAACTTCAATAGACGTGTAATTGTAGTTGAACAGACCTCTCTTTACTGATTTGTTTTCTTTTTTAGGGTAAGGCAATATTGACTGGTTGTTAGTGATACTGATTTAAGGCTTAAGCTTGAGGATGGTCTGAAGTTTGATGAAGTTTATTTTTCTACATTTCACCTCCTTATCTGAGTGGATAATGGAAATATTTTGTACGTGAAATCTGTAACTCATTTTACCGTCTCAGATTTCCTTCCCTTGACTTTAATTTGAACCATATTTTTGTTAGTATTTTTCTGAGGTAATAGTATTTTTCTTCCGATTGCTAATGCTAATAGTATTTTTCTTCCCCCTTATGAAATTTTATCATCAGTGTTTACTTGTACCATCTGCGTGTTATTTTGGTACTCATCACCTATGTCTTCCTTGTTGGAGTTTTTTCTACTTTCTGTTTAATTATCTGAACTAATTACGATATCATTATAACAACTGGGATTCATGGGAACTTTTTAATACCGTTGTAAATATGTCATTAGGTGGGTGCTGTATATTTTATTCATAAACTAATTAAGTATGAGGACCTACGAATATGAATCCTTTGCAGTTTGGGAGCATCAGCGTTAAAATGGGTATACATTTTTTTATTTTTAAGTCATGCTTGAGGCTTTTCACTTTTAGGAGGGGGTGTGAGTATCAGTTAGTAGAATATAGCTTTTGGACAGTTTAGCTAACTTGTTATTGCTGTTTTGAGTTGCTTATTTTGGTAGCTTTTAATATTAACTGTTCTCTCTAAATTCTTTTGTACTTCTTGACTCTTGTTCTCTCTGAATCTTTTGTACTTCTTGACTCTCCAAAAGTCTGCTTGAGGCTTTTCACTTTTAGGAGGGGGTGTGAGTATCAGTTAGTAGAATATAGCTTTTGGACAGTTTAGCTAACTTGTTATTGCTGTTTTGAGTTGCTTATTTTGGTAGCTTTTAATGTTAACTGTTCTCTCTAAATTCTTTTGTACTTCTTGACTCTTGTTCTCATGGTGTTTAATTTGAAATTCCAAACCTATAGGTTAATTGTCTGAATCTTTTTAATTTGACGAAACTTGCAATCTTGTTTGAAGCTATAATAGTGATTCTTGTTTTTATTCCACATATAATTACTTTTTGCTGTAGATTTATGGTGGATTGCTTCTCATATACAGTACTTCTAACAGTTTGGAGCGTTGCCATGCAGGATGACCATCTGATAAATTATTTTGTTAGAAATGATCTTCTCAAACCAGTTGTAGATGTTTTTGTGGCTAATGGCAATCGCTACAATCTGCTAAATTCGGCTGTTCTTGAACTTTTTGAGTATATTCGCAAGGTACTGTTCTTTTGTTTGTATTTTGTCGGGATATTAAATGCCTTAACCAGTTTTGTACTGATAATGTTGTATTTTACAGGAGAATATGAACCCATTGCTGAAATATATAGTTGATTCTTTTTGGGACAAGCTAGTGCAATTTGAGTATTTGGCTTCCATTCATTCCCTGAAAGTAAAATATGAGCAGGTATTTTTTTAGCTTTTATTTATCGATTTATCGACTTCTTGCCCAAGCACATAGTTGAGTCCTGAGAGTTGAGGTTATGTGCTTGCATGCAGTGTTTGGAAAATGATGGGACAAACGGTACTGCTATTATGAATGACTTTCGAAGACGACTTGATGAGCGTGCCTTGGAGAAAGAGGAAGACTACTTTACTGAGGGCAGGTATGTGTCTTCTTTCACGAGTGTTAAGGAGATTTTATATAACTGGCATGAAATCTCGGGACTTTTGGTTGTTTAACAGTGATGATGAGGACACGACCTCTGCATCCATTCCACATAATCAGAAAGGGCAGCAGAAAGAACCTGTATTAACCAATGGAGTTGCTGCAAGCCACACAGATTCAAGGTATAGTTTTTTCTTCTATTTTACTAGCCCTTCTCAAGATCATCTTCTGAAAGGCAATCCTTTTTGTCTTAATTTGCAGTCCAAGGTTTGGTGGACTGGTTGACTATGATGATGATGAGGATGATGAAGACTACAAGCCACCACCACCAAGGAAGCAGCTAGAAGCTTCTGAAGAGGATGAAAGGACAATAGAGTCTCTCAGGCTGAAAAGGAAATCACCTTCAAAGGATAATGAACCTGAGCTTGTACAGAAGCAGAAGTTGTCTAAAAATTCAAAATCAAGTGTTTTTTCTGCCTTGTGTTCGACATTGGGCCAGGCTGTGCTACCAGATAAGGAAACTGCAACAAACATTCATACTGATGGGAGGATGAGCTCAAGTGAAGACAATCGAGAAAATGAGACAAATGTTTCTAGAAGCTGCTCTGAGAATAGCAGCACAACAGCTGACGAGAATCACTTAGATAAAGAAACTGCTGCATATAGAAACTCTTCTGATGGGTTACAGGGCACTACAGATAATGGGCAGTTGGGTGGCGAGGAGCATACATTGGTTTCACCAAAATCCTCACCTGAGATGGCCATAAATGGATCTTAAGACTTGAAAACAACATAGAGGAAGGCAGATTGTGCTGTTTGACCTTGGAATTTTCCGGTGGCAAAGTGGTTGCTGTGCCTTGTGTGAGACAAAAGGGTTCTTACGATGATACCATACAGTGCCATTCAGAGGTGGCTAGATATGATGCAGCAACTTGGATTTGCTCCTATGCTTTGGTTTTCGGGCTTTGAACATAGTAACAGTTGCTTTTCTATAACATTCACCAGCAATAAATCTCGTTTTCTTTTCCTCCTCACAAATTTTTACCTCTTCCAGCTCATTTTCAAAAAATTTGCCCGAGTATAGGATGGGGGGTTGGTCTTGTATTTTTTTTAACCTTTTGACCTTGCACTAGCTATATTAACTTCTTGGTAGAGGGCGCCAATATGTGCCCTACACAGGTTATACTCTTCTGTTCCCCCTTTCTTATGGTGGAAGTGATATAGGGATATGTCATATGTGCATTGAGTTTATAGGGTCAATTTTTCACAAATGAAGTAGGTAGAAAACATTACCTGTTGTAAATCTGTATTGAAATGTTGATGTTTTGTCCTCGTAACTAAAATGAGTTAGTTTTTTTCACTTGACTATAATATTATATTTTTGTTTTTCTGAGGATGAACTCTGTTGTGTCTGCCTGACCTCTAGCAGTATTTAAGGACACATTTTTTCTATCGGTTTCTCAAGGTACAAGCGTACAGCTGAGCTACCTAACTGTAGTGATTTGTGAGCTCTTAGAATTTTTACTGCTTTTTCTAATGATTTTTTTTTAATCTTACTCAATGTTAGTTTTTAGTCCCCGGTAACTTTTCTGGTTCCGTAGCTGGTTGGCAATCTAAATTTCCAACCGAAATTTTATCAAGTGTTTTAAAAGTAAAATATTGATGATATTCCTATGCATTAAGCAAATTCAAACATGGAATTTGTATTCATTTGAAAAATATCGAATTGGAAATTTTAAAATTAGGGATTAAGCGTAACAAAATTACTAGAAATTGTATTATACTTATAAATAAGCATATCCAAGTATTAAGAGTTTTCAACACATCCCCATTTGTAGAGAAAAATTTACTATAATTGGATTAGGGATTTGTTTTTTAGAAGACACCCGGTCGCAAGCCCTAACCCTGATTAGTAGCGAGCGACATGATGAATTCCACCAAATCACATATGTGAGTGTTGAGTGAAGAGGAATGGCGAGCTTTTAGTGTGGGCCTCCATCTTCTGGGGTGGCTCCTCTATTGTCTAGGTGTTCGGAGTGGTACCTGCAAGAACAGTACAATCTTCACCTTCTGGGGTGGCTCCTATGTCGTCTAGGTGTCCGGAGTGGTACCTGCAAGAACACTACAACATTGAAGTTAGAACGTGAGTAAAAACGAGCAGCGAATTATAAAGTAATATGTACCTTGTGTTATTCCATGTCGTATCTTTAATAAAGTCGGGCTTACGAAATAAGTTGTCATGAGTGTCTGATAGGTGTAAGTAATATGATAGGTGTAAGTAATAGAAGTTTAAGTGAAGAATCTAACCTCATGTTTGGATTTTTGATTTGAGTGTCACTCAAATCTATTGCCACCAAGTACGCATTCATGTTTACTTTAGAAAAGCCACGTGTGGATCATCTCTACACGTGTTCTCCAAACCATGCACTACTCTAACACTACATTACGTTTCTTTCTTCCTTCCTTCTTATGGAAAGAGTGAACCAGAAACAGAGGAAGGAAGGAAAAGGAACGATTGCAGTTGCAGCAGCATTGAATACTCTAAGATGAACCTGAAGACGAGCAGTGAGGTGGAGACTCGAGCTCTCCTTGATAAGGTTTCTAGCTTCGACAAAAATGAAGGGCTCTTCAACCTTGGCCACCCTCTTCTCAACCGCATCGCTGAGTGCTTCGTCAAAGCTGCTGGAGTGAGTTCAATTCAATTCAACCCTTTTCTCTTTTTCTCTGTTTCTATTTCTTCATCTATGTGCTTCCATTCATCATATTATTCACCTTCTCTTCCAGATAGGAGCGGTTCAAGCTGTGTCACGCGAAGGTTATTCCATTGCTATTCAAGGTGTAACAACACTACCTCTCTTACTTCATTAAACATGCTAGGGAGTTACTTACAATCTTGATTGATCAATGATTATAATAATTTAAGCCAAATCAAATGTTATGTACTAATTATTTGGATGAAACATTGATCTTGAATATGAAATGGATTCACAGGTACCAGGGGTGTTGATAGCAACAATGGCAGTATACCACCGGAACTTTCAGGTGCCAAGAAAAATCATTTGCCTGGTCTTAGAGGTACATGTTATTTTCCACCCTTAAATTAAATGTGGGGAGTACGAATATATTGAAGAATTGAAGTTGCTACTAAGTTGAATTGTTTCCATTTAGGCCAATCTCTTAATTGAAGGGAGAATATTAATAATTTGTTTCTTTTTTGTTTGTGTATTTAGGAGAGACCAATAGCAAATCTTTCGAAGCCATGGTGAGTTCATAATCTTATAATTTTGCATATGCTTCTCTCATTAACACCCTTAAAAGCCTGTTGTTCCTTATATATGGCCTTATTCCTTAATGGTCTTCAAGTGAAGTATAAGTGAGCCTTTGGTCATACTTTATAGTTTATCTGTTAATTGTGTTTCCTTTTTTTCATGCACAGGTATTGAAATCTGGGAAAGAGTCCTTACAATGGGGTACTGAAATTTTCCCTTTGAACAGCTACAAAACTATTTGCTTCTGTTATATCGTTATGTGAATTTTCTAGTGATCAGTGATTGTTATTAGTTGTATAGTAACTTTGATTTGCCAAAGTTTCAAGGCCTAACTTAGTCTAGCAACATGTTCTACTTTCACTTTTCATGTTCTGTGCTTTATTCAGTTTAGTAGAAAAGGGTTTTTGTTTTGCTTCAATGACGATTTTCTGTATGAAATTGCCAATCTTACAAATTTTAAGGGTATGCCCTACATGGAAATATGGACCTTAAACATTCCTTTGTAATGCAGGGGTGGCTGCAGGAATATATTCAGGTCTAACATATGGGCTGAAGGAAGCTCGTGGTGCTCATGATTGGGTAGTACTTCTTTTCTGGGTTTATAACATGGGTTTGCATTTGAGATCTCAATCTAAATTTTACCAAATACTTAAATGTTTGAACTTTATTTTTGCGAAAAAATAACACACGTAGGTGAACTTGAGCCTATTTGGATGCGGACTAAAGAACACTTATTGGAGCTTACCCAAACAGACATGTTATTCATAATTATTGTGAATCACTGAATCCAACATGACTGAATACAATTTTAACCTATGTACTTTATTTATTTGGATTGAATTCATTCACTCTGTTTCTCTGTAGGCATAATGGATATCCTTTTAATCTCTTTTCAACTCCAATTCATCTTGTTGTGATGGTTGTTTGTCACTTTTTCTTTTATGCAATAATAATAAGTAATAAGCATTGATCCATCATCCATCTTGTTGCATATTTAGATAAGGTTTATGTTTCAGAAAGTTTAAAAGTAAATTTGTTCCCACTTCTTTGCCAATTAATATTCTTATCTGAATGTGAAATTCATCATGTTTATTGCTTTCTTGAAGTAGATCTACAAACATGACCAAATATCGAGTGGAACCCCAAAGATATATAATTTTTAATATGTTGGAGTGTACATAGGGATTAAGGAAATGGGATTTTCAACTTCTAGGGATGAAATTGACAAAATTTACCTTTAATGACTGAAGTGATTGAAGATACATTTCTCATGTATTAATATACGATATTACTATCTTTTAATCTGGTGTTCAACATGGTGCTATATGATCTATCTCTTCTTTCTTTTATTCACAACAATAATAACACCATCCATTCTGTTTGTTTGATGCAGAAAAACAGTGCAGTTGCTGGAGCAATCACTGGGGCATCCCTTGCCCTTACATTGGAAGATGTCAGTCATGATCAGATTGTGCAATGTGCTATCACTGGAGCTGCAATCTCCACTGCTGCAAATCTTCTCACTGGGATTTTCTAAATGGATACCCTGTGTAGAGATTGGCTTTAGAGATTAATGGCTCTCTTTTTTCCTTTTAAATTGTGACAGTGAATCTTGTATATCTATGAAACTTGCATGGATTTCTTATCAATGTTGACTTTATTCTCAAACTTCTTGTCTTGCTTAAGCCTATTTTTCTCCTTCATAACTCTGATTTATTCGCATGACAGGAAAATATGATAAAAATAGAAGAAGAAAGTGAATATCTATGTGTTCTGCTGGACACAATAATATTAGCCTTCTACTTAATTCTAATGTTGGTGTTTCTTTCTCTTACTATAAATCAACCTTTTTATTTCCTGGTGTAACACAGACCAACAATTTACATATGCCTGCCATATGCAAAGATTAAAATCTAGAAGAAAATAACGGAACTCTATAGGGCAGAACATTGCAAAATCATCTACATATCTTGTGTATTCATGAATTCTCCTAAGATGTAATGTAACATGCAAAACATTTCATGCACTTTGCAAGTGCAATGAACACGATTGCACAAACTATATTGCTCTCTACGAAAACCCTAAAGTGAACATGCCTTATAAGATGCATGGAAGAGGCTTTTTTATATAATTAGGGTCTTGTTTATGACATTTCGTGAGAGGGTGAAGTTATGCAATTACATTAATATGAGGGAGGAGATATGCAATTACATTGATATGAGTGCAGAGATTAGAGAATTACACTCATGTGAAAAGAAGAAATCAGGCGAGGTCATTAATGTAGTAAAGGGAATGCACATAGACAACAACCTTAACTTCTGACCTACTTGTTTCTTGCATGGTCCCTGCGTTGGGTAAAAGTTTACGACCAAAATTCCATTCCATTGACTGAGAGCCATTAGAAGTTTTGCCTATGTCATAGACATTTTACCCGTGATTGACTTAAGTGATACATGCTTTATTAATCTTAAACAAGGTCTCGGATTCGAGTCTTACGGATGAGAAAAACCACTGCTCAAAGAGTTAACTCTATCGTGTTGTGGATGTTCCGACTTAAATAAAATTACCACTCGTGAATGATATTTGTACAGGAGTCCAACTATCTAGCAATTGTGTTGAACTTTCTCGATTAACTACGATTTTAAATTACCAAAATATCCCTCACTACTTTTCTTCTCTTTTTACCATCTCTTTTACCGCCGCTGCCCACTATAGCTCGCACCTCCACCGCCAAACTCAGCCATCGTTTCCCTCGTGAGTCGTGACGGAGCTGCACGCCATCGCCGCCGCTGTGGTTCGTAACCGGAATGAACACCCTCACGTAGACCTCTTCCCTGTAGAATCATCGTGTATATCTTCAACATCTCCGCCGCCGAAGTTCGTAACCAATGTTCTATGCATTCTCTTCTCAAACTTCTCCCAACCTGCAAACTCAAACCGTCGCATCATCATCGATGGCTTCACCATTCTCTTCCAACTGCTTCACCTTCTCTCCAATCGACAACATCACGTGACTTCCACAACAACCAAAACGTTCCCGACATTGAAGCTTTCTTCCATTCCTGCACCAACATTGAAGCCGCTAAGCAGCTTCACGCTCGTCTTGTAGTACTGGGTCAAGCTCAAAATGTCATTCACTCTACCAAGCTTATCAATCTATATGCAGCACTTGGGTATGTCTCATTGTCTCGCTGCACCTTTAACCATACTCAGAAGAAGAATATTTATTCATGGAACTCGATCATAGCTGCTTCTACTCGATGTGGACGATACCATGAAGCCATGAATTATGTCAATGAGCTTTTGTCAATGTCTTGTTTAAGGCCTGATTTCTACACTTTTCCACCTGTTTTGAAAGCTTGTGTGTGTTTACCTGATGGGAAGAAGATACATTGCTGGGTTTTCAAGATGGGTTTTGAGCATGATGTCTTTGTTGCTGCTTCATTGATTCATTTTTATTCGCGTTTCGGTGATACGGATGTTGCCCACCAGCTGTTTGTTGATATGCCGGTTCGAGATGTGGGTTCGTGGAATGCGATGATTTCGGGGTTTTGTCAGAATGGGAATGCGGCCGGTGCGTTGCGTGTGTTGAATAGTATGAAAGATGAGGGAGTGAAGATGGATACGATCACAGTGACAAGTGTGCTTCCCATTTGTGCACAATCGGAGGATATTATTAGTGGGCTGTTGATTCATTTGTATGTTATAAAGCATGGGCTGGAAAGAGATGTGTTTGTTTCTAATGCTTTGATCAATATGTATTCAAAGTTTGGCAGGTTGCAGGATGCGCAAAGGGTTTTTGATCACATGAGTGTGAGGGATCTGGTATCTTGGAATTCTATAGTTGCTGCATATGAGCAAAATAATGATCCAACTACTGCACTCGGATTCTTTAAAGAGATGCAACTTGTTGGAATACGGCCTGACTTGGTGACGGTTGTGAGTTTGGCCTCGATTTTTGGTCAATTAAGTGATCAAAGGGTGAGCAGATCTCTTCATGGATTTGTTGTGAGACGTGGATGGCTTGAGGAGGATGTTCAGATTGGCAATGCACTTGTGAATATGTATGCGAAATTGGGTGCCATGAATTTCGCACGAACAGTTTTTGAACAGCTTCCCATCAAAGATGTAATTTCATGGAACACGCTGATCTCAGGTTATGGTCAAAATGGTCTTGCAAGTGAGGCAATTGATGCTTACAACATGATGGAAGAGAGTACAAAGATAATCCCAAACCATGGAACTTGGGTGAGCATTCTCCCGGCATATTCCACCGTTGGAGCTTTGCCACAAGGGATGAAAATTCATGGGAGGCTAATCAAGAATTCTCACTCCCTGGATGTATTTGTGGCTACCTGCCTGATTGACATGTATGGAAAATGTGGTAGGTTAGATGATGCAATGTCCTTATTCAATGAAATTCCACGGGAAACTTCAGTTACTTGGAATACCATGATATCTTCTCTTGGTATTCATGGGCGTGGAGAAGAAGCTATGCGGCTATTCAAGAATATGCGAGCTGAAGGGGTAAAGGCAGATCATATTACCTTTGTATCTTTGTTGTCAGCCTGTAGCCATTCAGGTTTAGTTGATGAAGGCCAACACTGCTTTGATATTATGCAGAAAGAGTATGGGGTCATGCCTACTTTGAAGCATTATGGCTGCATAGTGGATATACTTGGCAGAGCTGGGTATTTGGAGAAGGCATATAATTTAGTGAGCAATATGCCTCTACAGGCTGATGCATCCATCTGGGGTGCTCTTCTTGCTGCTTGTAGAATACATGGAAATGCAGAATTGGGTGCCATTGCTTCAGATCGCTTGTTGGAAGTTGATTCTGAGAATGTTGGCTACTATGTTTTGTTATCAAATATATATGCAAATGTTGGAAAATGGGAAGGAGTAGTTAAAGTGAGATCATTGGCCCGAAATCGAGGACTGAGGAAGACTCCTGGATGGAGTTCTGTTGTTGTTGGCAGTTTAGTTGAAGTCTTTTATACTGGGAACCAAACACATCCACAGTGGATAGAGATATACGAGGAGTTAAGGGTTTTGAATGCCAAAATGAAGAGTCTTGGTTATATTCCAGACTTCAGTTTTGTCTTACAAGATGTTGAGGAGGATGAAAAAGAGCAGATTTTGACAAGTCACAGTGAGAGATTGGCCATTGCATATGGAATTATCAGCACCCCACCAAAAACTCCCATAAGAATATTTAAAAACTTGCGTGTCTGTGGTGATTGTCATAATGCAACTAAGTACATATCTAGAATTACTGAGAGGGATATTGTTGTGAGGGATTCATATCGTTTCCATCATTTTAAAGATGGGATTTGCTCATGTGGTGATTACTGGTGACAGTCACTTAATTATGAAAACTTGAAAAGTTTTCCCTAGCCCAACACAGAAGGTACAGCAGCTTGGCTTTTTAGGTACATAGCATCTAGAGTGGTACATCTTGACACTTAACATTGGCCTGTTATGCAGTTTGTTTTTTAGAAGCAGTTGCTATGGTTTGATTGCATTCTTCATAATTATTTTTGAAGAGTTTGGTATTACTTCTATAGTTTACTTTTATTTTTATTTTCCTAAGAAGTGATTTGATTGAGCATCGAAAAAACTGGCATTGCTTCCTTTCTGGGGGTCTCTAATGGTTGGCCTGGATTTACTATAATTTATAACACTCCATAATTTTGATTTTTTATACTTGTTTATGATTACTTTATATCTTTTTTTTGGTTCCCCCCAGGTGTATTCTTATCCTAGCAAGTTTCTAATTAGTTTAAAAGAAATGTTGGACACAGCTTTTTTACAAGTAGTTTGTTGGTGATCAACACAGAAATATATCCTGAGAAGGAAGTATATGATAATGGCATTGTTTACTTTTTCAGGTATGTGTCAGGTCAGGACCTGAGTTTAGCTGCATTTACAGCAAGTAGAGCTTAACAAAAAAACAGCAAGTAGATAGAAAAAAAAACAAGAAGATAGAGACTTTAGGCACTTCGAGAGGCCTAAATCTCCCCACGTCCAATTCCCACTACTTCCAGACTACCCGCTTCACACCCCCCTTTCCCTTCTATATCCCTATATTGAGAATATTGAGATTGAATAACAGAAAGTTAAAGGGAGAAAACTACGCGAGATATCTCTGAAATGTTTATTTTGATTCAATGAATAATATCTTCAGTACAAGATGCTATCATATACAACAGGGTGAGATTCGAACTGATTGAAAATAACTAACTGCTAGCTGTTAATAACAGCTGTACAACTAACTAATAACAGAACAAATGGCAACTGTACAAACTGACTAATAACAGAAAACAAACAAAGTAATCAGTATCTCTAACACCCTATTCCATTACGATCGGTTTTCCCATATACTCACTCCCCACTTCATGCGCACTGCCGTGTGCAGTTAGTTAAATGTTCTATCTCTCAGGCATGATAAGGTGCACAACACCTCTTTGACCTCCTCACATGCACCCTGGTGACAGGGCTTCCTTGGGCCCGAGTCATAGTTAAACCACATATTTATGGAAGCTCTTTAAAGCAATTTTTAATAGCAAACTAAACTTTTTTACTTGTAGCAGTGATACCATACTCATCCTGAATTCCTGATTATTTTTTCCTTTTCTATGTATGTAGGGATTTGATGAATGAGGTTATCTTTGACATAATCACTGATGTCTTGCAAAGTCAGGACAAGAAGCTTGTGCTTCCTAGGTTGCCCCTTTGTCACCTTGATCTGTATAACCAATTTTTGCCGGTTCTGTTTTTATATTCATTATGATTAGTTGCTAAGAGGAAAATGTTGTGATGGTTGCAGAACAGATATCCCCATTCTCTTTTTTAATCAGGACCCTTTTCTTCTACGGTCCTATGATGTTCGGCAGGAAGGAATTACACTTCTTGGACTGTTGGTAAGTTTTTTTTTTGGCAAATGAGTTGACTTGGTCTTTTCTAGATGACATGCATGTGTAAAGAAATGGATGAAATCAATTAACCTCGTAATGAATATTTGTGTGTGTGTGTATGACATTGTGTGTGTCGGTATGTATTGAATGTTTGAATTTATATTGGACATAGATTGTAATTAAACAATGTAGCTGAATTTGAGTATTTTCTATGCGTAATTTTGAAACTTATTCTTACTGTATGTCAGCATGTATTGCACTTGTTTTCTTCTATAAATGAGTGCTAGTCTGAAATGTATACACTGGAATGGACTAGAGATTTTCTCAAGCTATCACTATATTTATTTTTGAGGGTCAGGATGAATACAGGCTTAATGGTAATTTCTACAGGTTGTTTTAGAGTCAAATGGAAGTAACTAAACTTCGAGACAATGGGATCTTTTGTGAGAGGGTGACGTTAATTGACAGCGGTTGCTGTAAAAAAATGATAGGGGAAAGCTTTTGGGGTAGAGTTAGACCTAACCCTAATTTTAAGATGAGATATCTCAACATCCTCTTAACTGCCTTCCGGTTCTCCTCTAAAGGTTCAAGGGGTGAAGGTGAAAGAGAAGGCTGAGAGAGGGGAGAAGAGGTATAAGGGAGGGAAGAATAAGGAATGCTGCCTGAGGCTGGAAAATGGGAAACAACCAGGGGGGGGGGGGGGGTTGGATCCAGCAGGTGGATTATGCTTTGCCGATGGATTACTGAACAAAACATCGTTGGAAATGAAAATCCAGCCAGTCGAATCAAGAAATTTATAACCCTCGTGGGAAGGGGAGTAGCCTAAGAAGAAGCAGTCCCGAGGCCAAATTAGTGGGGTTGTGAGGATTGGTGGAAGGGTTATAACTGGACATTTGTGTTTTGTTAGTCTAAGCAAAATGAAACAAGATAAAAGATGGAAATTGTAGTACGTTTAAATGTGTGAAACCAAAAGAACAAGATAAAACCATGTGGTTTTTCCCAAAATTACTCACTTTTAATTTAGGAAAATTTCTTTTGGGAGAAATAGCTATTAAGCAGAACTATTGAGTATTGACACAGATCGTTATTTTTATTTTTAATAACTGTTACTTGTATAATCACACTCGCTCTTAGTAATACAAATGGATTTGCATGACAATTTTCATATATTCCAACAGGAAGATATAAAGCCTTTAATAAAAAATAGTGGTAAGGAAGATGCCACGTTGTGGGTCACTTTCTTATTTTGTATTGGTCACTTTCTTTTAACGCTAAGAATCTATGCAGTTTCAGTTTCACCTCTATTAATCTACATGTTGTCTGCCAGGATTATAATTGCGAGCAAACAAAAAACAAACTAGTTTCAACAGCAATGAATGGCAGGGACTAAGAGTGTCATAAGGCTCAAGCCCGGTGCTCCTCCATTGGAAATCAGCAACATACAAAAAGCCACAAACAGCAAAACTGGACTGTTCTCTGAAAGAAGAATCATCACTTACACATTGGGTAAGAGGCTCTTCACCTTGGTCATAACCAAGTTAGGTTGCGAGGATCGTGTTAACATCGTATACCTCGAACTCACCGAGCTCAACGGTAAGGCTTCCTCTGCCAATCTCAACCTGCGGCTCATGAAAAACGACAAATACGGTGTTCTGTGCACCACAAGCAGCAAACTCATAGGCTCCTATGATTCTTTTAAGGAGAACTACTCCGTACCGCCTCTGCCCGAGACGGAACTCACCTGCTACGTTTGTCGGGAGACAGGTTCCGGAGGGTGTTTCACAGTGGAGAAGAGGAAGGTGAACAGTGAAGTTGTGGAGAGTGTGAAGGCCACACACGCGTTTGTGATTGATGATGAGTTGAGTTTCAATGTGAAGATTAAAATAAGAAGCGTGAGAGAGGGTTTGAGTGTTGAGGTGGGGGAACCGGTGAAGGTGACGATGGATTATACGAAACAAGCGGTTGCGAGGATAAGGGGGAAGATGGAAAGTGAGATGGATGGTAGCACGCTCTCCCAGTTCAGAAACTCCATCCCTAAACTTCAGAGTTATGGGGATAGTGCTGATAAGCGCTATGATTCTGAGTGAGTTTGTGTGAATGTAATTTCAAGAAACAAAAGTACACATATATGCATGTAGAATCATGGGAGAATTAAGGGCAGTTTAATTAGTCCTTTATGTTTTCTATTTGATCAATAAAATTGAGCATGTAAGCTTGACTCACTTAGCTTTTGAAACATCTGCTTGTAACTTGTAAGTTATGGCTAATTTCTAACTTAGCCTTGAAACATGTGCTTGTAAGTTATTGCTAATTTCTTTTGTGTTTTGTATTGCAAATTTCCATTTACTTTCTGCATTCTTGGCTGCAGGGATCCTTTCATACATACTTGATCATTCTCCTTAAACAAGTATTTTTTTAGTTCAGTTATTGGGCACATGGTTCAGTTTGAGCTATATATGTTGCTCCTGATCATCATGTAATTACCACTTTCAAGTTTCAATATCATGAATTCATTCCAGTTTTCTCTCTTCTGAATTCTACAACCTCTACATCTTGTATTCAAGTTTTGTGAATGAAAAACTCCACGAAAAGAGCTAGTCCCACATGGACATGAATATTATTAGCTTGTACATATGATGATTGTATCTCATTAGACTTTATTACACAAAAAATGCTGATCCCTTGAATATCACTATAGCTCCTAGATCTTTCTTATATATATATAATGAAAAAGAATAAAATTGAAGTTGAGGAAAAAACAACAAAATTGATCCAAATCAAAGGTGTCAACCGAAGCTCAGTTGAAGTTCGATTGTAATATTAATATATTTTTATATTGTTATTTAATCTTAAAATTATTAGTTTATTTAGTGGTTTTCTTAATATTGAGAGTCATACCATAATTTAAACTCATAGTTAAAATTGTTTATGCTTTTGAAAAAAAAAAGTTAACATTAATTCTAAAGTTATATTTGTATTCATCTACAAATGATTCCAAAGTTAAAAGTCATTACAGATATAAGTTTATGTAAATAACTTCTGGATACTAGAATTAATCTTTAATTGTTTGAGCAAATAATTAAACGCTTATAATTGTTTATCAGATAAAATCTTATTCATAAGTTAATTTTAAAATTTTGTTAAAATAAAGCTTAAATAGATTATAAATAAGTATAAATGTTTATATCTTCAATATTCAATAAACAAATATGAGCAATAATTAAGTAAATAAACTCAAATCAATTGATGTCATAAACACCTGACTCAAACATGATTAAACTTGTGATTCGAGCCTATTTATTATTAGCCGGTAATTTTCACCAATACAACTATATCCCATATTTTCTAGTGGTGTAACTTTAGGGAACACTATTCTATTCCACTTAATATTTTCTCGACTTATATTTAATTTCATTAACATCTAACCATTTATAAAGAAAATTAAGAAATTGTTTGGTTAATTTAATCTATTTTTAATCACATGATAATGGGCAAAATAAGAGGGAAAAAAACATTGCAAGAGAAAATAGGTTAAAAGAAAAAAGGTCTTACGTTGTTCGATTTTGTCTGTAGAGTGAGTGAGAGAGAAAGACAGAGAAGAAAGCGCAGTGAACACACACTGAAGAAGAAGAAGAAGAAGAAGAAGCATCAATCAATCTTCAATCTTCTTCCTTCCAAGATGAGTACCATGAAATTTTGCCGCGAATGGTTCGTTCGTACCCACCCTTTTCATTCTCCTCTTCAATGTTCCCATTTTTTACTACCAATTTTTCTCTTGACATTGATTGTGGTTTTTTCAGCAACAACATTCTGTACCCTAAAGAAGACAGAGACCAGAAGGTTCTCCTCTACGCTTGCCGCAATTGTGATCACCAGGTTCTTCTCTATTCCCTTCACAAATCATCCATACAAAACAAGTAGCGTTTTTTTTTTAATTACTGAACTACTATCAATGACTGAGATTTCTTCATGTTTTCGCCATAGCAAGTGCGTTTTTGCGTTGTTTTATTCTGGGATAGAAAAAAAGTTTATTTTTTTCAGCTTTGTGATTGAGTTTTTGAAAAAAAAAATTAAAAAGAGATTTTTGTTTGTTTGTAGAATTAAGGTGTAACCCTAAATATAGGCTACATTGTTGGTTGTTTTTCTTTTGAAGAAGGTGTTGAGAGGGATGATTTTCCAGTTTTGATGTGATTAACTTAGTTGGGTTATGGTTGTATTGACAATGTTGTTGTTTGTTGGTTGTGGTTGTTCAGGAGGTTGCTGATAGCTGCTGTGTGTATAGGAATGAGATACATCATTCTGTTGGAGAGCGCACACAAGTGTTGCAGGATGTAGCTGCAGATCCAACTTTGCCTCGGACCAAGGCTGTTCGCTGCACTCAATGTAATCATGGTGAAGCTGTGTTTTTCCAGGTCAAGTCACTATTCTATGCCCCTTTTGTTTTTATTTTTTTCATATTAAGAGGTTGTCGCGTGCCAATTGGGGTGAATGAAGAGTTTACTAAAAGATAGAATAAAATAGAACATAAGACACTATTTTTCCGTGTGTGCATGGAAAGATGGGGAGGTAGAGTAATGGGTATTGAAGGATAGTGATGAGTTTTTCTTTCCTTTTTATTTGTGTGCGTGTGTTAGTTTGGATATGGTACAAATCTTAACTGCTTAACATTAGTAATACTCCCTCCGGTCCTATTTATAAGCAGCAAAAAAAAAATTCACATAGTTTAAGAAATGTAGTTAAACTAGATAAAATGCATTAAATTTGTCTTGAATCAAAATAAACTTCCAAAATTACCCTTTGTTATTAGTATTGGAAAGTGGGAAAGAGAGAGAATAATTAATGAGGCACATTTTACAAGTTAGAATTAATAAGGGCATCATTGGAAAAAAAATTAATATAGCTCAAACTTTCATTTGGTTCTTATAAAAAGGACCAAGATTTTTCTTCTCTTTCATGCTTATAAATAGGACCGGAGGGAGTAGCTTTGAACTTTCCCCTATGTTTTAAGAACAGAACTGCAGAAAAGAGGAACAGAAAATATCTTTTCTTTCTGAGGTGAACTATCTGTGCTCAGGGTTAAGCAGTGAATGATAGGTCTCTCTAACTTAAGCTTCAGCCTGAATGATATAGACTGTAGAAATTGTTTTAGTCTTGACTCTTGACAATTTGACAATGTGTACAAGGGTGCTGATATTATACTTTGTGCTGCTTAACTTATTGAATCCTAATGTGAACTATTAGGGTTATAAAGTGAACTGAATCATGACAATTGCTCAGTTATTAGTTACTTGGAGGCATGTGAGTTGATGTATAGATCATGCATAGCTTGAGAGAACTCTCCTGTATGTATCTCGTTTTGGTGCAATGGCATTCATTAATTGGAATGTTAGGCAGACCAAGTTTAAAATGAAAGCTAAGCTTGAACAAGTTTGAATCTTGTTCAGCTTGGTTTGTCAACAAGCTCTAGTATCCGTCATTGTATTGTTCTCGGTTATGGGCAGATTGTTGTAAATTGTAATGAATAAATTTTGCTTTTTTTTTGGGGAAAACATTGTTGAAATGCAGTACTATGATTATTTGTTCTGTCTTGCTGCACTCTTTACTCAAAATAAGAAACAAAGAGGGATTTTCTTTTGCTAAAAAGGAAACGGTTTGTTTTTTTGTAAATTACCTTTTATTCTTGCTCAAATATTCTAGTTCCTTAACTGAACACTAGACACTAGATGGACACCTACATGCTACACTTAACCTTTGAACTCAAAGCATTTCTATCTGCGCACAAAAAGTAATGCAGATATGTTGTGTTGGTGAAATAACTCAAAGAAGTTTCAATTAACCTTTTGAATCCTAAATTAAATTTTGTGCTTCCCTTTGATATAGCATTGAATTAATAATGCTCAATTGCTCATTCCTTGACTGCCCATTTGAATGTATTTGTTGGCAGATCTTCAAACTGTGTGTTCATAAAACTTATTTTAGTTACTCACATCCGAGTTTTGAAATGTATGCAGGCAACGGCCAGAGGAGAAGAAGGAATGACACTTTTTTTCGTTTGCTGCAACCCAAACTGTGGACATCGATGGAGAGACTGAAATTCATTCCTGCTCACTTCAGGGTTTAAGTGTAACATGTTTTGTCGTCCACTATTGGATAGAAGAGAGAAAAATTGTAGTTATATGAAAAACATGGTTGATGCGGGAACAATATTGGTGAAGTACTTGTGCTACTTGTTTAACTGCAGTTCCTGATCAAAGTTAATTATGGACAAATCCTTGTTGGTCAGTGCTGAAATTTTTTATGGATGGCCCCTTATACTGCTTTTGTTTTGTTGAATGGGAAAACAGGGGATGAAGAGCTAGGAATCAAAATGTCCTTTCTTTTTAGCTATAGGATTTTTGCTGAAAACGTTCATTATTCAATTCATGATTGGAAAACCATTGAGAATAGCGTATTTAATGAGAATCGCTTAATTCAGAAGCTTGAGATACTTATCCAGATTGTGGACTCAGGACACTTAAGATGAAATAGAAGTTAATTGGACTTTTCCCTCTTTCAATATGGTTTACTTGCATGATTCTTTTGTATATGTAATTTTTTTTAGGTTTTCTTGTGAAGCCCTTATATCACCGAGTATAGTTTTTATTAATTTGTAGATGAAAAAAACAATGAAATACTTAGTCAGCCACTGTATTTACTCTTTCTGGGAGTGGGAATCAGGGACCACCACCGGTGAGGAGAGGCAAAGAAACGACATAACAACCCCCAAGGCCAAGGGAGGAGATTCGGTGTAAGATTCCAATAGCGGTGGCCAAGCTTTTTAATAGGTTAAGCAAAACTGTTACTTCAGGCTACAACAAAAGTCTTGTTCCACTGAGTGAAATTGCTTCAGACTAATTGTAAAGCAACTGGATTTCACAACATTAAGAGTCTTTTTTTTTGTGTCAAAAAATTAACTTTATCCAAAATCAATTATGACAAAGCTTATCCGAACCAGGGTTGTTAATAGCTCGCTATAGCGGCATAGCGTGGCGGCACGATAGTTGGCGACAAAATTGGAGGCCGTAGCGGCGTGAAAGTAGCTAGCGGTTGTAGCGCCCATGATTGCGCAAAATTCGCATATGGTGCAGCGTAATTGTGGCGCAAGGGGGAAAGAGGAATCAAAAACCCTACTCATTATGAGACGATGCATTTCACTCTTCACCCTGGAGCCTATATGCAATCTCCTTTTTTTCAATGAAGTTGTGCAATCTCCTTCATCCTCCTTCCTCCTCTGGCGTAGCGGCCATTGCGCTACACACTATAGCGTATTTTGGGTTTGTTGCTACGCTACGCTATCCCCCATTAATAACATTGATCCCAACACACGCTAAACATTTGCATCGGACTGATGTCAAAATTGAAAACCTTCAGTAGTATTAGCCCAAACAGAAATCGAGGCCCAGAAATTCTGTATGTGAATTTTGAATTTGCTATCAATGAGGTGTCACTGTACAAAAAATGAATGTAGCCGCAGAAATTTTCCACAGCAAAATGCTACTTTATGCCGATGTTCCTATGTCTACCCTCAGAAGCTAGTAATATACTGAATCAGAAAAATCTAATCCAAAGGACAATGAAGAATCTATCTACAAAAAATATGCGGGAAAATACCCAGCTGGCCTGCTTTAGCCGTTATACTGGCCTATTTCCCATGAAAGCTAACAGCTATGAAGATGATAAGGTCCGGGTGAACCATTCTGATAGGCGTTTGATTTTCGCGGACATGTCTGCGTCCTTTTCAAGAAAAGAGGTCGCATTTGACACTAGAACGGAGACATCGTGCTTCATTGCCTCCAAACTACGGTAGTAATTGTTTTCCAACCTTGACAGTATCAATTCAAGAGACAGAGGAACAGGAAACCTGCAAATTTACCAGATATATTCAAGTAAATGTTGATACATGACATGGTGCATTTTTCGAATTTTTTCTACAATTGATTCTAAAGTCAAAATCAATTCTGGGAGTGGTTTTCAGGTGTCAGAATTGATTTTGAGGAAAGAGAAGCTGATATAGACATAATAATAGTTACGCTTCAAAATGGTTGGATGTACCTGTTTATAAATTTTGACTTGGTTGAAATTTTCTTCAATTCACGCAACCCATAACGATCCTGTATATTAGTAAAAATAAGTGAATATTAGCATTACCTGGCAAACAAAAGTCAAAGTTTTATGCTATGGAATCTTGGAGCCATACCTGCGCAGTGTTGCCTGACTGCTGTAATTTGGTCAGAGAAGATAGCAGTTTATTTCGACTGTTATCATCAATGTGAGGCTGTTCCCATTGAGTATCAGCATCAAAAAGCTCCCAAGGACTGTGCAAATGTGTTTCAGAGAGGTCACTCTTGTACCGAACATTATACCTCTCCCATGGACTGTCTGGAAATTCAGGAGACTTGGCTTTGTCCCACAGAATTCGACCATCCCACCAACTACCGGAGGAATTGTCCTCATTCTTCCACCAAACCCTGCATTTATCCCTCCGGGTCCAGTTTCTTTGCATGGCAGCATCAAACCTAGTTCTCTCAACAAGAAAATCTGGGAAACCGGTCACTTCAGGTAGGGTTAATTTAAAAGATTTGCCAACAACACTTGAATCAGGATCTACAAACTGAAGGGTCATTTTGCAGCAGCTATCACCAGACCCTGGAACATGAGAATACTCAAGGCTTTGAACTCTACAATATTCTACAGCTCTTATATGTCCCTTGAGCAATATCCAAGGCCCCGATTCTCTTTTACGGAGATAATCTATATACTCCTGGTGTCCCTGAAAAACAGATATTTTCGTTGTTAACACATTATCAACCTTTAAAATTAAAACTAAAAAAAAGGAAAAGAGCAAACTTAAGCTAATTACAGAAAATAAACAATCAGATACAATAGGTGCAGCTAACCTGTCTCAAATATACAACTTCATCTCCCTGTTGTGGAATATATCTGCATCCTTCCTCATGCGTCGATAACAGCAACCATGACCCTTTGGAAGCTGATTGTGTCGGTTTTTTAATATTTACAGGACTAGTCTCCCGAATATTATAACTAGACCTCCGACTCCTGGTGGACCTCAAACCAACAGTCAATTTTGAACTACGTCCCCTTTCTTCTTCTGTGAGTTGTCCTCTGCTTGTAGAAGCATTCTGTGGGCTTCTAACCATACAAGATTCATGTCCTTGCTGCACTTTGAAATTATTCCGCTCATTATTTGCGTCACAAGTAGCTGTTTCCAACTCTAAGGAACCACTGGTATGCAGAGCTTCATTTGTGCCATTACTTAAGCCCACAGCCACATTGGAATTACTGTTGCTACCATTTGAAGTGGATTCTCCCAAGACACTTCCATCAGCTAAATTATTCACAGCCTTATGTGATCTTGATCTTCTATAAACAGCTTTATACATTTTATCTCTATTTGGACGTGGCTCTAGTGAATCATGGGAAGTACTAATTTGTTTAACCTGAGCATCTTCTGGAGAACCATTTTCTCCCTGATTAGATGTTACTCTATTATTGTTGCCATCCTCAACCACAACGATATGGTGTTCGTTGTTCAAATTATTATCAGCATTAGTGCTACATGCACTATTCTTTAGCACTGAAGATTTTGTCTCATGCTTGGATGGACTTTCACCATCCCGTGAACCCCTTTTAGACCTTAGCTTTGTTGAAACAGAAGGAAAACCAATATTTGGTTCAGGTAGTTGGTCAGCCTCATGGGTGACGAAAGCAGGAATAGTATCCTGAGGAATCATGCTTGCATTAACTAGTGATTCATCTTTATCCCTGCAATTGCTGGAAGCAGTGAGCACTTCTCCATTCTCAGCAGGATTAAAAAGCTGTGAAGAAGTGCTGACACAATTTCCGCTGTTATCGGTCAAGTTATCTACCTTATCATCATCATTCTGAATTTCTAAAGCAAGGGTTGATGTACTAAAGTCCTTGTTCTCCTTCTCGAGCCCAGTACCACCATTTTCTTTTTCATCGAGTTGATTAGGACATTTTACAGAGTTGGCATTTGCCTCTGATGGCACAGCTTCTCTCACTCTAAGAAGTTTAGATGAACGAGGCCTAACCACTCCCCATCTAATTTTTCCTAGTAAGTCCACGTCGTCTGCTTCCTGGCCTAGGTTTAGTTGATGATTTCTTTCAATTGTTTCATTGCTTCCATTGCCAAAATAATACTCAGGATCCTGAGAACTTGGTCTGTTCCTACTTAAATCAGCAGTTTTTGATGATGAACCAACCAATCCATCCTGCTTGTCAAACTCATGCATGGGTTGAGATGAATCACGAATTGGAAACTTGAGAACCAATCTCCTCCGGTTCACTGCATTCACATGAGTCTCAGTTAACTCATGAGATTTTGTGTCCTGTGATTCAGACAATAATACTTCTTTTCCCTTGGAACAATTCAGTTGGTCATTCTGTGAAGCTCTACCAGATTCATCACTGTCAATATTAGACTCTTGCAACGTTGACTCACTATCTGAAAAATCACCAAGCAAACTATCTTCTCCATCTGTTGGTGCACCCGTAATTTTGGAAAATAAATGCAGAGCATTGCGTGCCGCGGCTCTTTGAGGTCTGGAAGATTTTGACTTAGAAGATTTCCTCCTTGAAGTTTTCTGGACACTTTTTCCCTTCCTATTTCGGTTACTGCTGAAAGTATTGCCATCACACTCATCCAAATTCCTCCTTTTCACACGTCTCCCAGAAGAAGTCATAATCTCAGTCTGCAGAGAAGAAAACAGGATTAGTATGAATTTATTACAATGATAATGAGGAATATTCACCGCATATTTTTTATCCTTATACTTACTTCATTCTTCTGTTTTTTTCTCTTCGATCTACGAATGCTATCCATGTGAATGTCCTCCTCTTCACTGTTATCTGTGCTGCACTCTGGATCACCAGAGTCACTGGAGCTTGAACATCCTTTCTCACCCCGAGAAGAGCAATCTTCAGTGAAATTATATTCTGAATCAGCATCATCACTAAAGACTTCAATTTCAGGCTCCCAATCCATAGCATCTATAAACTCTGGTAATGGTTCTGTAAGCACATCCAAGTCTGCCAATGGAAGCATATGAAAATCGGGATCCAAACTGAAGTCAGGACCAACAGCAAGCCTTAGTGATGACGGGCGCCACTCGAGACCTAAAGCTCCCAATCGTCTTTGCTGAAATTCAGTCTGATAAGGTTCTGGGTATGGTATCAGTGCTGGAAGTTTGACAGCATATAACCAACAGTTTATAAGAATGATTGAGGTATTTGTAAATATGTATACATGTGTGTCTCTATAAAGAATAAATCCAAGAAGAAAAGATAACCTGAATCACAGAGCAAATCTTGCAGATTCCGTCGATATGGAACAATTTGAGTTTCCTGACTCATTAAATATTACGTAAAGTTAGGAAGTGCAGATGCTATAAAATAGTGGATAAAACATGCACTTTAAACAAACCTAAAACATCAAAGAAAGCCATTTTCAAACAACAGGTTTCACACAGTCACAATCCCTTCTTGTGTGTACCTCAACAAAATTTATGACAGCAGGAGCAGTGGATGGTCCATGAAGGACTGCATCAGTTAATGTCAGTGTGAAAATTAAATACTTCACTATACTTAATATTGGGTTTTGTTATATTAATTTTCCTATTGTTGAAGTTATACTTATACCATTTTACATATGGAAAAAGTGAAAAGAAAGAATAAAGATTTTAAATTGTGATTATGTTTTATACAAAAGACTAAGCACCAGCTCTTATTTAACTCCTACTTCTTCTTTCAAAAAAAAAAAAAACTCCTACTTCTAAATAAACAGGGAAACCAAACATGAAATATAAAGAAATATTGAAACGGATCCTACAATATAATCTAAGATACTCTAAATTGTTGTTTGATACAACCCAAATATTAAGAGATATGTTTCATAAATTCTAACACCTATTTAAATTTTCGTCTTACTAATTACTATAGGTGAAAGATTTTGTATTGAAAGTTGAAAATCTTCTATAATATTTATTTTACTAATGGAATTGAAGTCAGTTTCGGCCAAACTGACTTCACTTATGCTTTCCATATGGAAAATAAAAAGATAAACCATTGAGAAGCTGGTTTTGTAAATGCATTGAAAAAGTACTACATTGAGAAGGGATTTGGCCTCCAAACCAACTTTTCAACAGAGCAAAAGAAAAAGTAATTTGGTTCATAAATTCTAACACCTATTTAATTTTTCGTCTTATTAATTACTATAAGTGAAAATTTTTGTATCGAAAGTTGAAACTCTTCTATAATATTGATTTTACTAACGGAATTGAAAGTCAGTTTCGGCCAAACTGACTTTACTTATGATTTCCATATGGAAAATAAAACGATAAACCATTGAGAAGCTGGTTTTGTGAATGCATTGAAAAAGTACTACATTGAGAAGAGATTTGGCCCCCAAACCAACTTTTCAACACAGGAAAAGAAAAAGAATTTTGGTACATATTCTTTCACTTATGATAGAAGTAAAAATACATAATTGTTACTATGAAAACCTAAACGACCCTCTACCTCCCCCCCCCCCCCCGAAAAAAAGAAAAATAGTATGCAACACACTGTCAGCTAAAGCATGTTCTAAGTCTTCATAATTGAAAATAGAAGGAAGCTAGCAATCAACTAACCTGGTCAAGTACATTACCATGGGTATCTTGAATGAGAGGTCGATAATCACCAAGAAAGAACTGTCAAATTGCAGATAACGTTAGTGACAAAACAGTAGCAAAGGGACGATAAACTCATAGTAGGTAAGTGATGTATGTACCTGATCATATTTGGCATCTTTCTGGGACTCACCTTGACCTGTGCTTAATATATAAAGTTGACCAACATCATCTGAAAGTATAATTGATGTCCCATCCCTAAGCCATTCAAATACATTTTACAAAACAGAAACGAACTGATTAGGCAGTATAAAGATGAATTTATGACACACCAAGGACCAAAATATGAAGGCTATGAAAAATCCACATATAATAAAAACCTCCATGTGTTATTATCTATCACAAAATAAGAACCATAAGAACTAAAAATATATGCTTCCAAGTTCCAACCAATCATGATGTCTTTTCATAAAATAAAATAAAAAAAGTATGAAGAAAAAATGATGCCTTCACTAGTCTAGGTTATTATTTTTTACTAGAAAACATTAAACCCACATAGAGTGAAAGTGATTCAACTCATACTTCATAATAAATCCAACATACTCCGTCTTTATGCAAGTCATAAAGTGATTCATGTATTGCCGTTTTAAAGCAACGTCATAACTAAATATAGAATTCAATTTCACTGTGTTTCGCATAGCTTTGGGATTGCACCCAGAGGTTGGATATGATTTAAGCTTCTAAAATGAATGAACAATCATGATACAGAGGGTCCTATAATTCTATCATAGTAGACAAATCAGAGTTAACCCTCTCTGCCTTCATTTTTATTTGAGGGGGCCATAGAAAGGATTTAAATTATGGGAAAAGCTATTTTCTGATAGGTTAACAAGAATAACCCATTTCACTGATTCATATATTCATCCTATTATGCATAAAATTAATTTTTTTTTAACTACATGTACCTATTATATCATAAAAATTCAGTAAGAACACTAAATCCAAGCCATAAAAAGCCTTGACATTTTGTATACACATATAAGTGACATGATACTGTCCACACTCCACAGGATGGCTTTAACTGTTAATTTGAGAGCATAAATAATTATTTTTCTATTTTGGGGAACACTATTACCTATAAATGTATACTTAATTCCTCAAGAATAGTAAATGCTCAAAGGCAGAGCGGACTAACAAGACCACACAAAGGAGATACCTTGACATAAAAAATGCAAGTGGCAAACAATTATAGAGACAACGCGATTCTGCCTATGTAGCAGAAAATAACAACTATGACTTGATTAAGATGATATGAGAATAACTTTCACAAAATACATAAATAACCAAAAACCTAGAAATTTGGTGTGAAATTATGTTATGAGCTAGAGTGCTCATTGTAAACTTACGGAGAAAACTTCCCATCCACTAACTTGAAATGCGATATCTCATATATTCGGATAGGCTTGCCTTCCCATATCTGAAAACATAGTATATGAAAGTCACTCAAAAGATAAAGGAATGCCTACAAACATGTGAATAAAAGTAACGAGTGACTCACATCCCACACAATAGTTCTTCCATCATATCCAGCACTCATAGCGATCCGCGGATTAAAAGGATGAACATCCAGAACATATGTCTAAAATGTGCATAAAAACAAAGTTAAACCAAACAAATCCAAGAAAAAGTTAGCATTCAAAATTGTGATTTGGATGTAACTTAAATTTCTAACATGGTATCAGAGTTGCATATGCCTAACAACTCCTGATCCAAAAACAAATAATTGAAAAAGAAAAAAAAATCTGAGAAAAGAAGAAGAAAAAGATTCAAAAAAATCTGAAAAAAAGGAGATAAGTCATATAGGCCTCTGGGACTTAGACAAAGGAACAGTAGTCTAACACTTGATGGCATTCCGCTTGAGTACAAAGCCTAGACAAAGGAAGTCTAAAGGCCTCTAGGACTCAGACAAAGGAACAGAAGTCTAACAACTGATGAGGTTACGCTGGAGTATAAGCTAAGGCAAGAAGGAAAAAGCAAGTCATAAGGCCTCCGAGACCCAAAAAAAAATGAACAGAAGTCTAACAACAGATGATGTTCCACTGGAGTACAAGCCCAAGCAAAAAGCAAGCCGTTAGGCGGATGAGAATCAAACAAATGAGTACAAGCCCAAGCAAGAAGGAAGAAGAGAAATGGAGTCCCACTTGAAAGGCTAACACAAGTGTGACTCAAAAGAAGTCCCACGTTGTATAAATAAACAAGTGTACAATAGTATATAAGTTATAAGGCACAGACACCCAGTGCCTTAAGGTTTTGTGATGTGGATGTAACTTAAATTTCTAACACATCCAAAATGGAGACAAGGTATGATGGTACCAAAACATACAAAACTTGCAACTAGGCTTTACTTGCATGCGCGAAAGAGCTAGGCTGGTCAGATTTGGGTCATTGGAGCTTCAATGGTGGTGGGTTTTAGGGCCAAGCCAATATATACCTGTGCCAGAGCTTTAATACAGTGGAGGATGGAGAAAAATGTGGGACCTGTTTTACTGCTTTTGAAATTTAAGGTAGGACGAGAAAGGGTATATGTTGAAAATGACTTTCAAATATTTGGGAACTCTAGAACAGAATAGTTTTGAATGATAGAGTTTAGGTTACTCTTGAGTATAATGATGTGATACAAAAGAAAAAGCATTAGCCTTCATTCAAATGAAATTACAATGCAAATCGTGAGCAATATTGGAAACAAAGACTGAGAACCACATCATTAAGCATCAGATTTCAAACTTCTGAGTTAAATGTTGTCATAAAAAGCCATAGAACCAGACCTCATAAATTAAATTTGCAACAGACTGAAGAAAGTGATACTAGAGTGGGGTTGTAAAGAAAAATCAAGAAATTAAACACTTACAGACTCGGTATGTCCAGTCAACGAGTGTACTAAGCTGCCATCAGAAGCATTCCAAACACAAATTCTGCAATCTGCAAGTTGCAGTCAGATAAATAATAGTAATAGCTTTCAAATTCAAGAAACAGGAATAAAAAGGTCGCTGCTGCATTATCATGTCACATACACAAGAGTGGCATGACAACAAACGCATTGTATGAACAACTATATACTCATAATATGCTTTCAGATATTTCCATCATATTGCACGAATAAAGGCATGTGAAAAGCTGTCATAAATTGTATGTCTAAAATGTCAAATTGCAGATACACCTAGACAGAATATTTGACAAGTATAAATGAGGAGCAAGACTAAAACAATGGCCTATAATGTTCTCTAAGATTCTAAGACAATGCCTTCATTGTTCCAAATGGCAAAAGCCTTCAAGTTTTGTTCTATATACTTATCCTCTTCACATGTTTCCGAACTAAACTGATTAAAAATTGATGCACCATTTGAATAAATATAAAACCTGCATTTATTTCTGCACTAAACAGCTGTTTTAGAGGGTGCTTGCCAAGATTAAAAAAAATAGATAACTAGGTACAAAGGAGGTAGTTTTAAAAAAAGAAGTCGTGAGTGTCAATTTAAGATTTCTTTCCCTCTTTTAATTAAACACAATAATATTTTATATATAAAAGATAAAGAAACAAAATGGTCACATGATGACAGAAGAAAAGAAAGAAATCAAGAAAGATTGGAAAGAAGGGAGCAAGGCAGAATGAGAAACACAACTTACCCATAATAGCTGCAAGGACGAAGCGGTTGTCTAGGCTCCAAACAATCATATTTACACCACGTGGAGTTGGTAGAATTCTCTGACGAGGACCACCTCTCTGAGGTTGAGGAGGCATAGGTGGAGGTGGAACTCTCAAATGATATGCCCGAGTCCAGCGACCACTTTTTCCCTACATAGAATAAATTTAAAATTACACTCGTCAAATAACCGAATGGATATTTCAATTTGAAGAATAAAGTAAACATACATCTCTTACTAAAAGAAACAGAGCATCTGTAGAAGGTAATTGTATTTGCGAAAGACTTACATGTGACCTGCGTGATTTTGGAATCCATATAATAGCACTCCCATCACGAGAGCAGGTAACTATGTTGTCGTGATTCAACCTGGAAAAAAAATATGGCCATTTTAATTTATTAGATAACAAAAGCCCTGAGAACTGGCATATAACATTTCATGGGAGATACAAAGGAGAAGAGGAGGGTGCTAGGAGATAGATCATCTAAGACACAATTTCTAATTCCAAATCCACACACAGTCACACACCATGAATTCTTAAATTTGGGTATATTTTCCTCCTTCAAAGTTTCTGCTGCGGAAAATCTAGATGCTACTGCACATCCACTGCAAAACATGGAGTGACAGACATCAGCACGCAAAAATGTCATCTATCAAACATCGCAGCATACTGAAACATACTAACCTGAATTGCACATAATTCACATCATTTTCATGCCCTGATAGCATATCTAACTCGTGATTTGGTTGGTCAGCATCATCCACACTAAATTTACAAGCATTCCAGACCTGCAAAACATTCCAAGTAAGCTTTAAAAATTGTGAAGCTGGAAATCCATTTTAACAAATATAGTGCATGTTTGGTTTTCATTATTTTGCCATCGAAACAAAATATTCTTCTCTCTAACATTTTGATTATAAGTTCTTCGAAAATCTATTTAATAAGCTTAGCAGAGATGTATTTAGATATTAGGATTATGTCTGATTACAGGCGAATATTCTTACATGCTGAAAAGGATCAAACACCTAAGAAACTGTTCAGAGTATGTTTTAGGGTCCATAAATTATCTATTAGCCAATTGGATACTAGCATTTGTCTGCCTAACAAAAATGGCCAGTGACTATGACAAGGTGGTCAGGACGTGGTTAAAGCCTAGAAAGTTGTCACTAACTAACAAGAGAGATCAATTAACTGATAAAGTATGGCCAGAGATCAACCAGACCAAATAAACGTATGGTGGAGGTGATTGGACATGGATATTGATTTCCTATACAAGGTTAGAACAATTACCACAAGAGAAAAAAGAAACTTCTACTACTATAGAAGAAGAATCCATCTTCTACTTCTAACGTACTTTTCCTCAAATCATCACAATTCACACGCACACACAAGAAGATCAAAGGTAAGTGGAAAGAAATAGAATAAAAATAATGGTTAATGCATGTCTACCAACAATGACGAAGCACTATATATTTACCCGAGCAAGATTGTCAGAACTACCAGTGACAAAGACAGTTCCATTAGCATTAAATGCACAGCAAAAAATCTGATGGCTCTGCGGAAAAGTACTTGAAGATGGGCCACTGCTCTTCCCTGAAGCCAATAAGGAGTTCCAAGTTAGTTCTTTTTTACCAAGAAATCACTCGCCATAGTTAACAAAATAATTAACGAACCAAGAGAATCAGGAGGCCTTGGAACATATAATCTTGGAACTGATTGAGTGTGCCTTGCATCCCATATCCTACAAGTGCCGTCATCAGATGAACTGCAAAATATGACGAAGTTAATTTATTGGAGAAAACCTGGAATGCCTAAGGGTAATGATCATCCACAGAAATCAGAACAGAAAGTTGAACACATACAAAAACCAGAACTTGATGCTGAAAGGGAATATTGAATACTCAAACAAAAGGCCGAATCAGGATTAATCATCAAGAATTTGATAGCAACAAAAAAGGAAGAGGACCAGTTAAAACGTAACTGCCTGCAATAATAGTTAAGCAATATATAGTTCACATATTTGCCTATATCGTGGTCCAAGAGGGCTTGCATGTTATATTCACAAACTATTGGTGATTCTGATTACCATCAACTTAAATATACCTCATGACAGGATGGACACCGTCAAATTCAATATCACTAAGCATATTTGTAAAATAGAACAAAACTACTGCATATGTTGACATGGCATGCTTCCTTACTGCAAGGCATATGGCTACATTATGAACTCTTTTACTTTCATTAATGAACATAAGACTTACGATAAAAGCTGGTAAACAGCATTAGGTCTGGGACTAAATGCTATGGCTGTAACAGCTCCAGTATGTCCCCGTAAAATTGATATTGGCAATCCATCTGGCAACCGCCACTATGAAAATCAAATAGTCAAACAAGGTATCCAAAAAAACCCATGGAGAAGGGAGAGAAGAAAATGGAAATAAGAAACTTGATGACTTAGTCACAAGAAAAGCTTACAACTCGAATGACACAGTCATTTGATGAGGATGCAACCAAAGCATTGTTGGAACTCACAGCCAAGTCTGTGATGTCACCCTATCAAATATAGTATATAGTTCAATCTAATGGTCAGCAAAAATTAAAGCTATGCAAATCCATATGAACAAGAGAAAAAAGATTTAAATTACAAATACAGACTCACGTCGTGTCCACGGCAACTGGCCAAACAATATGCAGTTTCCATTGACCAAATTTTTACAAGTCGATCATCTGAACCAGTAATTACATATCTTCCTGATCGATCTAATATAGCTGTAGTATACATGTTAAGGTAAACTCAGTTGCATGGCAAGGAGCAGTACACCTCCAAAAAACAAAGAATTCAAGAAAAGCACCAGAAGCATGAATTTATCCAATCATGGAAAGGTACAGTAATTAGTTCACTCAAACTGTGCTACATATTTGAAAGGGGGAAAATAAGCTTTTCCAGTCCTGTTAATTCAGAGAAAATTATATTCATTTTAAGGGTCTTGATAAACACAACAAAGAGGCCATAATTATATGGTATTGTGCAATTTTTTCAGTTTTATGGTGTCTTTGGTTGGATCAGGAGGTTTGCACTTTGCACCTTCAAGGGTGTCGTGTCCCTTTGCCCTTAAGCTTCCATGTGACAGGATTATGCTTATGGCTTCTCTCTGCTATTCTGTGCTGGCTGTTTCAAGGTAGCTTCTCTTAAATTTGGACTAGACCTAACTCTACCCCAAAAGCTAGCTCATAAGGTGAAGATTTCCTAAACCTTTATACACTCTACTTTGGCCATATCTCTAATTGATGTGGGATCTCAAAACACACCCCTCCCGCCCAGGATTGGACATATGGAGTGTGAAGGTTATATGACTGATATTTTTATTGCATTCGGGAAATTGCACGGTAGGTAGATTGCACTGAGAAATCCATTGGAAGGGTCTACCACTTCCGAAAGCTAGCTCATGAGCTGAGGATTGTTTAAGCCTTTATAAGCTCTGCATTAACCATATATCTAGACGGTGTGGGATCTCAACATTTCCATTTATGATATCCAAAGATACGGGTAACTTCAGTGCAGTCTAGATTTATCCTCCCTTTGGTTGTACTTCCCCTTTTCCTCTAAACTTGGAGGTGCTGACATAATAATGGTAGACAAAATAGAGATAACTAGGTTGGCACCACCTTATTGTGTCACTCTAATCCTTTTTATTGACTTTTATGATATATTTTTTTGTTTTCCTCCCAATCCCCTCTGGTAAGTTTCTTTTATACATCTCAGTGGCGAACAAACAGAGCATCGATAAATCTTTGGGTATAAGAGAGCTCAATTCTTAAGTCAGGTTTTTAAGAGGGGTGGAGTGATGGACTTCTACTTTGAATTAGCATCCCATGACTTACACTCAGCTTTAATATGGGACTCACACCCCAGCACCAATTATCTTCTAAAGTAAAACTGTTCAATAATGTCTCTTTTATAACCATTAAAGGAAGTTATGGAAACAAGATCATTTTTCTTTCAGCTGGTGTATTACTAAGGTAATCAAAAGGTTAAACATGAGCTAGAGTATTTAGTATTGCATCGAATAGCCTACCACAATACACAGCATTGCGGTGTCCTCTTGTCCTCTTGATATTTTGCATCTTCTGTACCATGGTAGAAGGTTTTGCTATGGCATAGCATGCAGCACGTATAGAAGGTGCACGGTGGTGTCTGGGGAAACCACCCCCAATTTCCCTCAAATTGAGCCCATGAACCTGATTGGCTTTCATATGAGGCCAGCGCATATAAGCAGCCGGTCGTTTGGCTTCTTCATTCATTTTATCCCTGTCATCTGCAGTAGAGAGAGAAAAAAAAAGGTAAAGCTAATTCAGTAGAAAGCAGGGTAATACGGGCAACCCAAAGTGTTAAAGTTCGTCACCAATCAAAGCACAAACAAATGACACGTACAGCTCAGAAGTGAAAATGAGCCCCTTCCAAGAAGAGTAGGTACATCGGCTGCATTTGGAGCATTTCTGGTGCTCATGCCCAGCGATGGAGAGGCTGTATTTAATAACTGTTTCAAAAGCTTTACTAAGTGGTCCTTTTCAATGTGAGGATACCTGTATAATAATTAATTATGACATCAATGAAAAGATCATCAAGGAGAAGAGATACATAAAAAATTTGATCACTAGTTACAGAATATAGGTAGCAATCAAAGAAGAAGCAATGTAAATACCTCTCCACCAACTTATCATAACTTAAAGGGAATGATAAACCATCATCATCTGCATTTCCACTACATGCCCCACTCCTTGAATACCAAGAATGATACCTTCTAGGCAAAAGTTCATGCTCAAGAAGCTCATTCCAAAATTGTAAACAAGTTTTATGACATGGCCCAGCAGAAAGGAAGTGCAGAATGAGAAAATAAACTTCCCTAAGGTCAACATCCACATTCATGTTATGATTCTGGTTTGCCACATTAAGCTGAGTTTTCTCAGCCCCCTTAGTGGAAAAACTCAAACGTTTCATGTTAACAGTAGGTGCATCACCAGAAGGAACATACTTCTGCAAAGCCATTTTCCTGTAAAGCAGTAAAGAATCGAATAAAGGACTAATTTAAAAAACAGTGATAATAAAATTGAAATACAATAGTTAAGGAAATAATTAGATAGAAGAGCAACAATGGAAAATAACCAATATTATGATTTTGAATTCAGTTATAAAGAAAGATACAAGATAAAACAAAAGTAATACTGCTTTTACCATCTGATTTCCCATGATTACATTGTCCCAAGAAAAGTAGGATGAAAGTTACCACCCTTCCATCCCGTCCCACCATCTCACCCTCATTCAAAACAACTACACAAATATCTAATTTTATCTCAGAATGAAGCAATTTACAATGCAAAGAGATGTGGTTAATGAGCATTTACAACCATCAGCTGCTTGTCCTGAAGATCAATAACATCCTAAACAGCGTAGTAAACAACAACGGAAAAGTCATTTTAAAGGAAGACGAGGCTTGTTTATAAACCCAGATAAATAACATTTTCTTTCAGAGTAAAGGTTCTCGCCCCAAAGAGGCATAACCAACCCATCTAAGGAAGCAGGACAGTCATAAAGCACATAGAGTTTGATCCAGGTGCGCACCAAGTAGTCATCTCCTCACAAGTCCATCGAATCTCTCTGGTGCCTAAAGCAAAAAGATGTAATGAAAAGAGAGAACATTGGGAATTGATCACCCAGATTGTGAAGGGAAAGAAGAGTTCCTTGTTATACCTCATGCTCAGAGTAGCATCTTCCTCTGTTCTCTAGCACAGAATCAGATATTTATAGGATCGCACCAAGGACAGATGCTACATTAGCATCTTTTAGTTACATTACCACCATGCATTGAGCGTATACCAATGGACCATGCCATAACAGAGTATTCTACTCTAGGAACCATGTCTACAGTGCATGCTTCAGGAAACAAAGCATCATGATTAGAGTTTGTGATAGGGAAGGTCACTATTCTGTTTAATTGATGAGGTTCAATGTGTCAGTAAGCATAGTGAAGGGAAGTATGTCAAATGGTAGCCATGGTGGTGAGGCATGGCAGTTTGGGCAAAACACAACACTGAGGCCATGGCATGGAAGCTTTTTTCTGGTGAGTGCTATTTCAGCGGTAGTAATGGTGGTAATAGCACCAATATCAACTTGAAAGTTGAAACGGGAGGAGACTGGTCACAAAGACCCAACCCAATACAAACCCTAAATACACCCAACTCACTGTGTACGTATCTGCCATCTCTCACTCGCACGCCACCAGTGAACAGCCTATCTCCGGCAAACTCAGTTTTCCGAAGTGTATCCTTTATCTGGTGAACAGCATTTTCTTTTCGTCCTTTACTGGTCGGGATTTCCCTATTTACTAAGTCTCTCAATTCCTTTCTCTTCCTCTTATTTTGTTCAGTATCCGCAAATTATCGTGGCAGATTTCTAACTTGCAACCATGAACTTCCATCAGTCATTAAAAACATTGGCGGTATTGATAATGACAGGTTGATTAAGATTAGTGCGCCAACTGTTAAATGATCACGGGCTTAAAGAGGCCTGTGTCTTGTTAGCATCAGCGCCTGACCTAGTGGCTCAATGAAGGCATTCCTTCATCCCAAATAGGTAAATACTACAGTAACACACAGTAACCAGTTCCTGAGATTAACGGGATACGCCCCTCTATTTGTTACGAGGAATGTAGAGTGTTGTCCTTAGCTCAGCTTTCCTACCAACATATCTTCTGTGTCAAGGTACGGGTACAGGTACACGGTTTTATTACTATAATGTGAACCTAGTATTACACGGGGTGGTGAATTCAGTATGCGGTACCTAGGGTCATCGAGAGAAACCACAAACTATGATCTACCTTTCAGAAATCAGATCTAAAATCAGCTAAAGTTCTTGCCTAAACAAATATCCCCCCATGTTTAGTTTCAAATTTTGTTGATAGCAATCATATATCAATGTAGCAAGCATGCAAACAGAAAAACACAGAACAAAATTCCAAAGCGTAATATAAAAAATTGAATAACATTACTTATCCATGAGTGACAGATTAAACCAAATAAGCAGTATCCAGAACACCAAAACTCTGACCCTCCAGACAATTCATCACACATTCCTCTGCACCATTACAAACACAAACCCTAAATTCAATGCGCGAAGCGTTCACAACCGCGACAACCAACCGCAACACGCAGTAAAATCCTCCACACAATGCCAATGAAAGAAAATCCAACACGCGCAGAAAACAACACCAATGGCAATCCCTGATATACAAAAAACCGAAAATCCAAATTGTAAAACAAAATCAATTTATTGATTCAACGAAACGCGCCACGAACGGGACTGAATTCGCGTAACGATAAACAGGACTATGGTTGGTGATTGTTTTACCTTGAGGCCTTTGGATTGAGACTCGAAGCAGAGTAACGGTGGTGGTTTGGGCTGGGGAAGTTGAGATTGTGAAAGCGGCGTTGATTTGGAATCACGTTCGGGAATGTGAATTGAGATTCATGGAGGGAGCACGGTGCAGTGGCATGACATGGTTCTCTGGTTTTTCAGTGTGGAGAACAACAGAATGGGGAAGCACGGAATGGAGAAGGTAGTAGTAGAGAATGAAAGAAGGGGAGAGATTGATCCAAACGCTGCGTTTTATAGCCTATGGGTTGGGAATATGCTTAAGTGGAAAATTAAAAATTAAAGATAAAATGTGAGTTTAATTTTGACGCACCGATATCGAATTATCTAATGCCACGTACTCAAAATGAAAAAGTTAAAATTTGTTTTAGTTTATTTTAATTAAATTAAAAGCTTATTTTCTGATGTGGTGAGCAATATTTGAGGTAGGTGTAAAGAAATTTTACACTGACGGTGCATATAAATTAAATGGAAAAATGAATATTTTAAGTTTAAATATGTTTATTAGTTTTGGTCACTATTAAATTTTGTTTTTCCAATTAGGGATATATATGTAAATTTTAGTTGAACTATATTAATAATAATATTAATTATTATTATTATTAATAACTGTTTATATTATTCATTATATTAATTACTAATTGTGAAATATTTATCATAATTTTAATTTTAATTTTTAATCAAAACTTGAGAATGAATTCAAAAATTTAATAATGATTATTATAAGTAAAAGTAAAATTGACTCGCATTAATAAAAATATTAATTAGTTACTAATGACTTTTTTTTTTGTTTGTCAAATTGCTCTAGAAATTTCAAGTCAGAGTTACTAATAACACTTTATATTATTCAATATATATTTAATATTTACAAATAATTTCAATTTATAATATTTAAAATTAAAAATTAAAATTATTAAGATTTAATTATTAATCCATGATTATAAAATTAAATAATAATAAGTGACATTTACATTAATAACATTCTAATTAGTAGTTAATAATCTCTTATATATTTTTTTTTAAGCAAAATAATTATATTTCATCGGAAAGTCTCAGAGGCCCTTCTCAAGTGAAAAGAAGGGAAGCAAATCCGACCGAAAATAGGACGCAAAACCTCCAAATAGTAGAAAATAAAAGATCGCCAAAAAACAACCACACTCACAAGACCCAACAAAAAAATTGTCGTATATTTATAACTAACATATATTAAAAAATAATTTAAATTTTAACTAGTAATCACAAATTAATAAATTTTTAAAAATTAATAAATTAAAAAATAATTAATATTTTCTACATATAAAAATGTATTATGTAACCAGAAAAGATTTTAAAGTTAAGTGTAGGTTTTTTTTTTTTTTTGAAATAAAAGTTAAGTGTAGGTTAAATTAACTTTGATATGCATTCTTTCAAAAATAAATCTTTAATTTTGCATTATTGATAAAACTAATTAGTTACTTATCGTTTTTTATTGTTTTTTATATATTAATTATTAATATAATAATAAGTTTTTTTTACGTTAAATATTAATAAGTTGTTTTTTTATGTAAGCCTAAAGGTGAGGGAGGTTTGGGTTTTAGAGATCTTGGGGCCTTTAACCACGCTTTATTGGCCAAGCAGGCTTGGCGCATCTTGATGGCCACAGACTCGCTGCTTCACAGAATCTGGAAGGCACGATATTTTCCTAGAAAATCCTTTTTGGAGGCTGATTTGGGCTTCAGGCCAAGTTACACTTGGCGTAGCGTGTGGGGAACTTTGGCCACAATCAAAGATGGGCTGCGATGGAGAGTAGGCAATGGGGAGCGCATAAGGATATGGCAAGATGCGTGGTTTCCAGGTAAAGGTGATGGTGTGCTTCGGGCTACCCCTTCTCCGATGAATTCTAGCTTGACGTGGGTTGCTGAGTTGATAAATCAGGACACAAAACAGTGGGACAGAACCGTGATTTCTCAAGCTTTTGACAGGGCGGTAGGGAAGGCCATAATGCTCATACCCTTGTCGTGGCGAACCACTACAGATAGAATGTTCTGGAATTGGAGTCACAGTGGTTTCTTTATAGTGAAATCTGCATACCATCGAGTACGCGAGCTTAGCAACTCTAACATTGCAAGCAACTCATCCGAAGACTCCTTCCCTTGGAAGAAGATTTGGAGTTTTGGGGCTCCCTCTAAGGTGAAGCATTTTGTGTATAGAATGGTAACTAACACGCTGCCAAGTCGGGCGAATTTGAGAAAGAGAGGGGTTCAGGTTGACACAGAATGTCCCCTATGCAGTAACCCTGCGGAGGAGACGCTGAGGCACTTGTTTATGGAGTGTAATTGGGCGAGGGCTGCGTGGTTTTCGCACCCTCTGTGTATTCATTCAGATGTTGTACAAGGCCCCCCCCAAGGGATTGGCTTGCAGATTGCATGGTTCGATACACACCAGAACAATTACCAATGATAATGCAAGGTTTCTATGGGATATGAAAGGCACGGAATGAGGCTTGTTTTATTTCGACCATAGTAGATCCGTCAATCGCCATGTCGAATTCTTTGACAGCTCTTGCGGATTGGGTTCAAGCACAGAACAGGAGGTCATCGGAGCATGGTACGACGAGGAGCAACGATAGGTGGCAGCCACCACCTCAAGGCCAGCTTAAAGCCAATGTGGATGCGGGTTGGACTGGAGACACTGGCACTGGGTACGGTATGGTTATCTGTAAGCACACCAGAGAATTTATGTTTGCTGCGACCTATGTGGAGGAGCTGAGGCATTGGGTTTGATGTGGTGTTTGGCAACTTTGCTTGAGTTGGGCGTTGATACTATGATGGTCGAGATGGATGCTTCAGTTATTGTTCATGCAATGAAGTCTGGGAACAGTCATCCACAGTTTGCAGCAATTATTGAAGATTGCAGGGCCTTGGCTCCATGCTTCCAGAGATTTAGCATCTCCCATGTTAAGCGTACAACAAATGTAGTTGCCCATACGGTAGCTGCTAAGGCTTCTGTTTTTAATTCCTTTTCATGGTGGGACTTTCCACCAAGTTGTATTGCTCATTCCTTGCTAGCTGACTCAACTTTTTCTGATTAATAATTTGATGAGCTTCCCTTCAAAAAAAAAGGGTTAAACCTGAAAACCATCCCTGAACTTAGCGCAAGATTTGATATCCGTCCCTCGCCGGAGAATCTTCCTATGGACGCCCTCAAACCTACGTTTTTGTTTGGAAACCGTCCTTGCCGCCGATTTAGCTCCGGCCGCCGTCGCCAGGTGTCCGTTTGGAGTTGATGTGAAATTTTTTTAAAAAATAAATAAATAAATAAATAAATAACATAATTAATTTTTAATAACCCCTAAATATTTCCAAATTTAATTTCTAATCCCAAACTAAAACTAACACTAACCTAACTTCTACTCCTAATTGAATCAGATCAAAACCCTAATTTTCTATTGATTATTTAATAGTGGAGGCGTTGGGACGGTGATTTATCCCTGCAATTGAGATATTGGAAATTCTGGTTTTGTTTCCTCTGTTTTGTAGTTCCCTTCTTTCTTTCTTTCTTTCTTTCTTTCTTTATCTTTGTTTGGCCCGCTCCTTTTTCTTTCCTGTGTAATCTACTAATCTCACTTGTATTTTTGTCTGGTATTGAGTCTGTAATTATACTTGGCACTTCTTGGCAATTTGACTTACCCCAAAAAGAACAATCGCCGAATTCAGCTTTGTAATTTTGATTTGTTTCACCTTCTTCTCTTTTTTTTTATGGTTTTCTTGACAGATCTATGGGGTTGGGTTTGAGTTTCTGGGTGCTGGGGGTTGTTCGATGGGGGTGAGGGTGGTGGGAGTAAAGGTGGTCAGTTTCTGCTCTGGTGGTTGGTGTGATGGTGGTGGGTATGGGTTTCTGGGTTGGTGAGGTTGGGGGTGGTGGTGGGTGAGGTTGGGGACGGTGGTTGTGGGTGTTGAAAATGAGGTTGGAGGCGGTGGATGTTCTGGTGATGTTGTCCAGGTCCATCACCTCTGTCTCTCACATCGCCGGTGAAGAGAAAATGGGAAACACCCAGTAACCAAAATCGAAACTCTTATCAGATTAATCACCTGGGTGTTCGAGTTTGCTCCCCTTTTTCAATCTTCTTCTTCTACCCTGCAATTTTTTTCGTTTTTCTTCTACCTTTTTACTTTTCCTTCGATTTCCTGAAAAATAATTTGATCAGGAAGAGAAGAATAGAAAAGAGGATTGGGGAAGGAAGATGAGGATGATGGGGTTGGATCCAAATATGGGTGAATGCGAGGAATCTGAGAAACCAAACTCTTATTTTACCAAGTTCTTAAACTGTTCTCTGGACTGGGGTGTGGTGATGGGTGTGGTGGGTGGGGGAAGAAGAAGATGATGAAGAATGAAGTTGCTGGAAAAATGATGATGAAGATGGAAGAAGGGGAAGAAGATTATGGGGTTAGAAATTAAATTAGTTAAGATTTATAGGACTTAATTAAAAATAAATTATTTAGTTTTTATTTTATTTTAAAAAAAATTACACGTCATTTCATTAAAGGGTGTGGCATGTCCACATAGGCCAAAAGTGACACCTGGCCACGGCGGCCGGAGCTAAATCGGCGGCAAGGACGGTTTCCAAACAAAAACATAGGTTTGAGGGCGTCCATAGGAAGATTTTCCGGTGAGGGATGAAAATCAAATCTCGCTCAAAGTTCAAGGACAATTTTCAAGTTTAACCCTTACTACTACGACCCACTGTCACTACCACCACTATCAGGACCAACTGCCACCACAACCACTACACCAATTTCCACCATTGCTACGCCACCAACACACCACCCTCCATCATTGCTATAACGACAACCATAGACACCAAGTGTCGCCACTATTGTCACCATCACCACACAACCTTCGACCACCCCACTCGCACCACCCTTTATCACAACCACCACCACCCATCAACGTCACTGCTGTCGTCGCCACCATATAACATTCACCCCCCATCCACCACCACCGTTGTCGTCTTGATCGGTAACATACGCTACCACTACCAATTAATTTTGATAGACCTCCAGAAAATGTCTTACAATGTTGATGACTATTGTGAATTTATAAAGTTGACATCTATTTTTTTTTTTGAAAATGAAATGTATATTATTAATGAAAGCCTGAGCCAAAAACAACTCAAGGCCAGAACCAAGTTCAGACTGAACTGACTGAGACTAAAGCATCAAAATACATCATGAGATATGCTAGAACCAACCACCAACCCACATAATGACTCAGACGGAAACCCAAGAAAGAACCTCATTAAAATCTTGCTTGGAAAACCCCAGTGGGATAAAAACCAAGCAAAGAAAAAGAGTACCACAATCTTGAGATAGTCATTCTAAAACCTAGTTGACATCTATTTTTAAAAGTTGAAAACCACAAAAACCTAAAATAGTATTTATAAAATTGAAAACTATTGTTCGCTTTTTAAAATTTAAAAATATAAAATAAAAAACTACCACAACCTTTCGACATCTCTAGCTCTTTATCTCAAATTCCCATTTTTCATACATTCACACTAAAAAAAAATTCACCTCATTTCCACACTATTTTATTTCTATCTCTATCCTCCTTTCACATCACGTTACATATCAAATATCATGCTTTCTCTCTATTTTCATACTATCACTCTCATCCCCACCTCTTTCCACCTCAAGATGAGGTGTGCAAAAAACATTTTTGTGCAAAATATCATCTTCGATAATTCTTTCACCACTAGGAAAACCCAAAGTTGGATTAGGTTGTTGTCTTTTCTTCCATTATCTATCTGTTGTTATTCACAATTCTGTTTCTTGGGTTATTTCTATTAGAATTAGGAAAGCTAAATCAATCCAAAGTTAGCTCAAGAGTTGAGGGTTGTTTTACCCTTTATAAACACCTGTTTGACCATATCTCTGGCCAATGTGAGATTTCTAACATACCTTCTCACGCCCAGGGCTGGACACCTGGAGTGTGAAATGAATATCAATAGGTAGCCCAAATATGGGAGGTCTCCACAACAAATTGATCTAGGATATGCTCTAATACCATAATATTAGAATTATGAAGGTCTAACTTAACCCAAAAGTTAGCTCAAGAGTTAAGGGTTGTTCTACCATTGATAAACATTTATTTGGCCATATTTTTAGCCAATGTATGACTTCCAACAATTTCAGTATGCTCTAAATTTTGATTTTGATAGTAGCAGATTCGTTATATTGGGTTTGTCCATGAGTTTGTTAGTGAAGGAGATGATGATAAGTGTAATTCAATAATTTTGCAACTTAGTCCATTGAAAAAAGGGATGATTATACCATGGAAAACTTTGAAAATAGTTCACTGTCCACCAGTGCACCACTAAATATGACTGATTATTCCAGTTTAAGTGATTTATATTGAAAATAATTATATAAAATTATTCATGTTGCTCTTACCTAATAGTTTAAGATTTTTTTGCATAATTAGTTATTTCATATGGTATCAAATCCTATATAATCAAGCAGTCTAGAAATCAATTATTGATGCCCCCTGTTTTTTCTAATAAAAAGAATAGAGGTTGAGAAGGTAGCAGGCGGAGGGAGAAGACGACAGCGTTTTCTGTGGAGGATAGTATGTGACTGGCTCGCGGTGCGGCGAATTTTTCCGGCCAGCTATATGGCGGCAACAATACTTCCATGACTGGGGTGATGCTGAGTTACTGCTTAACATTAACATTCAATAAGTTTTTTCTTCCTGGGTTATCTCTGTTGAAAGAGAGATCCTCAGCAAGAGGAGAAAATGCATGGAATGGAAATTTGAGGAAGCTAAGGTGAGAGGTATTCTTGAATATTTCACATGCAGTAGTTATTAGTATTACTAAAGAGTGTGAATTACTGAAAATGAATTCTTAGTTTTCATTGATTAAGAAACCATTTATACAAGTGCTGTACAACTCAATCAGAGTTAGGAAAAGGAGCAAGTGACTAACTAACTTGGAGGGAAAGCTAATTAACGAACTTATAACAAACTTAACAAGCTCTAACTAATCATAACTAACTAGTGACAATTAAATAATTAAGGCTGAAATTTAATAATTTTTAGGACAAGATTGTTTGGTTTTCTCTAATTTGTCTTTGTTATTCTTCTTCTTCTTGTAGCTACCTAATATGGATCTGAGTTACGTCAGAATTCCAAAATTAATCAAAGCTTTTCCAATTTAATTTCCTTCTCTTCCCATAAAAAACAAATTTGATTTCCTTCTCTATAATTTTTGGTAACAGTGTGTTATTTTGTAATTGAATGACAGTAAAAATTACACACACAGAAATGTACCCAAGTTTTGTCATTTGTTTAATACCATATCCTACGGCTAAGAATCTTGGTTCAGCAATGGAACATTTTCAAACTGGTTCATCCTAAACAGGCCACCAACTTGATAACGTAGGGAAATAATTAATTGTGGTGATCTAGTTATGTGGTTTGTGGTTTTTATCTTTCTTTTCTTTTTTAGCCCCGATTCGTTTCGTGTACTAGAAACAGTAACAACATCTCTCCATACACTATTTTTTTTTTCTCTTTATTTCTTTATTTCTGTCACATCATATATCATATTAATTATTTTTCTCTATTTTCTTCACATATTTTAGTGTCTACAACAACAAATGTGCCTACCAATCTTTCTTTTCTCTATTAAAAGCTTAATTTTCTTTTAGATCTTGTTTTCATTCAAATAATAATGTTCTATTAATCTATCACATTTCACATCTTCTCTTCCTATATCTAACCATGAGTAGGTGTGTTTTGAGTGTGAATTATTATTTGACTCTGATATCAATTAATAGAACTAGAAAGAAGATAATAGAAAATGCTATGATATTGATTCAACATTAAACACACGGAAACCTCAAACGTAAGTGGTGCACTTTGGACAATCCTCTTAATTTGTTGTATCTTGTTGGCGTTTGTGGCATTGGAGGAAACATGCTTATATTCCAAAACAAGAATATACCAGCCTCTCGGTTAGCCTCTTGGTTGCAAGGATTTGCAGCTTCAGAACATGAGGCTTGGCTAAAGTTGCGCTCCCTACAATCCCCAGGCCACCACCGCACTCTCACAGGCTTAAGATGGCTGCCTCCTCCACCGGGTGTCTCGAAAAGTAACATTGATGGCAGCACCACTTCAAATCCAAGCCAAATTTTTGCGGGAGGGGTTGCTAAAGATCACATAGGAAATTGGCTTTTTGGTTTTTCAGCCAACGCCGGCAGGGGTAACGCCACTTGTGCAGAGTTTCGGGTGCCTATTATGGCCTTCAAACAGCCATCTAACATGGGCTTGAGAAGAGTCCTCCTCTCTTGTGATTCAAAGATTGTCATTGAATTTATTAAACAATTGTGACTTGTCTTTCCACCCTTTTCATCACTTATGCTATGTTTGGTTGGAGGGAGGGGAAAGGAAAGGGAAAGAAAACACGGAAATCGAGGAGTGAATTTGGACTAAGGTTTAGTCCAAATTCACTCCTCGATTTCCGTGTTTTCTTTCCCTTTCCTTTCCCCTCCCTCCAACCAAACATAGCCTTAGTTTATGAGTGTACGACTTTCATGTTTCAATTGGACTATGGTTGCATGACTCATGACTATAGGAAAACCAACAAAAGTTGGTGATGCTTTGGCTTATTATGGTCATAATGGTAGTCTAGAGTTCATCTTCATACTTGTCCACCAATCTATCACATGACATTCCTGAACGCAGTGATTGTTTCCAATTTTCAATAACAAGTGTTCTTCCTTACATTAGGGAGGAGTTATGAGATTTTAAATGTGCCACGTGTTATTGGTTTTCAACTTTCGGTGTTATGTTAGGTAAGCCGTAGCATTTATCCATACAATAAATTTTACAATTGTGATATAAATTAACCATTAGAACACAAAAAACACACATAGATGAGGTAATAGAAACATAATAAAAAGTTAATAAAAGAAAATTAGTGAAAATGCGATGAAATAGAAATAAAGTGTGTATAAAATAAAATTAAACATCTTATTCATTATTTCCTATCAAATCACACGTCATATCTTACATTATCTTTTATTCCATATTCTCTATAGTTATTGGAGAAAAAGAAATGTGGATACCAATTATAGTGGTTTTTTTACTTTAGCCTAAATATGATTTTTTCTAATTTGAGGTGCTTTTTAGAATTTCACCTAAATATATTCCGATGATAAAAAAGCATATGACAAGATTAGAAGTGCTTCTGTAATTTCATAACTTTGAAACCAAAAATATAAAAAAACCTTAAAAAAGAAAAAATCTTTCCTGTTAGACCCCCTTGTGTTCCCTATAATAAGCAAAGCATACATCACAACAACTCATTCATTCTATTCTACTTCACCTTTTCTGGTTAAGTATCCCCTGCTTGCATCTGGTGTGCATTTTTTTCTTTACCTTTTTGGTTCACAATCATGGATTCACCTTCTTTGCACATAGCAATGTATCCATGGCTAGCTATTGGTCATCAAACTCCATTTATGCAACTATCGAACAAGCTAGCCAGTAGAGGCCACAAAATCACTTTCTTCATCCCTAGAAAAGCACAAACCAAGTTAGAGCCATTCAATCTCCATCCTCATCTCATCACCTTTGTCACCATCACCATTCCTCATGTTGAAGGCCTGCCTCCTAATGCAGAATCCACCTCAGATGTGCCTTACCCTTTCGCAACACACATCATGACTGCCATGGATCTAACACAGCCTGATATAGAAGCTCATCTCTGCAGCCTCAAACCTGACATTGTCCTCTATGACTTCACACATTGGATGCCAAAACTGGCACGAAGTTTGGGTATCAAAGCTGTCCATTATTGCATTATTAGTTCTGCCATGATAGGTTACACTACTGTCCCAGCAAGGAATAAAAAAGGAACCAACATTACTGAATTTGACATCATGCAGCCTCCTCCAGGGTACCCTGATTCATCCATCACTCTGCGTGCACATGAAGCACGAGCCTTTGCAGCTAAAAGGAAAGAAACTTATGGCAGCAATGTTCTTTTCTATGACCGCCAGAACATTGCTTTAAGTGAAGCTGATGCGTTGGGATACAGAACTTGCAGAGAAATTGAAGGACCTTACCTTGATTACATAGAAAGCCAGTTCAAGAAACCTGTGCTTCCTTCAGGACCAGCTATTCTGGAGCTACCAAAATCTGGTTTGAATGAGAAATGGGCTTCATGGCTTGCAGGGTTCAAACCAGGTTCAGTGGTTTATTGCTGTTTTGGAAGTGAATGCAATTTAAGGCCAAATCTATTCAAGGAACTAGTGCTTGGTCTTGAGCTCACAGGTATGCCATTCTTGGCAGCTTTGAAACCCCCCTTTGGGTTTGAGTCTGTTGAACCAGCACTACCAGAGGGGTTTCAAGAGAGGGTTCAAGGAAGAGGGGTTGTGCATGGTGGATGGGTTCAGCAGCAATTGATTTTGGAACACCCTTCTGTGGGGTGCTTTGTTACTCATTGTGGATCAGGCTCTTTGTCAGAGGCATTGGTGAATAAGTGTCAATTGGTGTTGTTACCGAATGTTGGTGACCAGATTCTCAATGCTAGGATGATGGCCAACAACTTGCAAGTTGGGGTGGAAGTGGAGAAAGGTGAAGAAGATGGATTGTATACTAAAGAGAGTGTCTGCAAAGCTGTGAGCATTGTGATGGATGATGAGAACGAAACCAGTAAAAAAGTCAGGGCTAACCATGCTAGGATTAGAGAGATGCTGCTCAACAAAGATTTAGAGTCTTCTTATATTGACAATTTCTGCAAAAAGCTTCAAGAGATTGTGGATGGAAAACCAAACGTTTGAGACCAATGCAAGGTCTGCTTAATGATAAATAATTTAATGTGAGTCTGTTGGATTTGTCTGTTTAGGATTCATGTCTTGTGTCTTGTTATCATCTGTATGTGGTTAAACGCAAATAAGTTATGTAATGCGGTTGTCCTTTTGCAATGTGTTACAACAGTACTGAACTTGTAAACTTTTTCTTGTATTACAAATCTGTTACTTCCAAATTGTCCCAAAGAATAGGAACTGGTTCCCCCTGCACCTGCACAGGCTGATAACTAAAATCTTTAATCATGCACAAAATTGATTTGTAATTCCCTTCTTAGATTAAACGAAGGTTTTGAATACATAAAAGTTTATGAAGCTATATGTATTGAATATAAAATTAATTGAATCCTATTTTGGTTATGTATCTCATGGAAACAAAATAGTTGGAATGAATTTGTATTTCCACAGACCTTGAAATCACACACAACTGCTTTTTTACAGCTCCAAAACTAAGCACTAACTGCCTGAGCAGGTTAACAACACTAAAGGCTGCACTAACTTAGATTCTACTCTACAATATGTTATCAACCATGCCTAGAATACATGGTGTGTATTCTAACAACAAGCAAATGAAAAAAGAAGCAAACCTTTCTGTTGAGATTGACTCATTATATTTTGGGCTAAAATCTTTAGTTTATTAGGATTTAATTTAATGTGGATTGTAAAAGGTTTTAAGGGATTGTTATAGGATTTATTAGGATTTTATTGTAAAATAGAGATCAATAGAATCCACTATAAATAGGATAACAATGTAACCCTAAAAGTTGTACTTGGTACCACATGCTTCATGCCACAAGTAATACAAAGGAGCTATAGCTACTCTATAGCCGCAGAGGTAGGCAATTTGGCCGAACTGCATGACCAAAGATGTTGTGTGCTTTATCTGTGATTTCTCGCTCTACTACTCCGTGGAATCGAGGTGCTTGAATCCCCTACACTTTCACACCTTTAAAGTTCAGTTATTTGTCCAACCTGAATCCCCATGAAAATAACGTTATTCTTCCGACCGAATATAAAAATGTTTGTGTAAGAACCAACAACCACAAAGTTGAACTCACATCAGCATCTCTCTAGCTTTCAAACTTTTGGCTTTACCAAGTTAGGGAAGGGGGCAAGAAGGTTTTGGCATTAATCTTTTACTTTAGCTAATTTTCAGAATTAAAGATGTGGATTATAATTTTACCAAATCCCCCCACATAGATTTTTATAATAGACCAAGCCTATGGTGAGGACTTGGTAATCAAACACTAATTACAATATATGTATGTTACCAATCAAAATTTCTAGAGATACAAGAAAGGGAAAACTTCTGGCATTGAACTGAAGTAATCTTTTACTAAAAGCAATCAAATGGAATTTGAAGAACCAAGACAAAGACACATTGGAAATAGTTAGACAAAGCTACAAGACTATCACTTTCTGCTCAATCTGTCCTAGAAAATTGATATTATGAAATATGCAAACAGAAACAGAACTAATTTGAGAAAAATGGGAAAATGGAGGAGCATAATGTTACAACATACAACCACAGTGCAGAAAGCTCTCTTGCTATTATATGTTCATAGAGTCACTATATACTACATAAAAACTGTTTTGGGGCATTTATTATCTCAAATTGTAGCAGTCTGAAGAGAATTATGGGGCATAAAAATTTTTTAAAACATAACAGTCAATAGCACTGGTCAATGAATTTGAACAGTTTAATGTTTTTCAGAGCTTTAACACAGAATTCTCAGGAGTAAAAAGCGTTAATATAATTTCATTAATATAATTTCTATTTGGAGCTTCAAATGAAGATTCCACACGCTGTCACCCATTTCTTTCGGTGTTTCCAATCTTTCTTTAGAAGGAAGTTTCTGCATCTGACATTCGCTGCAAAAAGTAGTTTTTCGGGTAAAATAGATTTACACCGACTTTGGATCGTTTGCTTTAATTATGAGAAACCTGTTTTGAGTTCTGGAATTCTATCGCCAGAACCTATCTTAGAATTCACGGAGGAATGTGCAGGAAAAATCGGAATCGCGAAATATTCATTTTCCCGCGTTTTCCATTTTCTATATATAGCTTGAAAAATGAAAAAAAAAAACAAAAAACAAAAAACATCACCATTTTCACCATTGTGGCCGTGGGTTTCTTGGAGGAAGGAGGAGAAAAAGATTTTTGCCGATTCTTGTCTGATCGTCGCTCTGTTCGTTGCTACGCGTAGGCCTCGAGGTACTGATGCTTTTCCTTACCTCTGATCGTAAATTCTGTCGCTTTTCTCTATGTTTTTCTGTGCTCAAAGTTTCGAGCTTTTTGTAAAACTGTCCAAATAACTTGATTTCAGTGTCTAAACTTATTGCCTGCATGCCCAAGAACATGAATATCCAGTTGTTTTCCGCTGAATCTCGCCGAATCTCTGCAGAGATCAAATTCTGTAGAAATACCCATTTTTATGCTGAGGTTCCGCTTTTTGAATCAAAAACTCTCGACTGAGCTTAGCGTTAGTAGGATTAGTCGTCATAATCGTCGTTGGTGTCGACCCCATCTAATTTGTTTTTCGAAATTCTGATTTTGAGTTTCCGAGCTAAAAATATTGACCAAAATACCCCTGCGACAGTTTCCGACCCGATAATTTTTCTGAGAGTTTCCCTGGCCTAGATATCGCCTAAGAATACCTAGGAATTAAATTAGATCGAAGAAAAAGTTCGGAAACCCTATTTTTGAGAGTGGCCGAAACCTGTTTGTTAGGGTACCGTGTCCAAAAATAATTTTTGGGTCTCTATGACCTGAGCTATAGCGTAGCTCTTTCGATTGTCGAAATTTTGGCTCCGGTTTCTGTTGAAAGATTTTTTTACCACTCTACGTTTGAATCTCTCAAGACTCAATTGTAGTATAGTAAAGGGTTTTGTCGTATCCACAGGGAGGTGTAATACTTATGCCGTTCAATAGTTATCAAGCTTAAATGATGGTTGCACAATAGTTTGATTTTTGTTTAAAAACATAAAAGTAAATGAAAAGAAGTAAAATAACGGAGAAACAACAAGTATGAGGAATTGTTGGGATGAGATTTCATTGAATGACCTTTGTGCCTTCTAGTGATTCAAATACAACCAAGTCTATGCTTATGACTCATCTACACTAGTTCAACCCTACATCATCGATGTCTGGCATGAGTGGATAGCAATAACTCTCTAATCCTAAACATTGATGTCTCACATGATTAAGAAAGATAATTATCATGAAGCTTTGGTGTTTAAGTGACTAACAAACCTAACTATGTCTAGCAATTAGGATTATTAGGTGATTAACTCTAGTTCGGACTCTAGGCGATATAGCTCTCGCTCTCACGCCGAATCAAGCATATATGTTCTAGGTGCGCAAACTAAAACATAACATGAAGATCAAGAGAGAATCACTAACTCATAAACAAAGAACATGATTTATATCAAGGAGAATCAAATAGAAAACATAAGTATCAATCAATTACATCAAACCCCAACAAAAGAGAGATTAGTTATCCATTTTCATGGATAACTTTACAAATAGTGAAGAAGAATGAGAAGAACCGAAACCGTCGTGATGTCTCGCCGCCGAATCCGATGTCCAAGCCTCTTCTCTAGCCTCCTAAGCCTCTCTCCATGTTTCTCTTGTGTTTCCCCTCTGTTTGGGTTCTGTTCTGATCAAGTTATGCACCAGATTCTTAAAAGAAGCTTTTTATATTGAAAAATAGCAGTACAGAGCGCTGGGCGGCCTCTTTTGGGCGCTGGGCGGCCAGATTCCTTCAAGGTTGGGTTTCTGGAACCGCCATGGGCGCTGGGCGGCCTCTGCAACCCGCTGGGCGCCCAACACATCTTCAAACTCTTTTTTTCTTGCCAAAGCTTGTTATCTTCCTTGAATCTTCAATCCTTCAACACAAATCAAGATGAAAATCAAACTTAAGCACATTCTATTCTAAAGTTCATCTATCAATAAGCTCTAATCAAAAGAAGTAAATTTGGTCAAGATTTATCATGAATTGACAAGGATAAATGCCTAAATTTCTCATCAAAATAGGTAAAATTGGCACTTATCAGTTTCGCGTCATTCCGAGTTTTGTAGCTCGAGTTATGCGCATTTTAGCGAAAACATGTCTTATTGTCCATTCGTGCCTAAATGTCGAACTTTAGAGCTTCGAAAGACTCTTTTCGGGTTTTGATAGTGTTATTAGTTGTTTTGTTTCTTAGCGACTAAGCAATGATACTTTGCTTAAGGTTTGGAACGAGTTGAGCTGAGGAAAGAGACTTTGGAGCAATTGGTGAGGTTTCACAACTGAGGAGGACGCCTGGGGAACTTGCTGAGTTCGGGAGCTTTATTTTGGATTGGACTGGGATGTTGAGCTTGGATGGAGAAATTGGCTAAGGTAAGGGTAACTCAGTTTTAGCGCGCCTTGAGTCTTGCATGCTTTTATCGCACTGCATGCGTTTGAGATGAAGATGTTTAATTGATTGGCATTTGATTATGACTGTTGTGTTGAACTGGGAAAACGTTTTCTGGAGGATTCGGCCGAGTGAACTTATTGAGACGTGTGTCTCCGTTTTCTGAGAGGCTTCGGCCGTTTACTGGTTTCTGTCATTACTGCTTTCTAGTGGATATGACAGGGTTATGTTTTACAGCACTGAATTATTGATTTATCGCTCAATAGAGCTTGATGTATTTGTGCTGATATGCAACTGAGTTGACGTATCTTGTTGATATTAAGAGTAGCATAGGGTTACTCTGTCTTGATTATTGGATTTGAAATTGTTGATATATATTTGTGCATATGCATTGTTGGATTGTACTGTGTGGCCTTTGTGGCGGACTGTGTGGCCTTCGTGGCGTACTGTGTGGCCTTCGTGGCGTTATTAAGTGGCATCCAGTGGTTGTCGTTCCACATGGTTGTCCCGTCTTTCGAGGCGTTATTAAGTGGCATCCAGTGGTTGTCGTTCCACATGGTTGTCCCGTCTTTCGAGGCGTTATAAGTGGCGATCAGGAGGTGTGGTCCTATGATTGTCCCGTCTTGTGAGACGCTAAGTGGCGATCAGGAGGTGTGGTCCTATGATTGTCCCGTCTTGTGAGACGCTAAGTGGCGATGAGGAGGTGTGGTCCTATCATTGTCCCGTCTTGTGAGACGCTAAGTGGCGATCAGGAGGTGTGGTCCTATGATTGTCCCGTCTTGTGAGACGCTAAGTGGCAATGAGGAGGTGTGGTCCTATGATTGTCCCGTCTTGTGAGACGTTATAAGTGGCGATCAGGAGGTGTGGTCCTATGATTGTCCCGTCTTGTGAGACGTTATAAGTGGCAATGAGGAGGTGTGGTCCTATGATTGTCCCGTCTTTTGAGACATTATTGATTGACTCATATTGTTGGTTTTATTGTCATCTGATATGTTAAGTGGTTGATAGCTGAGTTAATCTATATTGTTGAGGATTGTCGATATCTGATTTGACGTTATATTGATGAAGTTTTTGATATCTGATTTGTTGTTATATTGTTGAGGATTATTGATATCTGATTTGTCGTTATATTGTTGAGGATTATTGATATCCGAATTAAGGTTATATTGTTGAGGATTTTGATATCTGATTTGATGTTATATGTTAAGTTGTTGATATATGAGTATAGTTTATGTTGCTGGTTTATTTACCATGATAGGTAATTAAATTTGAATAGCATGATTTTCTCTTTCATACATGGTAATTGCATGGAGTTAACCCTTTCTATTTGCTACTTGTTGTTTGGGCGCTTAACTCTATTAGGCGATGAAGAGCCTTCTGGCGATGCTTAGCCATGCTGAGATGGAGGACTGTCGGTGAAACTTGACCTTTGCACGAGTCGGAGCTGAAGACATGAAGAGTAGAGTCGAGTTTAAGGTTAGAGCCTTGGGTTAGAGAGCTTACCGTTATTGGTTTAAGCTTGCCTAATAATTTTCAGCAATTTGCATTTGAGATTTGGGGTAGGTTCCGATGCATTGCTTTCTTGCGGTTCCCCGGTGTGGAGATCGTAGGGAGTAGGTCGGATTAGGGTGTCGTGGCATAACAGATTCCTAGTTGGATCTGATTTCATTCGTTAGATTTGTAGTTGTGTTCTTTCGTTCATACATTCGGGAACTTGCCTTGGTCAAGGCTTGATGTAGATTTTATTTACTGTTGGGTGTAGGCATTACATGTTTTGAAAACAATTCAAAAGAAAAAAATAATACTCGTGTTTATACATTCGTTTGGAAAATATTGCATATTTACTTTGATAGGTTACTAAAGTGACACCCGAAATTCGGGGCATTACAATAAAATCAGCTAAAAACCATAAAATTGGCCAAAAGCCTAAAATCGACTCTAAACCCTAAAATCGATCGAAAAACATTAAATTGACCCTAAACCCTAAAATTGACCATAACCTCAACCCTAAAATCAACCAAAAAACCTAAAATCAATAAAATAAAATCCCTAAAACTGAAACAAAACCAGACTTGAACCCTAAAATCGATCATAAACCCTAAAATCGGTCAAAAGCCTAAAATCGACCATAAACCTGACCTGAACCCTAAAATCAGCCGAAAATATTAAAATAGACGGAAAAACCTAAAATTGGGCGAAAATCCCTAAAAATCGATCGAAAGCCTAAAATCGACCATAAACCTGACCTGAACCCTAAAATCAGCCGAAAATATTAAAATAGACTGAAAAACCTAAAATTGGGCGAAAAACCCTAAAAATCGGTCGAAAGCCTAAAATTGACCATAAACCCGACCTGAACCCAAAAATCAGCCGAAAATCCTTAAATCGACCAAAAACCCTAAAATAAACACTAAACCCGACTAGAACCTTAAGATCGGTCGAAAATCATAAAATCTGCCCAAAACCCTAAAATTGACTAAAAACCCCTAAAATCGACCGAAAACCCTAAATCGGTCCAAAACACTAAAATTTTAGGGTTTAGTATCGATTTTAGTGTTTAGTGTTGATTTTTGAATTTTGAGCTGATTTTAGGAAGTAGGGCCGATTTTTGAATTTTTAGTCGATTTTAGGGGTTAGAGATCGATTTTAGGGCTTGAGATTGATATTAGAGTTTATGGTTGATTTTTGAATTTTGAGCCGAGGGCGAGGAGGGAAGAGGTCATTCGTTGATTGATGGATTGTTTGAGGGCTTAGGAAATGGAGGGAAGGTGTTTGAAGAAATATGCTAAACAGTTGCAGAACTATCAATATAATTATTGAAGTTGGATTTTCTTTTGTACTAACTCCGGTCCTATTTATAAGAACAAAAAAAATTCACGTAGTTTAAGAAATGTAGTAAGTTAGTTCAAATGCATTAAATTTGTCTTCAATTAAAATAAACTTCTAAAACTACCCTTTGTTCTAGTGTTGGAGAGTGGGAAGGAGAAAAAATAATTAACAAGACACATTTTCATTGAAAACAATAATTAATATAGCACAAACTTCTATTTTATTTTTATAAAAGAAACCAAGATTTTCCTTCTCTTTGCTTTTTATAAATAAAACCAGAAGTATTATAAGATAACCCGATTCACGCACTAGCATCCTAAAATGCCAAAACAACATCAATTACTGGCAGCTTTCTAACTACATACTCCTATATAGTTATTGGTTTTTTTTCCATGTCGCGGCCTTCGACATGGCAATCCTCTCTCCTTTACCTATTTTTGTTGTGTATGGAGTGTCTTGCTATTCAGATTCAGAGGCTAGTTGAGAAGGGCTCTTGGAAACCGATTCGTATTACAAAGGAAGGTATTGGAATCTCTCATCTTTTCTTTGTGGATGATGTTTTGCTCTTTAGCCGAGCAAACTATGAACAAATGGAATTGATAGCAGGAACACTGAATGATTTTTGCACAATTTGTGGAATGAAAGTGAACCTTGAGAAGTTAAGAATGTTTTGTTCAAAGAATGTGGATCAAAGTGACTAGCAAGAGCTATCTACAATTTTGGGCATTACGAGAGCAAGCAACTTGGGGAAATACCTTGGGCTACCCCTCCTCAAAGGTAGAGTCACAAGAGAAAACTTTGCCCCAATTATTGACAAAGTGAACATCCGGTTGGCTTCTTGGAAACATAAACTTCTCAATAGAGCGGGAAGGTTGTGCCTTGCTAAATCAGTGTTGTCTTCTCTTCCGGTGTATGCTATGTAAGCTCTTTGGCTCCTTGAATCCATTTGTGACTACATTGACATGCGGATCCGAGGGTGCATCTGGGCAAAAGGAGGACAATCTCGGGGTTGGAATCTAGTACCTTGGAGGGAAGTGAACCTCCCTAAGGTGGATGGTGAACTCGGTGTGCGGAGCTCACGACTAAATAATGCGGCCTTACTTGGTAAACTAGTGGAGGACCTTTTCATTGATAATGGGAAAATATGGGTCAAGGCTTTGTTCTAGAAGTACTTACAAAATGACTCGGTTCTAGTGGGCCAGTTCAGGCAAGGTGATTCCTATGTTTGGCGGGGCATAATGAGAGCTAAAAACAACGTTATGTATAGGTATAAGGCCCTCCTTGGCAGTGTTAGTTCATCATTCTAGAATGATAACTGGTTGGGTACTGGCAAATTGTGTTCTCGGGTTCCTTTTGTGCATATTACATATACCTCTCTTACGGTTTCAAATATTTGGAAAAATGGTACTTGGTCCTTATAAGGGTTATTACATTGTATTGCCTCTGGATATTATAGCAGAAATTAGTCGTGTTCATGTTCCCTCGAATTCTATTGGCCGAGATCAGCTTCGTTCGATAGAGACGTCGAATGGCTTGTATTCAACACAATCAGCGTACAACTTTCTTTCGGGGCACGATGGAGAGGACCACCATCCTTGTTAGAAGCATATTTGGAGGAGTAAGGTTGATGACCCTAGTTTAGTAGTGTTTTTAGGGTCATTTCTTTCTTTGTTTTGAGTCTTTTTGTTGAGTCTCATGTAGTGTTTCATGCATTCTCTTGCATTTTTATCTTTCTTTGAGTCTTTACTTCGTTTTGGTAATTTTGTAGTTTTATAGGGAGTTTTCTTGCATTTTAAGTAAGTTTAGGACTTGCATGGTTTTATTGTGTTAATTGAAGGATCTCTTGTGCTAATAAGCTCTTTGAGCTTCTGGAATTTTCCTTGGCTTGTTGGTTAAGTGTGCAGATCAGAACATGAAGGTGAAAGAAGGCCAAGAAGCATGGAATTGAAGGAGGACTTAAAGTGGCTTGAAAGAGGAGTTACATGAAGCCAAAAAGTCTTTTCCAACGAGCTTGAGCGCCTAGGCGCCAGCGCCTAGGCGCCAATTACCTTCCAGAGAGCATGTTTTTGGTTGGAATTGGCGCTCAGGCGCTCTGAATTGGCGCATGAGCGCCCAGACTCGCATGTTTTGCCTATAAATTGGTTTTTTGACATTTCTCTTGGAACCTTTTGTCATTTTATCATATTTTCATAAGTTAGAAGAGAGGGTTTGAGTTCTGGAGTTTGAGGAGCTTTCTCTAAGCCCTATGTTTCAGGTTTCATCTTTATCTTCTTTTATGGATTCTATAGCCATGCTTGGCTAAATCCCTTTTGCTTTGGGTTCTTTGTAAGACTTATGATGTTTTAATCTTAATTCCTATTTCTATTCATGATTCCTCTGAGTAAACCCTTGAATCACATATCCATGCTTTATGTTTCAAGTTAGAACATGTGCTAGCTTTATGCTTTTCTATAATAGAATGGAAGTTTGTTATAGATTAGGGACTTGTTGTGGGATTACCTCTTCTATACTTGCTACTAGGAATAGAGGAAGGGTTGGGGTTTGTTGGCCTGAATTGCATGCTTAATGCCTTTAGCAAATGTTTAGGTTATCAAGGAATTGTGCCTATCTTTTGGCTTGAGAGGATTGTCTATGCGAGGCATCGATAGATGATTGATTAGGCTAGAACATCAAGGAGAGACTCAGAGTTTTGTGGATAGAATAGGTTGATTAGAACTGAATTAGTCAAGCAAGAACCCAAGGCATTCTCACCATTGATTATCACACACTTATCTTTGTTAGCTTTCTAATTAAGTATCAAAACAATCAATCAACCTTTAAAACTGAATTTTACTCGCTTTCCTACCGTGAACTCGAGGCTTAAACTGAATTGCCACACCAATTCCCTGTGGTTCGATAATTTAAAACCGGGTGAATTATGTACACTTGCAGATTGACCAACAAAGGTTCTGGAAAAAATTCGGTTTATCCCTTGGTTAATTGCGGAGGAAGCTCTCTCAACAAACTCCAAGAGGCGGCACAACCACTTATGTGCTACAATTGTTTGTCCTAGGTGTGAGGCTGATGATGAAGACCTTGATCATGTGTTCAGGAGGTGTGCGAATTTGCGAAAACTATGGCTCTATTTTGGTTCGAATTACCTTCCATCTTTGATGTCGAACTGTTTCAAGCATGGTTTAGAAGAATCCTCACTCGACCGGATCATTTGCTAGCGTTGATTGTCCTTTGGTGTTCGTGGCGCTAGCGAAATGCCAGTGTTTTTAGTCCATCCCCGTGGAAGTTGAATTGTGTTCTTCTCCAAGTCCTACTGGATGTCAAAAGCTGGAGGCGGGAGGCGTCGATGACGGGTCTACTGCAGCATCCGCCGGCTGAGGGACAACAAAAGCACCACCCAAGCTCCGCTCGCATCATGGTGGATGGTAGCTAGAACCCAGTTACGATGAGGATGGGTTGTGGTGTAATTGTGAATGATGCTTTTGAATGTTGGGTTTTAGGGACGTCGGCGAGCAACGGAGCAAGAACAACGTTTGTGGCTGAAATCCTTGCTATCGAGCTTTGCCTTCAACTTGGATGGGACCTTGGCTGGTGCAATATTCTCTGCTATTCAGATTGTGCCGGTGTGGTGAGCATTTTGTAGTATACTATTGTTGTGGATCACTTTTGAGCGCGGGAGAGTATAGAACGAGTCAGAGGAATGCTTCAATGGGATTGACAGGTTGTTCTGGTGCAGATACCTCGAGGTAAAAACAATGTTGCATATATACATGTTGGCTCGTCAAGGCTCTAGGGACGGGACGTCGCGTCGCGTTTGGAGGCAACTGCTGTCAGATTTGATACCCTTACTATTGGAAGATGATGTTGTCTAGTTTGTTAGCTTTGTTTTATTTTCCTCATATGTAACCTTTTTTTTTTGCCAATACAACATCAAATACTGACAGCTTTCTAAGTAAGAATATAATTATAACGGTTAGAATATAATATAAAATCATTCATGTGACCCTTACCCAATAGCTTAAGCTTTTGGGATAAGTGGTTGTCTGACATGGTATCAGAGCCTCTATGACCGAGAGGTCTAGAGTTCGATCCTTGCTCCCCTCATTTTTTAATTAAGAAGTGAAATTTAATTTAGCACATGATAGGTAGGTTTGTGCATTTATCAACGCTTCGGGCCCGTTTGGTGGTCAGGATAGGATATGATATGTGAACAGGATATCAACAGGATAGGATAAGAGCAGGATAGACTCTTATCATATCCTGTGTTTGAGGTGCTCATGATAAGAACAGGATATGATAAGGAAAAATGTATCAGATTTATATTTGAATAAAAAATACATTTAAAATTGATCATTCTATTAAATTTAATTTCTTTACATTTTCATGAATGAGTCTATATTTTAAAATAAATAAAATTAATTTAAATTTTATTAATTAGCCTATTTTATTGTTTTGAAGATGCCCTATATGTTAAATAAAATTATGCAGTTAACCGATTGGTTTTCACTTAGTTGTGACACGTGATAATTAACAATAAAAGTTAACTAAATTAAGAATATTATTATTTCAAAAGTACTTTATATTTGAATTATAAATTATTATATAAGTAGATAAGTAGTTTTAAATAATAGGAGATGAAAATAAAAAATTAATCTATTACTATTAAAAAATCAATATTTGTATTCAATGTTTTTCACTTAATTGTGACACGTGATAAACAATAAAAATTAACTAAATTAAAAATATTATTATTTTAAAAATACTTTATATTTAAATTATTATATAAGTAGATAAATAATTTTTAGATAATAGGATATGAAAATATTAAATTAGTCTATTATTATTAATAAATCAATATTTGTAAGTGAGTAGTCTATTTTATTATTTATGAATAATAATTTTATTTATTTTTATTTTAGTTAAATTAATATTTTTATATTTATTAATTAATGTTATTATAAATTATAAATTATATAATATTAAAATAAATTAATTTGGAGTTAGGATACTGAAAGAAAATATATAACTGGTATCCTATCCTGCTCTATCCTAGCTCACCCCTCAGGATAACTTTTACACATGATTGATAGGATAGGATAGGAGACAGGATAGTGTTATCATATCCTGCTGGCGCAACAAACAACAGATAATAACAGGATATGATTATTATCCTGTCTTATTCTATCATGTCCTAGTCACCAAACGAGCCCTTCAAGTCCAAAAAGCTCTTACGTGAAGGGGCGTGACTATTACCCAAAAGCTAGCTTTTGGGTTAATTAGTCACGCCCCTGAGAGTAACTTTACTTTAACGATGACAATATATACATTCTACGGCTTATCTAAAAGAAGTACTGTAACGAGGATCACGTGGTGTCCTCACTCTACGTTATAAAGTTTACAACTGTGATGTATTCATAACAACTTATCCATTCTACTTTACCTTTTCTGGTTCAGTGTCCTCTCCTTGCAATCTTGCATCTGGTGTGCTTTTTTTTTTCTTTACCTTTTTGGTTCACAAATCACAATCATTGTCCTCATGGATTCACCTTCTTTGAACATAGCAATGTATCCATGGCTAGCTCTTGGTCATCAAACTGCATTCATGCAACTATCCAACAAGCTAGCCAAAAAAGGCCACAAAATCACTTTCTTCACCCCCCCAAAAGCACAAACCAAGTTAGAGCCATTCAATCTCCACCCTCATCTTATCACCTTCATCACCATCACCATTCCTCATGTTGAAGGCCTACCTCCTAATGCAGAATCCACCTCAGATGTGCCTTACCCTTTAGCAACACACATCATGACTGCCATGGATCTAACACAGCCTGATATAGAAGCTCATCTCTGCAACCTCAAACCTGACATTGTCCTCTATGATTTCACTCACTGGATGCCAAAGTTGGCTAGAGGTTTGGGCATCAAAGCTGTGCATTACTGTACTATTAGCTCTGTCATGGTGGGTTACACTCTCACCCCAGCAAGGTACCATAGAGCAACCAACCTAACTGAATTTGACATCATGCAGCCTCCTCCAGGGTACCCTGGTTCATCCATCACTCTGCATGCACATGAAGCACGAGCCTTTGCTGCAAAAAGGAAAGAAACTTATGGCAGCAATGTTCTTTTCCATGATCGCCAGTACATTGCTTTTACTGAAGCTGATGCGTTGGGATACAGAAGTTGCAGAGAAATTGAAGGACCTTACCTTGATTACATAGAAAGCCAGTTCAAGAAACCTGTGCTTCCCTCAGGACCAGCTATACTGGAGCCACCAAAGTCTGGTTTGGATGAGAAATGGGCTTCATGGCTTGCAGGGTTCAAACCAGGTTCAGTAGTTTATTGCTGTTTTGGAAGTGAATGCAATTTAAGGCCAGATCTATTCAAGGAACTAGTGCTTGGTCTTGAGCTCACAGGTATGCCATTCTTGGCAGCTTTGAAACCCCCCTTTGGGTTTGAGTCTGTTGAAGCAGCACTACCAGAGGGGTTTCAAGAGAGGGTTAAAGGAAGAGGGGTTGTGCATGGTGGATGGGTTCAGCAGCAATTGATTTTGGAACACCCTTCTGTGGGGTGCTTTGTTACTCATTGTGGATCAGGCTCTTTGTCAGAGGCATTGGTGAATAAGTGTCAATTGGTGCTGTTACCAAATGTTGGTGACCAGATCCTCAATGCGAGGATGATGGCCAACAACTTGCAAGTTGGGGTGGAAGTGGAGAAAGGTGAAGAAGATGGATTGTATACTAAGGAGAGTGTCTGCAAAGCTGTGAGCATTGTGATGGATGATGAGAATGAAACCAGCAAAAAAGTCAGGGATAACCATGCTAGGATTAGAGAGACACTGCTCAACAAAGATTTAGAGTCTTCTTATATTGACAATTTCTGCAAAAAGCTTCAAGAGCTTGTTGATGAAAAACCCAACTTTTGATCAGAGCAATGCAAGTTGTGCTTGGTGATAAATAATTTAAGTTAGATTGGTCTCTTTAGGATTCACGTGTTGTGCCATGTGTGTTATAGATATGTGAATTGCATTGGTTGAGATTATGTGGTCAATGGTCATTGCTCATGCAGAGTTGTTTAAGCCTAAAAGTTCAATTCAAGCTGTTCTTGCATTGTGTGCATGTAATAGTACTGAGCTTGTAAACTTTTTCTTGTGTAATAAATGTGTTACTTCCAAATTGTCCCAAAGAATAGGATCTGGTTCCCCCCTGCACCTGGACATGGTGACAACTAAAATGTCCAATCATGTCCAGAACTGATATGTATCCCTTTCTTGTGTTATAAATGTGTTACTTCCATATTGTCCCATAGAATAGGAACTGGTTTTTCCTGCACCAGCAGATGGTGATAACTAAAATGTTCCATCATACCCAAAACTGATATGTAATTCTCTGCTTTGATTAATCGAAAGGTGTGATTATAGTGAAGTTAATTGAATCCTATTTTAGTTCTGTATCTCATGGAAACAAAACAATTGGAATAGATTTGTATTTCCACAGAAACACATTGAAGTCATTGTAAGTTTTACATAAAAAACAGAAGAAATCAAATGAAATAGTGTCTGTGAACAATGATAAGTGTGAAACTCAACTCAGAATGGTATAAAATAAGCCTAACAAAGGATAAAGATACAGCTATGTTCAATAAGAGCAGTGTTTGTATAATCCTAAATTTCAGGATTTGAAAGAAACCAAAAAATGGGTTCTGAGTAATCAGATGCTTTCCTCATTGAATGAGTGATAACAACTTTTGCCAGGCTGTTGTTTCAACTTATGTCCTCTCATATATATCTTTTAGGACTACAGAGAAAAGAGTAATAGAATTTATTGAAAGAAGAAAAAAAGGAACAATGTTACTGAATAATTGAAAATAGGAGAGGTCTCTCCTCCAAGGGTGTACCCTTCACAAAGCATTTGTCCTTTCAAGAATCAAGCACAAGCTATTAACTCAGTGGCTTGCAAATCTGATGCAAGATTTTCAACTTCCTTCATCTTCATATGAGCCTCTTGACTGTGATAATCAATCTAGCTAATGTCTTTACTAATTAGTAATTTTCATTGGTTGAGTTAGTTATAAATTTTTTGTTGGTTTGGTAGTTAGTGAGGGATCTACACTCTCTATGACTGTACTGATAGTAAGTGGATCTAAACAGATGCAATTATTCTCCTCCTACCATCAAATTTAGCTACTCTGTCCTGAAATGGGATCCCATATTCTGTCGCAAACAATTGGATTGTGACATGTAAATTGAAAAATATATGGACATGGCATTTATAACTTTACATAAGTGATTTTAAATTAACATGACACAATTTCATTAGTAGGACATGAAATGAGACCTCATTTGATCACAGAAGATCTCCATCCTCTACCATATGTAACCAACCCTCGTCAAAAAATAACAGCCCACAAAATACAATAATAACCAAAAGCCAAAAACCAATAAACCACAAAGGCCCAATACTTATCCCTCAAACCATACACACTGGTCCCTCAAATTAAACATTATCCACATCAACCACACAACTGCTTCCAGCTCGAAGCCATCAAACTCTATGAGATAAGATATAACCATTACAAGATGAAGTATCCAATTCAGAATAATTTCAGATAGTCATAGAAAATTTAGTCACTCATATGATGTAATTGGTTGGTATATTATAATAGAGATTAAGTTTTTAAGTGTTGCTTAACTTTTTTCCAAAAAGATTCATCAACGTTGCTTGGCACTTAGGTAATTAAGGTGATGTTAATTCTGACGTCAATAATTGTGGTGATGTTAAAACTTCCAAAATGCACAATTATACATATTTTTTCAAACGTCACTCAAGTGGAATTTAGCAATATATTACAACACCATTCTCATCCAGAGAACTAAGGATACAAAACCAAACAAACATGACCGTGTCTTATTTTAAGGAAAAAACCAGGAAGACTTTGAGGACTTGAATCCCATCATCATAATGACAACCTTACATGTCACTCTTAAGGGAAACGGTGGAGGTTGCATTGAACTCATCACCCAAAACTCCCCATCTCCTTTCTCCACCAAATCCAAATGGATACTTCTTTTGTTTGTTAGCAGAGAACAACCCAAAATGCTTCTCATATTCAGGGCTCTTCTGATTCTCATCAAACATGGCAAAAATGTAAGTCTCTGTAGGCTTGTTTGGCCTCCTCGGAGTACCTCTACCAACGTGACGAATCAAATTATCAAGGTAGATTCTCGCGTTGTCATATGACGTGGCGGAGCCTCCATCGGAAGGCCACCCGCTCTCAGACACAACAACCTCCACATAACCAATCTTGGTGTTATCAATTGCTGCATGAACTGCGTCAAGCATTGCATCAAACAGGTTCTGGTACCCGTATTGGCCATCCTGTGCGACGATGTTTGGGGATGTGAAGAGCGCGTAGGAAAGTGAAACGTCACGTGGGTTACCTGCGGAGAATTCAAGTGTGAGTAAAAATAAAATTAACAATATATGGTGAAAAATAAAGTGAATACATACTCTCATTTTAAACCTAGTTCAGTGTGGCGGTGAAGAGATTCATACACCTAATGTCTTGATGTTTAAGTTGAAAAATATGTTACTCTTTGTGATATATACATGCCCCACTTACCAATATGGCTGAAGTAAGGGTACACATTGACAAGTAGAGGTGCTCCTGCATAGACCAAGTAGCCTATGAAAGGGTCAAGGTAGGACCTCACATCACTCCTGAAGGATCCTTGTGATGGAGGGTAAGAGTTTCCAATGAGGGTCGTGTCAATTGCGGTTGTGACCTTGATTTGGTCATGGAGACCCTGTGCTCTTATGGCTTGGTATATGTTTTGGGTGGCAGGGAGAACATATTGTGCCATCCATTGGGTTGGGGCGCCTCCGACAGGGCTCACTTCATTGCCGACCGCGATGTACTTGATCCTAACGCTTGGCCAGAAGTTGAGGACGTTTCTCTGCACCCAGTTGCGTGCGTTGTCGGCGTTGGTGGCGAGGCTTTGGAGGTCGGAGTTGGGAACACCGAGGATGAGCTCGATACCGGAGTCTCGAAGGGCTTGGAGGGCTGCTTGGTTTGGATCATAGAGGCGCATTCTCCGGATGTTATTTGATTTGTAAAGAGCAACAACTTCGTTTGCCGATGGGAGGTTGTTGCCCATCATGCCATAACAAACACCTATTTGAGCATCTGCTAGCCAACAACAAAAATTGAATGGACATATATAATTAGTGTTGGACTTAAAAATGATACATATATACTTCAATTAAGGGCATATGTATATATAATTTTTTTGTCGCTCGAGTCAAGAAATTTCAGTTATAAGATGAGATGATTCAAATATTAGCAACATATATAACACTAAAATTGAAATTGTCCGAACTTCATCATGCGATCGATCGAGATTCTTTAAATATAATAATCACATTGAAAATTGATTGTTGACCAAGCAAGATCCATTGGTGTGTGAGGCAAATTAAAACCCCAAAAGGGAAATCACACACCCCAAAATTCAAACAAATATAGCAAAGTTTTAGTATCTTAGTTCAGCGTGAATTGAAAGGCACAATTCTAGATCAAGCAGCAAATATTTCCCCTAATGGAATGCATGCATGCGCAAAAGAGAGAGATAGACTGACCTGCAATGTGAAGATTTGTTGTCAATAGAAGGAGGAGGGTAGCCAATGAGAAGCACTGGGTTCTAGTGAAGGAAGACATGATTAATTAGCACTCTGAGGAGGGCACTGATCGAGTTTTGTTCTCTTGCATACAAATGTTTATATACACAGCTCGCTGACCATACCTTACTATCAATTTGAATTATTATAATACAAATTTAAGTAGTAAAATATCTTTCAGTTCACCAGCATAATAGATATATATATATACAATGCTTAATTATCTTTTTTGGCTCGGGTTCACCATGAAAAAGTCTTGGTCTTTGACATTCATGATTTCTTCTACTTGATCTTAGATTTGGAAAACTCTCTATACATGCACCTACATTAAAAATCATTGTATTTTTCTTTATTAAATTAAAGTTGTCGACATAGACTGATTAGTCTTTAAATTGATGGAAGCCGCCGGTCGACACACGATAGTTAGATATATATCTCTATCCATGATCCCACTAAGTAATTTCTTAAAATTTCAATTGTCGCTCGTCTTGTATGATCATGTGATACTGATGTGACATTATGATGTTAAAATTTTGTTCCTTTTTTATATTTTATATTTGCATGTATAAGATTTCAGATAACATTAGTGTTATCCTTACATAATTTAAGTTGTCAATTATTTTAATTAAGTTTTCTTATTCTACTGTTGATTGAGTTATTGAGCTATGATAATTCCATATCTTCACCTCTTTCCACCTTCATATTCTATTTATTTTTCTCTTTTTTATCAATCAAATCACTTATCATATCTTTATTTTCTCTCTCATTTCTTTCTATCTCTCTTCTTCCACCTCTTCCCACCTAAAAAATGATGTGTAAAGATATAATTATTCTTGAGTTATTTATGGATAAAACTGGCATTAATTAAGTTCATTATATCTATTCTATCAAGTTCTCCAACGACGTAGTAACATACTTTTTAAAAATTTAACAATTATGTCTTAATTAATATTATTTAATTTATTTTTAGAAATGAAGTTCATTTGTCATTGTTTTAATGAAGAACTTGACTCCCATACAAAAATCGGAGAACTTGAGATAAAATGAAGATAAGGAACTTGATTTAAGTTTTTTCCTTTATTTATTTCTTTTTTATTCTACTTACATATAATTTTAAGTTGAAGGTGATAAATAATTTTTATCTTTTAGTATTTTAGAGAGGGATAGACTACACTAAAAAAAATCTTGGTTTAGTAATAAATAAATGAGAGTTTGTAAGAATAAAAACACAAATTCAAATATTAGGAAATGCATTTATTGTTTCAAAAAAAAAGGAAATGCATTTATTAGAAAAATAACTACAAATTTTCAAAGTGTGGAGAGATCATCCATCAAAAACCAAATAAAATAGTAAGATAGATATAAAATCACTCATGTAATGTGAGAGAACCATAATTCCTATTATTCCATGAAAAATGCATAAAATCAGGATTCTCTGATATGAAATTACTTTTATTTTTTCTCATGTCACATGAGATGTCTAGGAATAAAAGTTCAATTGGGTTTCCTAATTTAAGGGATGCTACGGGTCACCGGCTGCTGCACAGTACGGATAAACTTGAAGAAATATAATGATTAGATTGATTTTCTTTATGGACAAATGTGTTAGTAAATTAGTCATCCTAAGGGTTCGAACTCTGGATCATTCATCTCATTCAACCCTTATGTCACTAGCTCTTACCACCTGAACTATCACCTGAGCTATAGATGAAGGTCACTGTAACAACAAGCACACAAAAAATAACATGCATTAACAAATTAAGAGATGTCGCTCAAGATGGCATCTTTGGCAGCCATGCATTATGATATATATATTATGCATGATAATTGATGATTTTAGACACAGTAATAGTAACAAATTTGTAGAGAGTTTTATAGATCCATCCGCACTTTAACTTGTGGGTAAAAAATCATCACAAAATTATTTTACTGTAATTTTTTTAATAAATTCTTTCTGTGGATTTTTCGGCAAACTTTATATGCGAATTTTCTTACAAAAATAAATTTACGTTTAATCAAATCGGTCATAAAAAAAATATTTAAAAACACATTCATTTTAATTTTTTTTTGTCCTTTGACCAACACTTTCAACGGGAGAAAGTGGTCTCACGTGACTAATCTGACTCGGGATACGGTAGTGATGTCCCTGACCACAAATGTATTATTTTTTATATCAGAGGTGATCGAATCCGGGTCAGAAGCCTAGGTGAAACCCCTTAAGAAAATGCACATTCACCATTTGTGTCACCATTTGATAACACAATTAAAGAGGCATGACGCCAGTCGCCAGTAATCATGAAATTATGTATTGAAAGAAATACAAACACACCCATAGTCATTGCCACCATTGGCCCTGGTAGCTCCAGGTCTTTAATTACCATCAATATTATTTTACTTTTCTCATAGGCTGCCATGCTCTCAAGTCAACTTGATAACGTAGGGAATTATTATTATGGACTTATGGTGATTCAGTGATGTGGTTAGTTCTTGGTTTGTATCTTTCTTCTTTCACATGTACACTTAATATAATTTTGCCAGCTATAGTAGCAACCGCTGATGGCATCTAGTGGAATTTGTAATAATAATGCGGCTGCTGCACTAACTTATAATTGATGTTTGAGCATGCTAAAAGCATATAGTTCTTATTTCTTAGTCCTTAACACTATTCATGTAGGTCTGTATTGCTACATGTGTTTAAGCAACTCTCAAACAATTTTACTTCAACCATGAATTCTTAGTTCTTATCACTATTCATTTGGTCCCACCAACCACATTATTTATACTTTTTATTTTTATAAAATAATAAAACAAAACTCATAAAGTAATAAAGTAATTTGAATAAGAGAGAAATAATTAATATTTTAAGCTAAGAACTCAAAAAGCAAAACTTCTTATATAAGAACTGAGTTCTTATTTTTAAAAATTAAGGAGTCCATGTCAGCACCTCTAATGGTAAAGTTCTTAATTCTTAGTTCTTAACTCCAAAATAAGAACTAAGAACCTTTGCATTGGAGATGCTATAATATAATATACATCTACTTGACCACATGCAATCTTTAAAAATCAGTATTTCAGAATTAAAAACATATCAAGAGTACTACTATATGTATAGCTTGTTCTTGATTTTAATGGTGTAACTAGCGGGATTACCCGTGCCCTGCACGGGTGACTTTTGTTATTTACAATTTAAATTTTATGTAATATTATGTTTTGTATCTTTTTAGTAAATATATTTTAACAATTGTTTCAACTATATGTTCTTAATAGTGATAATTATGTATTAATCTACCACAACTGTTTACTTATAAATTTTTAATTATTTAAATATGAAAAAAATTAAATATTTTAAATTATAAGACTTAAATTCACTCAAATTTTTATATATGCATTAAATCAGTATTTTAATTTTTTTATACATGTTTAATTATTAATATTTGATTGATTATTTTTCATATCAATGTTTCTATTTATAATAGCAATAACACTAATAATAATATATATATTTTGATTCAAAATGTTTGGTGAATGTGCATTTTCTTAAGGGATTTCGCCTAGGCTTCTGGTCCGGGTTCGATCCCCTCTAAGGGAAAATATAATACATTTGTGGTCAGTGACATTACTACCGTATCCCGAGCCAGATTAGTCACGTGGGGCTCTTTTCCCCCGTGGTGACTGGTGGCCAAAGGACAAAAAAAAAAACATGTAACAACAAAATGAAACCCCACTTCTAATAAAACTCAAATCAAATCATAGGAGAAAATCACCAGATTAAATAAAGCAAAATAATAGATAATTTACGAAAATTATTTAGATCCAGAGGCTTCTCTTATTTTTGAATAAACTCTCATGTGACTATTACTTTTAAGTTTGAACTCGTTCCTCTTTTTTGTCCTTGGCTCTTCGATCATACCTTTGGTAACCACCGCCTACCAGGGACGATGGAGGAAAAATTCATTTTATCAATCCAAGCAGATAAATTGAAGGATGTTCGTCTTTCCCCTTCATGATTTAAAAAAGGGGTGAAACAATATATGATGGTGAATAAAAAATGGATGAATAAGTAAATAATAGGATCATGAAATAGGGGTGTTCATAACCGAACCAAACCAATTAAAACCGCTCAAATCGATCCAAAAAAACCAAAAACTGAAAAACCGAAAATAGCAAAAACCAATATTTACGCTAATGGATCGGATTGGTTTTCAGTTCCCATGTTATAAATCGTACCGATCCAAACCAAACCGAAAGTATTTATTTATTTAAATTTTGACATACATAATTACCCATTTAACCATACTTATAATATTTTATTCCATGTATACCCAAACCTTTACAGTAATGTGTTTAACATTTTCCAAGTTAGGAGACATATGTCTTCTTTTCATTCAGCGAAAGTGAAACATATTAGTGCGTACATAATTCATTTCTTACAGTATTGATGTTAGTGTTAAGCACGATATCTTGTCTCTGTAACTTTTACAGTGCTTCTTGTTTTATGATTTTATTTTCTATTTTGTTATGTATTTCAAGATTTTTACTTTCTTTGAAAAACTGAAATCCAATCCAATCCAAACCGATAAAAATTGGATCGGATTTGAAAAAAAAAATTGGGTAGTTAAATTATAAAACCAAAACGATTGATAAATTATTTTTCTCTATAATTGTTTCAAATGAAAGAAAAATTGAAGGTGAAAGTTCCTTATCATGAAATTGAATAAAGAATTGAGAAACAGAAAAATGAAAGGGAGGAAATAGAGGAGTATGAAAAATATGGAAGAAAGTTGAAAATACTTACCATGGAGTAGACGAACGGAGAAAAAAACAGGATGGGTTTTTTTCATAAGAAATTTCAAAGATGGGAGGAAGAAGTATAAGATGAATAGGAAATGGAGGAAAATGAAAGTCCTTGCCTTGTTTTCGAGGAGGTATGCACAAAAGGATGCTGAAATATTTTGATTTATTAATGTTTAATTTTTTCCTAAAATAAAATACTCATTATTGGTCAATGAAAAATTAATCAAAAATTAAACATATCAACAAAATTATTTGTATTAAATGTTCTAAGGATTCATTAATTAAATTATATCAAAATGTTATAGATTAAATAAATAATGTGAGAAATGTCTCAAAAGAGCAAATGAATTCTCTAACCAATGCACATGTATAGCAAAATTAATTATTTTTGCATTAAGATAAAATTAAAGCATTACCTAGCACATGATTGATAAATTATTTTTCTCTATAATTGTTTCAAATGAAAGAAAAATTGAAGGTGAAAGTTGCTTAACATGAAATTGAATAAAGAATTGAGAAACAGAAAAATGAAAGGGAGGAAAGAGAGGAGTATGAAAAATATGGAAGAAAGTTGAAAATACTTACCATGGAGCAGACGAACGGAGAGAAAAACATGATGGGTTTTTTTCATAAGAAATTCCAAAGATGGGAGGAAGAAGTATAAGTTGAATAGGAAATGGAGGAAAATGAAAGTCCTTACCTTGTTTTCGAGGAGGTATGCACAAAATGATGCTGAAATATTTTGATTTATTTATGCTTAATTTTTTCCTAAAATAAAATATTCATTATTGGTCAGTGAAAAATTAATCAGAAATTAAACATATCAACAAAATTATTTGTATTAAATGTTCTAAGGATTCATTAATGTGGAATATTTCATTTTTGAAATTTCAATTCTTTAATTAATCTTGTCTAATTTAATTAAATTATTTCATTGTTCCAATAAATTATCAATTCTTGAGCATCAAGGTTTTTAAAAATTGAATTTCAAAAGACAATTAATTATACTCATTAATTGTAGGAATTAATTAGAGCCATTAATTTCAATTATAAGAAATCAAAATTGTGGTATCTAAAATAGGAATATTTATTCAATTGCAAAATTTTTGAAAAATTTAAAAAAAAAATGATGATAAAAATTTTTAAAAAATATATTTATTTTATTTTCAAAAAATTATTTGCTCATCACACTCATTTTACAACTAATCTAGTAATAATTAGATTTTAAACGATTACTATAGTAAAGGAAATTCAAATTTCAAAAAAATTAATTTATATTTTAAAATCATTTTAACCATAATATTAAAGAAAAACAAATAAATGAATTTTAGAAAAATAAAAATAAAAATATCCAATATTTATTTCTATTTGAAATAATCACGAATATTTATTATAACTATTTAGAATATTGTTAATTAAAATAAAGGGATTGCAATTATTTTTATGAATCGTATTTTCAAATTTGTAATATTTTTTTAAAATATTTGATTTATCTTAAAAAATAATTTCAGGGGAATTAAAAAATTAATTTTTTTTAATAAGAATTGATTCTTTTCAAAAAGTTTAAATCTAATTATGAATTTTTAATAATGGATGAAATGAAATAGGTTTAGAGATGTTCATGTATTGTATCATGTTTTCGAAAATATGGAGGGACAGAAAATAATATTATTTGGAATTATATCCTTACTTTGATAGTTTTTATAAGTATTACTTATGTTTTATTCTTAATAAAGATTTTACCTATATTAAACTTAGCAATTAATGTGACAAAAAAAAGTGGAAATATTATTTTTTGTTTTGGAAGGAAAATGAATTACTTAAGAGGAGACATGTGGCATAGGTCTTCTAGAAGAAAACCTTCTTTTCATATATATATAGATATAGATTGAAAAATTAAAATAACATTTACGTTGAAAATTAAATTAAAAATTATTTAAATTAATTTTATTTTCTGATTTTTTATTATTTTTGTTCTATTTTCGAATTCAATTTTTTTTATTATATTAGATATATTTTCAAATAAAATTCCTAGTAAAGGTTACATAAAAAATTGAAATTAAAATCAATATTAAATATTGAAAATCTGTACTTTTGAAACAGATGAAAAATTAAAATAATAATTACGTTGAAAATTAAATTAAGAAGTATTTTTTCCGATTTGTGATTATTATTTTTTATTTTCGAATTTAATTTTTCTTATCATATTTGTAATGTTTTCAAATATAATTCCAAGTAAAGGTTATATAAAAAATCGAAATTAAATATTAAATATTAAAAAATTAAAACATTAATTGTTGTGATAATTCAATTAAAAAGGATTTAAAATATTTTTGAACTTTTAAATAAAGGTTACATAAAAATTGGAATTACATTAAATGATATTAAATAGGGTGAGTCATGATTGTATGTTGTGACAAAAAAGTAGAATGAATATTTTTTTTCTTGGAGAGAAAATGGATGAATATGGAGGTGTCATGTGTCATAGATCTTCTAGAATAAACCTTATTTTCACATATATATATATATAGATTTTTGGAATATTCCATTTCTTGGAGAAAAAATTCCAGAATATGCTCTAGCTTTTTGGATCAAATAGGATAATAAGGTCCGCTAATGGAAAAAACCTTGGAAATTTGTTTAGTAATGAAATGTTTATTAATGATGTGTGTCTCACATATAAATTATTTGTTTGATTTGTAGAAGTTTTAGCCAAAAAAAAAAGCAAAATTTTTAAAAAATTGACTTTTTTTCATTTTTGAATTTAAAAAAGGTAATTAATTATATCCATTGACTTTAGTTATTAATTAGAGTCATTAATAACAATTATAAGGATAAAATGTTTAATATAGATTAAAATTTCGGAAGAATAAATCAAACTTAATAAAAACATGATGCTTATTTTCCAATTTACCAAAAAAATCATGATGCTGGAAAAAAAAATATTTATTTGATTTGAAAACATTCATTTTCTCATCTAAGTAAACCAACAACCAATAATATTAATTAGATTTTCAACAATTATTATAATGAAGAAAGTTAAATTTCAAATGTAAAATTAATATAATATTTCCTTCCAATATATTTTTTAAAAAATTTAAATATATTTTTTAAAAACATGTTAAAGACATAAATTATAGGTTAGGAAATAATGATAGTTTAAATTAAAAGTTTCAATATTTATTATCAACATTGCTGTTGGAGTTGAACAAACAAAGGATTCCAATTTTTGTTGTGTATTATATTTTTTAATTTGTAATAAAAAAAACTAATGTTAGATTTATTTTTAAAATAATTTCAAGTAATTTTTATATTTAAAATTTAAAAAGTGAGAAAAAGATTTCGAAATAATCATTTTTTTTTGAAATAGATTTCGTAATATTACTTGAATTGTCACAAACTTTCAAAAATATAATATTTAAAAATATACATTCAAGTGTATCATATAGGATAAGGAATTATTAATAATAAATGAAATTAAATAGGTGAGAGATGAAATATGTTGTAACAAAAAAGTGGGATGTCTTTTTTTTTTCTTGGAGGGAAATTGGAAGAATTTGGGGGTGCCATGTGGCATAGGCTTCTAGAAGGAAACATTATTTTCATATATATATAGATTACTAGCTTCTACTTGTCTACAGATTATTGTATTAATAGTACTTAATAAACATCATCATATCATATCCCAAATTATGTAGAAAACGATAAATAATGTTCAGGTGGTGGTTCATCATCATAAAACTAAAATTTAAGCAGTATATATCGTGATTTGGGGGAAAAAACTGATGTCATGAGATCACAGATTAAAGAGAGAGGACTGAACAAGACTTCTTCATATCCAGTAGCTAGGATATACATGGGGTTAATTAGTGACGATAAATAATCACATTCTTTTTAATTATCATCCTATCTAAAATTAGTTCATACAACTGAGCTGATTCAATTCAATCTATTTTTTTCTTTTTATTTTAGTCTTTTTTAATATATATATACATATATATTGAATAAATAATCAAATATATAGTAAATATAATAAATAACAATAAAAAGTAATAAATATTTCATTAATAATTCATAATATAAATAATATTAATTTTTAAAAAAAATCATGCATGCTACAAGTAAAAAAGAATTGTATGATTCTAATATTGTTTACTTATTTTCAAAAAAAAATGTTTACTTTATAGTTCTAATATATAATTTAAAATTTAAATTATATATAATCTTATGAAGTACATATATTTCTACTTAAATAGTAAAAATATACTTTTATTGAAATATGATTTTCTAGATAAGTAAAGATTGTCTGATAATTTAATTTGAAATATAAAAAATAAAAATAGATCGGATATATATGTATGTATTTTTTGTACATTAGAAAAATAAATTACATCATTAAGAGATTGATTCCTGGACCTTTCTCTTCTCAACCCATATGTCACTCAGCTCTTATATGGATGTACGATGGTGGTTTAATTTATTCATTTAGGTTAAATGGAAGGACAAAGCCAAAAAAAAACTTTTTTGGGTTAATTTATTTTTAAAGCTTCTAGTTCAATAAAAACATTATTCTCCTAGTTTATATATATTTTTATCAATTTTCATTAAATTGGATTGGTTAATCAATAGCCTCATTTTCCAAACATATAATGACTACTGGGGTCAATTCATGCATCTGCTAAGGTAGGCATCAAGGTAGGCATCAAGGTATATGCCTAATAGGGGTGACTTTGTTGATCACAATGACGTTTGTTGTTAGAGTCCCACAAGAAATATAGTAGACGATTAATTAACCTTTATAACTCATGACACTATTTTAAGTTTTAACAAAGCGTGGAGTTTGAACACCAATTAATGAGGTTTGGGCGCCGGTGATCATCAGTACGTTCCCCACCACTAGGTTGGCAACAAATAACAATCCATATCACCTTTGATTTTTCTATTTTCCTCTTTTTATAGCAAGGGTGCTCCCTAGTTTACATTAATTAAGAAGTTTATCTCTTTTGATATGAGGGTTAGAGATTATTGAGTTTTGTTTCTACAAACAATTTTTATTCCATGGTCGGCCGCCGGAGGCACCACGCCGGCCTACGTTCAAAGAGAAAGTTTTGGGAAAGACTACGGCTGAGAAGAGCAAGCAAGTAAGGAATTTGGTTGAGGCAGGAGTCATGAAGAAAGAATTGGTGGATGGGAATAGCTTTTTTCCCATGTTTGATTTCAATGATCAGCAATCCTATGCTAAGATTTGTAAACCATTTGAAGGGTGCTTGGTGGTGAAACTGCTTGGGAGACACATTGGCTACAAGGTTTTGTGTAACCGGCTGAAGATGTTATGGAAACCTGCAGACTACTACAAAAACACTAATTTGGGACGGACAAATCCGTCGCTCAACAGTTAAAAATTCCGTCCCTAAAATATTTTGGGACGGAATTGTGACGCGATAAATTGCGTCGCAATATCGCTCGTCGCAAAAAATTTGGGACGAAATCCAATGTTCCGTCGCACATGGGCGACAGACATAGCGACATACTATCATGAAGTATCGTGACGATATTTGCGACGAATTGAATAATTATTTTGGGGACGGAATGAATAAATTTTTTGTGACGAAATATATATTTCCGTCGCAGGGTTGAGACGGAACATAATAAGTTTATTTTTTAAGATGGTAGTGGTGTGACGGAATTGTTGGTGACAGAAATAATAACTTTTTGTGACGGAATTCAAAACAACATTGTCTGTCCCGAAATTTGCGAGGGATATATTCCGTCACTGAGCTGTGAAGATTTGAAAAAAAAAATCTGCTGCTTGTTTGGGACGGAAATTTCCGTCGCAACTTAGATATTCATTTGAAAAACTAATTTGGGTCATTGCAATCAAGGTGTAGTATAAATGAATATCAAAATGCACACATAACAATAAACGCTTTCCATGAACAAACTTAGAAGTCACAACTTATCTGCTTTCAGTTGTCTCAAACACATAAATATCTTACAAAAAGTGAAGATGTGGATCCGTAGTATGCTACTATGCTTGTTGTGTTCATGATGAATAGATAGACAGTTGTGTTTAAAATCATGATGAATAGATAAACACAATCAATTGAGCAAAAAAACCAAAAGAAATATATAGGGGAATTACAATGAGTCACATTGCCACCATATCTCCTACCCAAAGATTGAGTGATTAAAAAACTTAAAGGAGCAAATTCTCTTACACACATGGAAGAACTCAGGATAGTCTCATAGCGTGCTCCCCCCTGCTGGCCTCATGTTTACATCACGCAGACTTCATTGAAAAGCTCCATATATGAAGAAACAAATAAACATCTGTTTGAAAACAGTCAGCAAAAAATAAGATAACAGGCTCATGCTTGCCTAATTAATTATATAACACAAAATTAAACACAAGATAGAAGTCTCTTCTTGACGGCATAATGATCATAATGGATCCACAGACGGACATTGTAGCATGGATTTATTGAAAGGGGGAGGGGGGTTCTAAGCACTTAAGCATTTTCCAAATTCATATAATAATTTGATGACGTGTAGTTACTCCAAAAATAAATTTAAACATACCTGTGGAATTTCATAAATGTATTCCAGAGATATAAGAGCTGGTTCCAAACAGAATGGCAAGAGATTAATATGCCATCCTAAGGAATAGGTTGGAAGGAATCCACAGTGCACAACCTGAAACATGAAAGTTGAAGTTTCATTTTTCACAATACTCAACAAGTGAAACCATAGAAAGATGAGAGCACAAGCTAAAATCCACCTTAAGAAAACTTATCTCTCGTTCCAGCATCTAAACTCTGCCCATTTAACGCCTTTTCCCCATGCAAATCAGGGCACCCCAGTTACGCCTTGGGAGAGGGTGGGGGAAGTGATGGAATGATTGAAGAAGCCACACCATTGTGGGAGTTGATCATCACTACTGTCATTTTAAATTTTTAAAAGAAAGTAGAGGATTAGAAAATAAGGAGAGCACCAATTGAATTTATGAAAGTACTGCAAGAGTCAAAGTACAAATCTAGAAAGACAAATCCCACTACAGTGACAGAAAAAGATCTAGAATCTAACGCCACATATTTGAAGCAAGAGCAGCATTTCGATTAGAAAAATAGAAATTAAAACCAGATGCAGAAAAAATATATCTTAGTGATTCAAACTATTGAGTATTGATTCAAACCAAATATAAGGTTCAATTGAAACTGTCACAATCATAAGAAAATGATACTTTATGTATAAGCAAAACAAGTAAACATATGTGCAATAACTAGAGATGTCAAAGATTATGTTAAAAATGAATATAGGTGCAATTTTAAACACCCTCAAAGGATGAAATCACCAATTCAATCTGGATCCTATAATATAACACAAACACATATACTCTGCTTGGCTTCACTTGCTACTTCTCTGTTTCAATAGATAAGACCATAAAGACAAAGAGAATTAGATTAAGCACCAAAATCAAATGAATACAAAATAGTTCAAACAAAAATGCAATTTAATTTATGCATTTCTAGTGGCCAAGTTCCCTAACCCAAAAATACACTAAGTCGAAGTTCATGGCCAGTGAGAGATCAATGTGATCCCTGCCTCTAAGAGGGCCAATCATGGGTAAATAAATTTCTAGAAACATATAACGAGGATGTCAAAGTTCAATCCATCTAAGCCATAGTGAACAGTGATATTCCTTGTAATTTTGTGAGGGTGTCAAGAGTTATTGTATCTATCTAACCAAGCCAAACTGAAATTGAAAACAAAATATAGAACATAGTGTCGTTGGCTCTAATGTAATGAGAAGAAAAACAAAAGCATTGGGACAAAGCAAGAAGAAATCTCACTTGTTCCTGGAGAGGGAGGGTCGAAACAGGTGTCTTGAACTCCAAGAGGCGTCGTCGATCAGGTGCTAAGAGAACAAGGCACCACCACTGACGTCAAGATCGCACCACTAGAGTATAGGCGGAGAGCAAGCGCTGAAACGTGAGAGGCAAAGAATTTGTGATAATAAAGAAATAATACATTAGTTAAAAGAAATAATATTCACAATAATTCTCAAAATTTGTTTTAGGTTTTAAATAAAAGTAATAATATATACTTAAAAAACATGTTATATAATTATAATAATATATAATAGAACTAGAAGTATATTTTTTATTAGTATAATTTGGAATATTAAATAAGCATGTGTGTCTATATAATTTAAAATTAGACAAAAAAAAGTTAAAATATAAGACCGATATGAAGTCTAATTAAGCTTCATGGATATGAGCGTTCAAAAAAAAAACTTAGTGGATATGAAGATCAACTAGAGGTCTTTACAATAAAAAAAAAAGAACTAGAGGTTTCATCGTACTTATTAATCCTAAATTCAAAATGAGTCTTAATTAAGCTTGATGAGCCTATAAGATCAAATGTTGGACTCGGTGAGCTTTGTAAGCAACGCGAAACCTCGTTGGGTCTAATGGGTCTTTAAAATCAACATGAAACATCATCATGCTATGATGGGCCTTAGAGATCAACATGAAACATAATTAGGTCATATGGACATTTAATGTCAATTGAAGTCTAATTGGCCCCGGTGAATATTGGAGATTAACTAGGGGTCTCATCATACTTGATGACTTCTAAGGTCGAAACGAAGCTTAATTGGACTTGAAGGACCTATAAGATCAATAATCGACTTCTATTTGACTCAATGAGCCTTGTGCGCAATACGAAACCTCATCAGACTTGATGGGCCTACAAGGTTATCATTGATTTGTATTAGGCCTGGTGGGGCCTTACACACGACACAAAGCCTCATTGAGTTTAATAGACATTTAAGATCAACATGAAACATAACTATAACATCTGCATATCATCATTTGAAATGTAATTTGGCTGACAATCCGTTAAAGTTCATTCCATGTGGCTTGTAAATAAACAGACTCAACTGGGTTGGTCCACAAAATATGTGGATCTAACTTTTCATTAGTCAGAGCATGCAACGCTTATGTTTGGGGCTTAGCAAAGCTTGTATGAGACAGACCAACTAATAAAAATGAAAAATAAAGTAAAAATAAAAATAAATATTTATTAGTTATTCAAAATTGTAAAATATTAAAAACAAAATATTTATATCATCAAATAACAATATTCAAAACTTATTCCCTTTGCACTTTTAATTAAACAATTTAATATCCAAAAAAATATTGGTTAGTGTGACCACAAACCACGACTTAAGCAAAGTAACCCATATAGGCCCATATCAAGATGAACAAGGTATTATAAAGTTGGTGCCTTAATTTCCCCAAAACTAAATATTCAAATTGGGACGGAATATAAAAGTTTTCCCCATATGGCGACAGATTATATAACTCTGTTACTAAATTGTGACAGAATACAAACTCCGTCCCAAAAAAAGATAATATTTTTAAATAATCTTTTGCGACGACAAATTATTGCTAACTCCGTCACAAATGGAGACGAAATAATTAAATTATTGTGTCTCTAATGTTGGCGCCTTAATTTCCCTCCAAGACTAATTATTCAAATTGGGACGGAATATAAAAGTTGTCCCCATATTACGACGGATTATACAACTTCGTCACTAAATTGTGACAGAATACAAACTCTGTCCCAAAAAAATATTATACTTTTACATAAACTTTTGCGACGACAAACTATTGCTAACCCCGTCACAAATTGGGACGGAATAATTAAATTATTGTGTCCCTAATGTTGGCGCCTTAATTTCCCTCCAAGACTAATTATTCAAATTGGGACGGAATATAAAATTTGTCCCCATATTGCGACGGATTATACAACTTCGTCACTACATTGTGACAGAATACAAACTCCGTCCCAAAAAAATAGAATACTTTTACATAATCTTTTGCGACGGCAAACTATTACTAACTCCGTCACAAATTGGGACGGAATATTTAAATCATTGTGTCCCTAATATTGGCGCCTTAATTTCCCCCCAAGACTAATTATTCAAATTGGGACGGAATATAAAAGTTGTCCCCATATTGTGACAGATTATACAATTTCGTCACTAAATTGTGACAGAATACAAACTCCGTCATAAGGAAAAAATTATATTTTTAAATACCATGTGTGACAGAATATTATTGCTAACTCCGTCACAAATTGGGACAGAATAATGAAATTATTCGTCCCTAAAGTTGGCGCCATGCTTCCCTCCAAAATAAATCTTTCAATTGGGACGGAATTTTATAATCTGTCGCACCTTTGCGACGATTTACATAATTTCGTCCCTAAATTGTGACGAAATTTGTATTTCGTCCCAAAATGTTAAATTAATGTTTTTATAAACCTTAGCGACGAGAAAGTGTCACTAAATCTGTCACGAATTAATTATTTTGCGACGGAAATTTTTACCGTCGCAAAATTCCGTCATAATTTAATTATTTTCTAGTAGTGAGGAGGCTTTGAGGTTCGAGACATGCACCATGGCTACTTTCTTATTCAATTTGACCTTGAGGATGATAGAGAGAAAGCTATGGTTGGGGCACCATGGATGATCTATGATCATTATCTTGCGGTTAAGCCTTGGACGCCAGACTTTGTCGATGCGAATTCTACAATAAGCACCACTGCAGTTTGGATTCGTATCCCAGGCCTTGGGTTCCAATTTTATGATGAAAGTATTCTTCTGACTCTAGCCTCCGCCGTGGGGACGCCGATCAAAGTCGACATGAATACGACAGATACGCGAAGGGGAAAGTATGCAAGGGTGTGTGTTGAAATTAACCTGAACCAGCCAGTACTGGGAAGGGCTGGGCTCCGGGGTGTATGGTACAATATCGAATATGAAGGGATGCACTTGTTATGCTCGAACTGCGGATGCTATGGTCATCTTGCAAGCAACTGCCAGAGGACACCGGTGCCAAAACCAACGTCTCAACCAGCCCCAGCGACGACGGCTTCCATGGGGACTCCTACGGCGGCGGCGGCTGAACCTAGCCAGGAAACCCTAGGAACGGAGACTCAGATGGCAGAGAACGTTATTGCAGGCGAGAAATCCGCGAATATTGATTGCCCGGATGCTGCTCACGGTGATTGGATGACAGTCACGAGAAAAGGGTGGAAGAATTTAAACGCTTCAACCAAGAAGCAATCAACGCAAAATCAGAAGCAGTCTCGCGCGTCTTCAGGAGAGAAAAATGAGCAGAATCAGGTGGATAGTAATGGAGAAAAGAACAGTATCACAAGTGGGGCCCTAGTATTCGAATGATTACAATAATTTCTCCTCAATCATGGGAGATTCACTACAAGGAAGGAAACGAATCATGAAGGATTCAGCCTTCCAGGGCCCACAAACTGAGACTAATGGTGCGTCAGCATCAATGAGCTATCCTCTTGTTGTGCAGCAAAAACGCACGCAAGGAAAAACCATGCCAGAGACAAGGATGATAGGGAATAAGAAAATGTTTGTATTTGGGGATGGGACCAAGACAACACTTAACTTACAACATCAAGAGAGAAACCGCTTCACACTGTTTGCAGATGAGGAGGCAATGCAAGGGGGCTCCACGGCCCTACAAAGTAATGGAGCACTACCCTATGACCCGGGAGCTACTAACGTGGAGACCACTCCTCTGGGCAGAGCATGATTTCTGCATTTGGGGTCTTACCGCTCAATTGTTGTCTATGAATAACACAAATTTTAGTGTTTTGGCTTGGAACATTAGAGGGGGTGCCGGAACTCGCGGACAACGACAAGTACGGGACTTGATTAAATCTTTTCACCCTTCGATGATTGTTTTGGTTGAGACTCATTGTAGCTTTGTATCAGTGGAACATTTTTGGAGAGGTGTGGGCTATGAGCTTGGTGCCTGTTCAGAGGCGGTAGAGCATCGGGGAGGTATTTGGATATTGGTACCTGTGAACCGTGACTTTGCTATTCAGATAGTGGATGTGCACTTTCAGGTGGTGTCAGTTTCTATCTCTGTGGATCATAGATCTTGGAGATGCTCGGCCGTGTACGCGAGTCCCAATCCTACGTTAAGGGAAGACCTGTGGAGCCATTTAACACACCTTCGACAACAAACCCTTGAACCATGGCTCGCCCTAGGGGATTTGAATGAGATCGTTTCCCCATCTGAGGTGTCGGGAGGTGATTTCTGTCAAGCCCGGGCAACTCGAATGCTAGATATGATGGAAGCTTGTGAATTCATTGATTTCGGTGCCACGGGTAGTAGCTTTACTTGGGAAAGGAGGCTACACGGTCAGAGGAAGATGTCTAAGCGGTTGGATAGGGCTATTGGAGATATCTCATGGCGTCATAACTTTCCGGAGGCCTATGTGGAACATCTAGCTCGTGTTTATTCGGATCATTGCCCCATCCTGGTTCGTTGTAATGTTCGAATGGAGGATCGTGTAGCCCGCCCGTTCCACTTCCAAGCAGCTTGGGCAACACATCCTGCCTATGAGCATGTTATTCGTGACACCTGGGAGAAGCCACCACCGTCATTAGTGGGCAAACTTGATAATGTACGAGCGGCTTCTCTTGTTTTTAATACTAATGTGTTTGGTAATATTACACGCAGGAAGAAGCGAGTAGAGCGACGCCTCCAAGGGCTCCGACATGAACTTGAGGTGAGGGAGACATAATCATTGCTCTGCCTAGAAAAGGATTTAAAGGAGGAATATGAGCAAATTCTGACACAAGAAGAGATGTACTGTACCAAAAATCACGAGAGAAATGGGTGGGACTAGGAGACCGCAACACCAAATTCTTCCACACCCAAACGGTGATACGGAGGAAGCAAAATAAAATTCATGGCATGTTTATCGGGAATGATTGGTGCACAGATCCAGGCTTTTTGAAGGCGGGAGCGCAATCGTTTTTCACTAACTTGTTCTCTATTGATTCACAAGTGATCAGGAATCATGTCATGGAGATCAGAACTCCATCTCTTTCTATTGAGGATCGAGCTGACCTTGTTAAGCCAATTTCCTTAGAGGAGGTTCGCAGCGCAGTCATGGCTATGCATTCTTTCAAGGCCCCGGGTGCAGACGGTTTTCAAGCCTACTTCTATAAGCAGTTCTGGAGCATTGTAGGTCAAGACCTTCACGCCATGGTTGTCGATGCCTTTGCTCATGGGAAACGGGAATCTTCTCTCCTTGAAACTCTGATTGTGCTCATACCTAAGGTGGAGAATCCCCTCCGCTTCAAGGATCTTCGACCGATTAGTTTGTGCAACGTGGCTTACAAGGTGATCACAAAGGTACTTGTTAATAGGTTTCGACCTCTCCTAGATGAACTAGTTGGGCCTCTTTAGGCTAGCTTCATCCCAGGAAGAGGAACCAAGGACAACATCATTCTGGCTTAGGAGGTCATGCACACTATTCATACCTACAAGCGCAAAGGGGGTTTGGTAGCTTTGAAAATTGATTTGGAGAAAGCCTATAACCGAGTAAGTTGGGACTTTCTTAGAGCAACTCTTTATGATTTTGGGTTTCCTCATTCGATTGTGGACTTGATTATGTGGGGAGTTCAGTCAGCTTCAAAATCAATTCTATGGAATGGGTCCAAGCTTGAGTCCTTTAAGCCTCAGAGGGGGCTCCGCCAGGGCGACCCTTTGTCTCCCTATCTCTTCGTTTTATGCATGGAACACTTTGCTCTTCTGATCCAAACAAGAGTAGAGGATAAATCATGGAAACCTGTCAGAATCACAAAAGAAGGAATTGGGATCTCTCACTTATTCTTTGCTGATGATGTGTTGCTCTTTTGTCAAGCCAATAAAGTCCAGATGCGGGTGGTAGCTGACACTTTGAAAGACTTTTGTGAGGCGTCGGGTATGAGGGTGAATTTGGACAAGTCATGGATGATGTGTTCAAAGACGGTTGCTGCACCTGCCCAAGAGGAGTTGTCTACCATCTTGGGTATCCGTAGAGCTTCGAGTTTGGGTAAATATCTTGGGATTCCCCTGTTAAAGGGTAGAGTCACCAAGGATCTCTTCCTCCCCATCAAGGACAAAGTTAATGCCAGACTAGAATCATGGAAAACCTGAATGTTAAACAAGGCCGGAAAGCTTTGTCTTGCAAAATCAGTTCTCACCTCCTTGCCGGTTTACACTATGCAGTCTCTTTGGCTTCCTCAATCGATATGTGATTTTATTGATAAAAAGATTCGTTGCTATCTTTGGGCAAAGGGCTCTAATACACGTGGCTGGAATTTGGTGTCTTGGCATGATGTTACCCAACCAAAGGAGAATGGAGGCTTAGGGCTTCGCAGCACAAGAGCGAACAACATTGCACTGTTGGGTAAATTGGTAGATGAGCTTCTGCATGATGGAGCCAAGCCTTGGGTCCAAGCAATCTCACAAAAGTATTTGAAACAGAACTTGGTTCTTCAAGGTACGTTCAAGCATGGTGAATCCTATATTTGGAGAGGTATAATGCGAGCAAAGGAGTACGTGGGTAATGGCTTCCAGCCGCAGCTAGGGAATGGAAACTCCTCGGTTTGGTATTCCAATTGGCTGGGGACGGGCAGACTTTGCGACAGGATACCGTTTGTCAATATCGCGGATACACAACTGGTAGTAGCTGACCTTTGGCAAGGAGGAGAGTGGAATTTTAATTGTCTCTATACTGCATTGCCCCCAGAAATTGAAGGAGAAATCAAGAATATTTCTGTTCCACATACCAGGCCTCACCCTGATGCTTTACGCTGGATACATGAGCCAGAGGGACGTTATACACCAAGTTCAGCTTACTACAGTTTGCACACCCAGGTGGCGGATGGTTTCATTACGTGGAGGAAAGTGTGGAAAGCAAAGGTGCCTGAAAGAATTCGTTTTTTTCTCTGGCTAGTGTCCCGCGAGGCGCTCCCCACAAATGCACGACGGTTTCAGTCACATCTTACGGCCACTGCTGGCTGTCCTCGTTGTGACTCAGATAGAGAGGACGTTGATCATCTCTTTAGGGGATGCCCTGATTCCCGGAGCCTTTGGAGTTTCTTCAGTTCGGTTCTACCTCCTCTTGCGCCTCAGGTAATTTTCTCCCAGTGGCTTGGTGATCTTCTTGCTCACAGGAACTATATTCTTGGAATCTCAGTCATGTGGTGGTCCTGGAAGTGGCGGTGCCAGCGTATTTTTGAGGATCGGGCTCTAATTGTTAACCAAGTCATTCGTTATGTGCTGAGTGATGAAGCTCTCTGGCGTAGAACTATGGTCCCAGAACAGGGACAGCAACAGCCTGCTATCGGACCTGCTCAGGAGTCTGCTGCGACCGGGAGAATAAGCTTGAAGGTGGATGGGAGCTGGAAACCACAAGTGCAGAGGATGGGTTGCGCGGCTGTGTTAGGGGACAGCTCAAGCAATTGGCGGTCTGCAACCTCCGTGAGTTTCGATCATGGCACAACATTCCTCACGGAGATCAAAGATGTTGAGTTGGGCCTGCTGCACTCACTTAGTCTCGGATTCCAGAATATCGTTTGTGCATCTGACTGTGATAAGTTGGTATCGGTTTTGAATGCTGGCAGGGATATCAACTCGTTTTGGGACCAGGATAGCATAAGGAGGGTTCTTGGCTTAATGTCTCAATTCCAGAGATGTGCAATAATTCATATCGCTCGAGAGAGGAACAATACAGCGGACACCCTTGCAATAATTCATATCGCAGCAGCTAGGAATGGCTCACCAGCTCAAATATGGAGCAGACCTCCATCATTTGTTGCTTCTGCTATGTATTTAGACGCTATTAGTTAACTCTGCTTTTCTGTTAATCTTCCTCCTGTAACCAAAAAAAAAGTTCAAACATTTGTACGCATGAAAAACTACCACAATAACACTTTGTAAGAGTCGTATGGCCTACGAATTCAACCTTAGCAATCCCCTCCACCCAGTTTTTCACGTGTCATAGCTGAAGCAGTTTCATAGGAAACTACAAATACAATTTGTTCCTTATTATAGTTAGCTTTTGAGTTACTGAACGAGGTTGCTCCGTTCAAGTCATTCCTTAACTTTTTTTTTTGGTTCAAAGGATCATAATCCATTCAAAACCCAAAGGGTTGCCTAACGACACTTACAACATGCGAGAATAAATCTCAACGAGTGATAACGCAATGCAAAACATAAGAAATTACAGGAACAAGCATGCACACTCAAATAATAAAGTTGAACATCAGCTAGAAGCATGAAGTAAAAACCCTAAGGATCATAAACAAAAGCCCCTAAACCTCCAAAGCAGCAAAGAGAAACAAGTTGTCTTCTGAGCGGATAATCTTAGGTCTCCAATTTTTTAAACAGCTCTCCCGTTCAAACAACTCTTCGACTCTGTCCTAACTTGAACCCATCTGAAGGTGTAACACCCCCATTTTTCCCATTGTTTTATTTAAAAACGTTTATCAGAGTTTAAAAACATATCAAGGGAGTATTACACTTCTTCACGAAAACTCATTAAAATTAACACTAATTGTGTTAGAAAATTTATAAACTCATATGGTTTTCAAAGAATGAATCATTCCTGCCAATAAAAATTCTAAACCAGCCAGATAATCCTAAGATGCATAAAATCACTTATTTAAATAGGTTTGTCTTCCATGACATTCCAATAAAATTCATCATACTCAGAACTGAATTTCATAAGCACTTCGGCCATCAACAGTACGACATCGCTATAATTTAGAAAATCATTCAACAACTTCCATAAGGAGAGGTTATAAAATCCTCTCAACCGAAATGTAAAAGTAACGTAAAATATCTACTCAGTGTTACATTACAGAGCAAGACACTTATTTTATAATAATAATAATAATAATAATAATAATAATAACATAAGCTAAGACTCTCCGAAGCTACTCCTCATGAGTCACATCTCTACCTCCAGTACCTGAGCGATGTTGCATAGAACATCATTCCAACAGAAGGGTAAGAACTTACATTGTATAAAATATAGCATAACAATGAGCAAGTAAACAATTCAGATTTTGCTTTATAAACTCTTCACCTTTTCTTTAAAATCTGAGTGATTATAATATTTGCTCTCAAGACAGTTTCATAATTCTTATTGTTGTTTCAGAAAATTATAAGTTTTAAGAAGAATAATAATTCGACTTTACCACAACAGCAAAACAATTCACCAACAATTCACCAAACACATAAAACCACTGAAAACGTGAAACTTAGTGTGTCAGACTCTAATGTATGCATGTGGTACCAATTGTTAACCTTAGCGGTATCACCGCGTCTACTCCAGACAGTTAACCACCAATGAAGTCCACTCCAGACTTCCAGAACCACTCCAGTTCTGGGACAAACCTCAGTTTTCCGATGAAAACCGACGCGTTGCCCCTTGACTAAATGAAGTGTATTTCGTGCAAAAACTCATAAATTAAAACATGCAAATTGAGACCACTCCAACCCCAAATATAACATATTTTCTCACCAAATTCCATAACGGAAATCATACCAAAATTGCACAAAATAACACTTCAATATAATTATTAAATCATTCACTATTCCACCAACATAATAGCAACACAAAACCATCAAATGTCTCACATCAATTACCAGAATCAGTTTCAGAATCAATCCCATAAATAAGCAGAAACATAGCAAACTTGCATATAATTCTGGTACTAAATGAGCAGTCCAAAATTATGAAAATTTTACAAAACATAGCCTTATACGTTAGCTTTCATATAAAATTGGTTTCACCAAATTTGGAATTCTGTAGAGAGAGTTATGCTCTTTACAGCACAGACTGTTAGGGTGTCTGCGAGCAGAAATAGAGTTAACTTGCAGATAATTCTGGTATTGAACCAGCAACCCAAAAATTACGAAAATATTACCCAATATAACCCTATGAGTTAGCTTTCATACAAAATCGGTTTCACTCAATTCGAAATTCTGTAAAGAGAGTTATGCTCTCTATAGCACAGGCTGCTAGGGTGTCTGCGGGCAGAAACAGAATGAACTTGCAGATTATTCTGGTACTGAACCAACTATCCAAAAATTATGAAAATATTACCCAATATAACCCTATGAGTTAGCTTTCATACGAAATTGGTTTCACTCAATTCAGAATTCTGTATAGAGAGTTATGCTCTCTACAACACAGACTGTTAGGGTATCTGCCGGCAGAGCAGAACCCAAATTTCCCCAGAACCTCAATTTCGCCTAAAATCAATTTTGTCCACCACAATTTAACACTCAACACAGTATCTCAGTTCTGAATTTTCAAAGAAGTTGGGGGTTCCTTCATGTTAAACTCAACCTCTGTTGTACTACAATTATACAAGGTAAATTCAAACCCTTACCTTTTATGACACCGGTACAAAGCCTCCTAGACCCTTTTCTTCTTGAAGATCAAATTCTAGGTTTTCTTCTCTTTTCTCCTCTCCTTGCTTTTCACGTGTTCTCTGCTAACTTCTCCAATTCTCTAATTCTGATTTCTCTCTTTCTAATTCACTCCTAACCCTTAAATAGTCTTACAATGGGCCTCACTCCCAACTACTCACTATAAAATATAAAACCCTTATTTATCTATATCACATAATCACTTAATTATCTAATTAAATCACTTAATGACCTTATCATGTAATTAAATCACATAAATTATCAAATTACCATATAGCATAATAATAATTAAAATAAAATAATAAATAACTTAATAACGAAAAGTGGGGTGTTACAGAAGGTATCCTCACACATTTTGGACCATTTATTGCCTTGAGGACAGAGCTTGCTAGGGTTGGTATCCTCAAGAGACCAAGTTATGGGCCAACTTTCAACTTTAGTTGTGAGGCCCAAAAGAGAAATAACAAAAGTAAGCTGGCTAAAGAACTACTTACATTTGACCAAAAAAAAACTACTTACATTATTTACCTTAGTAATTTTTTTACATCGGAAAGATAAATTACATTATTGATTTACTTTAGTTATTTTTTTTTATTTTTTCAAGTTATTTAATTCTAGAGAATCAAATGAAGTAAGATAATGCCACATTGTAAAGTTGTTTAAGTTTTTAATTTGTATAAATTGTATTCTTAACCTTTCTAATTTCTGCTCACTGATTAGCTTGATAGGAATTCATACCCTATCACACGATATGGTTTTTGTTAACATTCAATTGACATATACATTAGTTATGATTTTTATCTATTGCAAATATTTGTTATAGTTAAACATCTCTTAACCTTTATGTGGATTGCATGTGCACAAGAAAAATATATACATATATATCATATTTTTTTTTTGATAAGCATATATATATATATATAATATATATTTACTTACTCTATTTAGTATTTACGCGCCTTTCCTCTTTCTGTTCCGAAATTTCCCCGCGCATCACGCAATCTGCATCACCGTCGACACGTTTCAGCCCCTAACACCAGATTTCAAACACCGCTTATAACTCATCGTTTTCCTCAGTTTTTTCCCCAATGCACCGTCGCGACTTTAAGCCCTAATTAAAGGGTCAATTTATGAACCAAAACTTAATAATATAAATGAAGCACAAGTATAACTAAATGCACAGACTATTCTATTCAATCAAACAAATAGCACCTAAAATCCTTACAAAAAATTAGGGCAATTGCATCATTCCCTTGTTCGAGTGTAACAAGGGTGTTTCCCTTCTTTTATTTGAACTTTTTAGGTACAGAAAAGTGAAATACTTCCATATTACATTCCAACAACATAAACCAAAGACTATTAATTATTCCTCTCATCTCTCACCATAAACCACTCCTCTCACCTAATATCAGTGTTATTAAACTCGGTCCGGTGATCGACTCGGTCGGGGCACTGGGTCAATGGGTCATTGGTCTGACCACTGGGTCATTGGTTGAACCGTTTGACTCGGTTTGCACTAAAAAAATTTATAATACCATAACAAAATGTTACAAATATCATACACACAAAATAACAAGAAATGTTTTACCACAACAAAATTTAAAAATTTATTTTAACCCTATCAATTCATGTGCTTCTTAACAAAAAAAAAATTCCTATTAATAATATAAATCTTGATTTTTTTTTAAATACATAATGTAAATCTCAAACACGCACTGTTTTTAAATACATAATGTAAATCTTTATGGCTTTATACATGATACTTTTATGGAATATGAATTAAAATGTATAAAGTGTATGCATTTTTAGTGATTTAAAAGTTAAAACACGCACAGTTTATTGACAAAAAAAAAACGCATTGTTTTAACTTTTAATACTGGCAGTGGTTGTTTAATGGAAATTTGGGAAAAGTTTGGGCTTGGCCTTGTCTATTGAATCGGATGACTTTGACAAAAAAAAAAAGCTTTCTTTATTTCAGAAGAAGCTCAGCAGCTTTCTCCTCCATCACCAAAACCCTAGCACACACCTCTCCTCCAAAGCACTCAGCTGCCGCCCTCTCCCTCTCCCATGGCTGTTTCCACCACCAAACACCCTTTCTTCCTCTGAATCATACCATCATAGGTTCCACTCGTCCAAAACACCACCGCCACCACCTTCAACCTAAACCAGCTTCCATTACCTCCTTCTCTCTCCCCCAACTCGCCCCATCACCATCACTCGTTCATCACCTCATCTTCCCGATCTGAAGCCACCAACACCGCCGTCGTCTCTCCTGGAACCGCGCCGCCGCCACTCCTCTTCCAAGTCCAGATCGTGCACTTTCACTTCCTCTATTTCTTGATTTTTTTAAAAAAATCGGTCCAACCGAAGCTCCGGGTCACCGATTTTTATACCGACCCAGTCGGTTTAATGCGGTTCAAAACGAGCCGATTGCATGCCCGATCCGTTGTTCGACTCGAACCGGTCAAGGGTCCGGTTTCCGGTTCAACCGGTCGAACCGTCCGGTTCGAGCCGAGTTTAATAACACTGCCTAATATGCTCCCTCTATTTAGTATTTACGCGCCTTTCCACTTTCTATTCGAAATTTCCCCGCGCATCACGAAATCTGCATCACTGTCGACACGTTTCAGCCCCTAACATCATATTTCAAACACCGCGTATCACTCATCGTTTTCCTCAGTTTTTCTCCAATGCACCGTCGCGACTTTAAGCCCTAATTAAAGGGTCAATTTATGAACCAAAACTTAATAATATAAATGAAGCACAAGTATAACTAAATGCACAGACTATTCTATTCAATCAAACAAATAGCACCTAAAATCCTTACCAAAAATTAGGGCAATTGCATCATTCCCTTGTTCGAGTGTAACAAGAGTGTTTCCTTTCTTTTATTTGAACTTTTTAGGTACAGAAAAGTGAAATACTTCCATATTACATTCCAACAACATAAACCAAAGACTATTAATTATTCCTCTCATCTCTCACCATAAACCACTCCTCTCACCTAATATGCTCCCTCTATTTAGTATTTACGAGCCTTTCCACTTTCTATTCGAAATTTCCCCGCGCATCACGAAATCTGCATCACCGTCGACACGTTTCAGCCCCTAACATCAGATTTCAAACACTGCGTATCACTCATCGTTTTCCTCAGTTTTTCTCCAATGCACCGTCGCGACTTTAAGCCCTAATTAAAGGGTCAATTTATGAACCAAAACTTAATAATATAAATGAAGCACAAGTATAACTAAATGCACAGACTATTCTATTCAATCAAACAAATAGCACCTAAAATCCTTACCAAAAATTGGCCATTGCATCATTCCCTTGTTCGAGTGTGAATGCCATCATCTATGGATGGAACCAGGGTGTTTCCCAGCTTTTATTTGAACTTTTTCGGTACAGAAAAGTGAAAGATTTCCATATTACATTCCCACAACTTCCAAATCATGAATTCAAAAATTACAATCTATAAAGATGATAGAGTTATTTAGAGAACCAGTAGTGTATCCACTTGAATTAATGAGGCCCTTGTTGTGTTGCTCTCTGACGTTACTTGAGAAGAAACCATCTTTAACGATTTGGCCTACAGTATGAGATTGATCAGCTTTCAACAATGAACCATTGGAATCTCCAGTTTTAGCACCAGTGCTAGATTTTGCTGCTTTACAGTGAGAACAAGCACCAGGCGACCATATACATGTATGAGAAGTCTTAACAAGAACCTTACGCAAATCAGAACTTGGGTGTTTGATAGGGCCCTCCATTTCAACAACAAAACTACCACCACCTTTGCTGCGAAAAATCTTGGCCGAAACAGAGAGACCTACGTCTTTGGTGACATAATAGTGTGCTAATGTGACCATGTGAGCATTTTCAGCGTTAATCTTTTTCTTCATTTCAAGAACAAAAAGCCCTTCCCTGAATGAACAACCGTACGAAACAATAACAGTCTCTATTGTGCAGTCTGGTTTAGCTCTTGTAGAGGAAACTGGGGGGCGGGAAGAATTAACTCCTGCTATCCCTCCACGGAGACGATCACGACCGACCCTTGTGATCTTCAATGAAAATTCAGTTTTGTTCTCAGCAGTGTCGATTAGTCCAAAAAAAATGGTCTCAGCACCATTGTTATCATGGGTTGCCTTCAACTGAAAACCGCAACAGTTGTTTTTCTGTCCTGTCTTGTATTCCACCCCCCAAACATCTGTGCGGTCATTTTCTTTCGTTTTCCCCATGAAAATCTCAAAAGAGCCTCCCAAGCATGCTCTGGTACCGGTGGCGCCAGCTTCGAAAGAAGTACACTCTTTGCTAAGGTTAGTGTGACTACTACTGTAAGCGCTTCCCATTGTGTATGTGTATGTGGCTAGATTCACATAAGGAAGGTTTGGTGAAATATTCAGGCTAGACCGGAGCCACAACAAGTCTGAAATGATTAGTCTCCAAGTATACGTGTGACTTTGGGTTTTGCTTTGAGACGGTGAATTTGTTCCACCATATTCTATACATAATTATTATCTAAAGCATATATATAAATTCAAAGAAACCTGATAAAAATTTATTTTGTTAGTGTGGGTGAGGCATTATTGAAGAATCTGATGCCCAATAAGGCAAGCACTAACAAAAGGTCCAAAATGATAAATAGAATAGAATCAAGGAAATCAAACCCTAAATGACTAGGCCATGGCATATTGGTCAATTCTTGATAAGTGGGTGTAAGAATATAATTGTTTTTGAAGACTAGGTGCAAGAATATAATTACTCTTTCAGATACATAACATATCTTCTTTATTTATCAAATATTATTTTCAATAGGACACACATAGGGATTACTTATTGAACACCCTAAAAAGAGAGTTGAAATTAAATGGAAGAGAAAGAGAGACTTGAATGAATCAAAATAGTCTCCCAAGAATGCTGTGGTACCGGAGGGGCCGGCTTCATGAACTACAACCTTTGCTAAGGTTAGTGTGACTACTGGTGTACGTGTTTCCCATTTTGTGTGTGTGGCCTATTTTCACATGAGGAAGGTTTGGTGAATTATTACCGGAGCCATAACCAGTCTCTGAAGTCAGTCTCCAAGGCCTTGGGACATTCAATTTATTCGTCTAGATCTTTAAATTCAACTTAAGAGAATGAGTGTACCTTGTGGCAGTGGTATGAATCAATGGCAGCATCTCCATTACTGTCATCTACTATCCTATCTGAAGAACCAGCAAAATGTCTTAATATTTTGAGTTTGTTTCATTAAATCTTTAAGGTCAGTCTAATACATACACCAATTCTGAATTTCACTAGTATAGTATTAGGCAATGACGAAGCCAGTTCTTTTTTACCCCCTTTCCATTAGTAGTATATATATTCTAGTCATTTGTTTTTTTTTGCTAGAAGCATAACTGATATTTTTCCAATCCCCCTGCTATTAAAAATACAAGCATTAATCTTAATAAATGACTGTGCTGAAAACAGGGGAGATCACTCTTACTCAACTCTTGGTGTTGGTGAGGCATTTTACTGTCATATCAAATCTCCCTCTCCGGTACTCTATTTCATGTTAACAAGTTAGAGGTATGACTAACAGATTAGTGCACTAATTATAGAGGTTCAAGAGTCTTGTAGAGACATCAGACAACTAAGGACAGGGGAACAGCTCAATAGAGTTTATTATGACAAAAGAGGTTTAGTAATCTTGACATCCACCCCTAAAACACTATTGAAAACAGTTAGATCATAGACCATTAGAGCTATAGCTCCATTTTCACTTAGAATTATTGGTAGTACTGTTACTCACAACTTAGTAGATAAAATCATATGCAGATTCTTAATTAATAGTTGTGGTTCCTTGTTGGAACATTGAAGTCGCCATCGATAAACCCACCATTGCCATGGCCATTGAAATTGCCACTGTTATTTACTGTGCTGGGGCCGCGGTAATTGTTGGTGGTGGTGTATAACTTGCTGTGACGGTCACCAGAATGTGCACCACTGCTGATCTTTGCATGGGAGAAATCTTGGTCCCCATTTCCATGATTGTTGAATGAGCTCACCGTGCCATGGTTGGACTTTGACCCTTCTGCCGCTGCTTCTTCCTCAGCCTCAAGAATTGCTAGGAGGTTCCTGATCAAACGTTTTGACATCCTGACCTTACTATGTGTTTTGTTATTTGGATTTGGATAGCTATAGTGCTGCTAACCAAGTATATTATGCATATACTATATATGTGCAAGGAACTGAATCCAATTCTATTTAAAAGATTTCCGAATTTCAAAACGGTCCCTCAGTTGTGAAATATTTTCGTAGTGCACCGGATAAAATACTAGTTGAACAAACAAATTGGAATCCCCAAAAAAAGTTAAGTTTAGGTGCCTTTGAAGTGGATTAGTGCTTGAGAATAGAATCATGTTTGGATAAGGCTATCTTGAAGAATATTGTCACTCACGCATTTCACTGATTTCAGGATTGTTTGTGTTTGGAATAATTTCATTTTGAAATTACGTTATTATTCGAATGGGGTATGACATTATATTATTGGCGCTGTAATAGATTTTTTTTAGGCCGCTAGCAGATGCATGCCTGAAACAAGTAAAACCAAATAAGCCGTACATGTAACGTATTACTCGTATTTCTTGTTATAGAAACGGGTGTTTATGTAACAAACACTTATTATCATACAAACTTAGATTATCTTAAGTGACAAACGCTTAATTGCCAAAATTATGTTAATCTCTTTACCTCAAGTCCTCAACGCACCTTAAAAATTGTGATACTTACCGTTTGAAATTACCACAAAGTGCGCGAATGATAATAACAGACTGACAAATATTAACCTCCTTTCATGTCACATTATTATTCAACATATTTTAAACAAGTACGTGGAGCTATAACTCCACTTCTTTATTAGCAGAACAACATCACCCAGTGGATCATATTAATTACCCAACATCTACAAATTACAAATAACTAATAACGGTTGTAGTTTGTTGTTGGGGCATGGAAGTCACCATCAATAAAGCCACCGTTGCCATTGCCATTGAAAGTGCCCTGATTGTTGATAGTGCGACCTCCATAGTTGTAAGCTCTGCGGTAGCTGTTGCGGTCGCCGGAGTTTGCGCCGCTGTTGATCTTTGCACCAGAGAAATTTTGGCCACCGCCACCTTGGTTGTTAAATGAGTTTGAAGTACCATGGTTGGACTTGGGCTCCATTTCTCGGGCTGCTGCTTCCTCAGCCTCCAGAAGTTGCTGGCGGAGGTATTGAATCCTACTAAGACCTGCCATTTTAATCTAACTTGCTCCTAGATTGCTCTGTTTGGGTTTTTTCTTGGATGTGCTGGATGTTACCAGCTAAGCAGCAATATAAAGATGCAAGGGGGAGAGAGAGAGAGAGGGGGGGGGGAGGGAATCCATTAAGCACTTTTGAACAAAAAAAAGAAAGCAGAGAGGGAATCCAATGCTATGCTTTTTGATAAACAAGTTGGACTCGTAATTGGGCGGAATAAAAGTTTAAGGGGGTATATATCCATTATCATGGGCATCCCATATTACAAGCCATTCCTAACCGTCCAAGTAGGGATGGTAGGATTATGGGTCATGGAAATAGGCCGAATTGTTCGCCCCCAATGATTTAGCTTTAATTTAGTCTTCATCATTAACTACTAAAATGATTGGATAGAGATCACTTAATTTTTTACAAAATATGTTTTAATTTATTTTAAATTATTTAATCAAATATCTATATTATACATTTGGGACCCAATAGATGCCGATCATAGCGGTAAAAAGTTGTTTAAACTCCTAGGTTAAGGGTTCAATTCCAAGGAGCCGTACTCTTAGATGGATCTTTGGCCTTCACCAAATTTGTGTTAACATTGCGAGAACAATTTAACACAAAAAAATAATACATTTGGGTGCATTTAAGCAAACAACTTAATTAAACACCGTTGAGTCTCTCACAATTCATAAACTAAGAACTAATTGAAATAAGTTAAAAACAAGTTATTTTAAGCATAAACTTTTATTCATAAGCTATTATAGAAACTTATGAAAATAAGCTCAAGATAAGTAATAGGTGGTATACATCATAAACTCTTTACATAAGTTCATATAAACACTTGCATAAAAGATTATATATACTGTAAATAAGTTTAAATAAATTCTTTCAAAACGAGGTTACGAGGTTATGCTTGTTTAATAAATAAATTGTTATTTATACTTTCAAAAAAAAATTGTTATTTATAATGCATATAGTGAAGATTAAGCAACGGATGGAACCAGCCCCCCCTCCCTCCAAAATAAAAGTTAATACTAATTTATATTTTAATTATATTTTCCATTTTATTTTCACTAACTGATCATCTCTATATATCTCTATTTATATCAAATTAAATATCATATACATTCCTCTTGTAACAAAAAAATGTTAAATATCATATATCTTATTTCTCTAGTGAATAAATTAACGCCTCGCAAAAAAGGAATAATTATATCTTCACACCTAAAAAATGAGGTGTGGAGATGTGGAGGAAAAGAGAGATAGGAAGAAAAGAGAGAGAAAGTAAAAATATAATAGGTGATTTGATTGATAAAAAAAAGAAATAGATAGAAATGAAGGTGAAAAAGAAGTTGAGAGATGTGTATATATCATAACTCCTAAAAAGCGTTGATGGCTTCAAAACTAAAGGTGGGAATGTACATGAGAATGGAATAATTTTCGGTTGGGCTATAATTTATAAGAATTTGTGTAGATATTTCAAGTGGTTGATTAAATCACCATTATAAGTAATCTAACCATATTTTAGGTAAACTGATAAAAAAAAAATTGAAATGAAAACTGATAAAATTTAATATAAGTGGATAAGGGATTTTGAATTTTTTCATAGGTAAATGACCATAAGAAAATTTGAGTTAAATTATTATAGTTTTAGGTGGACCATTAGTATTCAAGATAAGTGATAAGAAGTTTCATATATTTTTAAATATTATTGGTCCGCCTAAAACTAAAGTGATTTAACTCGAGACTTTCTTAGGATTTTTTTTTTTTAAGTTCCTAGGATTATTTAAACGAGAAATTTTTTATAAATGATTTTATTATATATATTGATCAATAGGGTGAAGTTTTTTTTTTTTTGATATAGGGTGAAGTTTTTTTTTTTGACAGAAATAGGGTGAAGTTAAATCACGAAAGAGACCAATATTTAATAATTTTCTTATTGGTCCCCGATACATAGGTTTCGATTTTTCAAACATTAATCAACATACACTTTGTGAGCAATTTCCAACCGCCAGAAGCCACAAAGTTAATATAAAACGAATTAAAATTGTGATATTCACCGTTTGAAATTGGCACGAAGTGTGCGGATGATAATTGCAGAGACTTCGAAATATTAACCTCTGTCTCTCCTTTCATGTCATTATTCAACATATTTCAAGCAAGTAGTAACAAGTAGAGCTATAGCTTAGCTTCTTTATTAGCAGAACAACATAATACAGTGGATCATATTACCCATCTTATATCAAATACAAATACAATTACAAACAACTAATAGTTGTAGTTTGTTGTTGGGGCATGAAAGTCACCATCGATAAAGCCTCCGTTGCCATGGCCATTGAAAGTGCCGCCATTGTTTAAAGCCCGACCTCCATAGTTGTTTGCTGTGCGGTACCTGTTGCGGTCGGCTGAGTTTGTGCCACTATTGATCTTTGCATTGTTGGAGAAATAATCTTGGCCATACCCGTAGCGGTCGCCATAGTTTGCGCCACGATTGATCTTTGCATCGGAGAAATAGTCTTGGCCGTAACTGTCCTGGTCGCCGGAGTTTGCGCCACTATTGATCTTTGCATTGGAGAAATTTTGGCCACCGCCACCGTGGTTGTTAAATGAGTTTGAAGTTCCATGGTTGGACTTGGGCTCCAGCTCTCTTGCTGCTGCTTCCTCAGCCTCCAGAAGCTGCTGGCGGAGGTTTTGAATCCTAAGACTTGACATCATTGATCTAATAATTATTTTGCTCCTAGATTGCTGTTTGTGTTTTTCTTGGATGGTCTTGATGTTAGTATATAAATATAAATAAATTGAAGATGCAAGGGAGAGAATCCAATGCTCTACTTTTTAACAAACAAGTTGAAAAACTTTTCAATATACCCTTCTACTTGATGTTCTCACTCTCATAATTGACAAATACGAGGTTGATTGCTTATATTCATAACATATGACATATAATAATGAGCTTTAAAGAATGAAATGTAACTATATATCTAAATTAAAGCGAAATTAATTAATGATTTATAAATATACGGTTTCCATCAACTTAATTAATTGATGTAAAGATTATATTAGTGTTTAATTGCCACAAATACCGCTAACTTTTATGTTGATATTATATCAAGGTTAAACTGTATGTTCACGTATAAGAACTCAAATTATAAAGGGGTACCCAATTAGAAAAAGGTTTAGGAGTATATATCTATCATCAACTTCTTCCCATTCCACATGATTGGTACAAATTAAGGGCATCAAAGAGGTACCCAATTAAAAAAGGTTTGGGAGTATGTATCCATCATCATCTTCCCATAATTCCACAGGCCATTCTTATCCGCACAAGTTGTGCTTCACCTAGAAGTAATAATGCATGAAGTATATATCCCATGATATCATGTGTTATGTTGATGAGATATTGCATATATCCACACTAATGGGAATATAAATATAATAATTGAAATCTTTCAATCAATGTCACACATAAAGTGATAAAGTGATAAATGTAAATCACTAGTATTAAAATTTTATGAATTAAATCACCTCTTGATATTTTCAAAATTATAAGTTTTAGATATTTTGTAAATTTATATTTAATTTCATTTTTCTTCATTATTAATATCATGGTATTCAACCATTTGTAATTTTGTACATAACATATTTTAATTATTTTTTAATATTTAACCTAATATCTATATCTATCTATCTATATAATACATAAAATGCTTGTTGATAAACTATATATTGTTTATGACGCATAAGGTGAAATTTAAGCAACTTGGAACCCCCAAAAAACTATTGATGGCTTCAAAACTAAAGGTCGAATTTTAAATGACAATGGAATAATTTGACTATGTTGAAGAATTCTATTGTGTAACATACACTACATTTTGTCTTGCTAGTGGAATAAAAGTGTGCAAGAAAATATAAATACAAAATGGAGTGCTTTTAAGGCTTTACACAGTTTAAAAAAAAAGGCTTTACACAATCGAACGCAACAACTTTGAAAATTGGAAAAAAAAAAAATATTGTCGAAAGATTAGAAATGAAGCAATAATGAAAGAGGTGACCGAGTGAGACACGATTCAATGCGCATGAGAAGTTTTATAGAGATCTTGGAATAAAAAATTGAGAATGAAAACTTTATTATAAGCTTACAAAAAATAGAGAAAGAAAATCAAGAGATTTAGGCCCTGTTTGGAAGAGCTAATTTGAGCTTATCTGATGCATAAGCTCTTATGTCAGTGTTTGGGAAAACTTATGGTTTACCATAAGCTATTTTGAGCTTATTTTCATAAATTATTCAAGATAGCTTATGAAAAAGAACTTATGTTTACATGTAACTTATTTTCGATTTATTTCAATAAATTTTTTAAAGTAGCTTATGAATAAACGTTTATGTCATATAAATGCATAATTAAATTGTGTTTTCAAACGGGGTCTTGGACCAAGTGGGATGTATTAAGATGATGATGGAAGAGTTTTGGTTACTAATAAGAGTATGAGAGAGAAAGAGATATGAATTATTACATTGAAGAAGTTCTCAATGATAGACGAGGAAAGCTTAAAAGTGAGAAAGAATGAACAAATTTTGACTTAATTACTATATTAAAATTGAGTAAGATAAGTTAAAGAGACTCTTAAGCACATGTAAATTGGTAAAACAGTAGGTTTTGATGATATATATCTCAATTGAAGTTTGGAAATTTGTAGAGGAGTAAGGTATCAATTCATTCACTAAGTTGTTCAATGAGATTTGGAGATCTAAACAAGTTCATATGTGTGGAGGAGAAGTACTTGCACTAGTGCTCATTGAAGGTAGTTGTCAACATAATGGTTTAGCCAGGGGAAAAATCTGTCGCCTACACAGATTTATCGACGGACTTTTCAAGGTAATATTGTCGTCATTTGAATCTGTGACGGAGTTGTTCTATCTCTAAGTTTTCGTCGCTAATTCCATCTTATTTAATGACGGATTTTATTTTCGTCACAAACTACCCGTTTCTCTTTCCCCAAACTGCCCATGTTGGTAAATTGTTTTTTATTCAAAATAATATTTTAGTAAGAGTTCAGCAAATTATTTGAGTCTTTAAAAAAAAACAATAAATTCTTTGAGAATTTTTATTTGTTTCCTATATATAGCTTACAAATTATAGGCTTCTATCTTTTCTAAACATTAAGAAAGGCAAAAGGAAAGGAAAGAGAGTGATGAATTTGAGTTGAAAATTAAAAAAAAAAAAAATAGAGAAAGAAAAAATAGAAGAGGTAAAAGAATACAGAGAAATATCATGATGTGTATCAGCATTCAGCAACAACAGCTAACTTGTTGTATATTATTATTAAGAAAAGAGGTTTCAGCACCTCGTGGTAAAAAACCAACAAATTAATCAAGTAATCAGAGCTAGCTATTGCCCAAGATTTTTTCAGCGATTCAACACAGTTGATCACTTGATCTTATGAATTATGATGGTTAGTTTTTGTAGCTTAGAAAGTTAATTGAATGTCCTTGTTGAGGAGTCAAAGCTGCCAAAGATGATGGATCCGTTGCCATTGCCATCAACATAACCAGTGTTGTTAATAAGGCCGTTCAGCTCACGTGGGCCGCTGTTGGAGAGAGAGCCACGGCTAGGCGAGCTGCTGCAACGACGAGCATCAGCCTTGGTGTTGCGGTTGCGTCGGGGCGGTGGTTGTGGGGGTTCTTCCACAGGAGGAGCATCCTCCTCGCTTAAGAAACGCAGCAGTTTCATTAATGAATCTGCCATGGGTTGTTTTTGTGCTCCCAAGTAAATGTAGTCCGCTTCTATATATAGGACTAGAGGAAGCCTTACTTGGGGAGTTTAGGATCGAATAGCTCCTACTTTTTTTTTTGGTCCTACTTGCTTGAAGAATAAGCCAACTTTGGACTTGGGGTTTTTAGAAATTTATTTAATGGAAAAAATATTTACCAGCACCACTATAATAAATCGAAACTTTGTGATAGACATTTATGACCAATATAAGTCACTTAGCAACTAATAGTGATGAAATACATAGGGAGCCTGAGTGTGCTCACCGCGAGTAGGGAAATAGGTTTCGCTATTATTGACGCCCACCATACAATTGATTTTTTAATATTAGGATCGCAGATAGCTAAACTACTTAAATTTTTTTTGAAAAAGAAAAGTTAATTATTCGGAAATCCATCACATAATGCGTCACCAAAATCATAAAAATCGTCACACTAACTGTCACTAAATTGGTTGCATTGGTCAAAGAAATCTATCACAAATTTGCCAGCAACGGTCAAGGAGAACTGTCGCTGATTTTGTCATAGAATCCATCACTAACTTTGTCAAAGAAATCCATTGCTAATGCTGATCCGTAGCAAAGTTTGATGCAAATATTCGTCACTAAAGCCATCATAGAATACACTATTGAATTGATCAAAGAAATCTATCACTAAACTCAGGAGAGAATCACTAAGGCGGGTTGAATAAACGACATAAATTGAGGGACTCAATAAGCACTTGTCATATGAGAGCTTATGTACATAAGCGCTTAAACAATTTGCATTTGAATACGAGCTTTAGCTTATATAAAATTTTGTATTTGAATACATTATTATATTTTGCATTTGGATGCATCATTATATAAGTGCATATAAATATATAGTTATGGTTAAAAGTTTAAAATGAAAATACAAAAGAATTAAAAATATTATCATATATTTCTAAAGTAAAAATTAAGAGTCATCATTCACATACCAATAATTGGTTGGTTCAAGTAATAGATTATTAAACGTTTCCGACTTAAATATGAGGACATATACGTGTAAGCATTAAAACAAATAGTCATCATTCACATGTATAAGCTCTAAAATAATTTGTTGTAATAAGTTTTCAAACAATTTTTTTGAATCAAACCATGATAAAAAAACTAAAGAGAATTAAATATTACAAAACTATGATTAATTTTTTTTTTTTGAAAAAAAGAGCAGTTATGTTTAACTATATGTCTAGTAGGACTATCTAGTGGACTATTTGGGCCAGTTTCGGTCACCCCAGTGTCAGTTTCGTCAGTGAAAAACAATACTCAACCATGACTGCCACCGTACATTCGCATCTTCAGTTTGGTCATATCTGAGATTTTGCGGGTTGCGGGTTGCGGGTGCATCGGGTTGGTTAGACAGTAACCGAGAGTAAAATCACATGCAAGAGAGAAAATAATACAGAGAAATGAGAAGAGAAGGAAGAAGACTCACATTTTTCACTAAAACTTCGTATTCCAATCCAAAAGATGAACAATAAAGTCATACCAGAACAAAGTCAAAGTGAAGCCTCAACAAAAATAACCTATCGGATAATTCTAAGGGTTTCCTTCGGGAAAAAATAGAGATGTCTCCTACGTTACCCGTACTATGTGGAAGTAGCGGTCCTCGGAGGGACTTCCCGAATGACCGTACCGGGGAATTCTACCGTACTCCGTGCAACTATTGTTGTTGATTCTGCAGAGCCTACCCAAAGGTTCAGGCCGGATTGTAGGTCAATCGAAATAACCCAGCAGGGAGGAATCGAGAACCGTATATGAACCCAGAACTCATAACCGCCTCTGTTGTGACGAGGTGACCTCTACCGGGACGAGATCGCCTCCTATTTCGAGTTGCAGCTTCAACTCCTTAGGTAAGATACATGAGTGAGCTTTTGAGGAGATGAAGCTTTCACACTCTCAGATCTACGAGAGAGAGAGAGAGAGAGAGAGAGAGAGAGAGAGAGAGAGAGAGAGAGAGAGAGAGAGAGAGAGAGAGAGCTAGAGAGAGAGAGAGATGACGACATTAATCGTTGGTGTTTATGATGAAGACAGTGAAGAAAAAGAAAGAGAAGGGAAGAGACCAAAGAAGACAACGGAATACAACAAGGATTGTTGTGGCAAAGTGGAGAAGAAAAGAGATGAGATGGGGTGGCTAGGTCATGGTGGGAGGAGGGTTTGGCCGCTGGTGTGGGTGGGGAAGTGGGAATAGAAGAAAGGAAAGAGAAATTTGGCTAGCTAGGGTTTGCTAAAGGTGTGTGATGACTACTAGTGAGCCTGAGGAGTTAGTGAAAGTTTAAAAGGTTAGGAGTTACTTATTGCAGAGCTTCGTTTTTTTTAAATACACTTACTTTGGCAATTGGTTCGATTGGGCTTAGGTCCAAACCGAAACTGACCACCTCAAACCACCTAAGGGCGTTTTTCCATTGGTTCGAAACCGCACCCAACCTAGCCCAACCCAATGTCAAAAAAAGACCAGTTAGATAAGTTTCGGGTCGGGCCATTTAGATAGGTTTTTTTTCTTGGTGTGTGCATGTTGAAATCTGATCGTAAGTACAAAATGATTAAACACGCTTCCATCACGCAGGCAAGAGCTCTTATTCATATTGATGACCTAAACTTATTATTCTAAAGTTGTAAATAAGCTCTTAAAAGTTAGAACACATATTTGTGTCATCTGCAAAAGTGCTAAAGATAGTCTAACCTCCTTGAGCTCTTATTTTCAAAATATATACATGTCCTTGCATGCACTCTACGATATATAACTAACGATATTCAAATAACAACTATTACTTTTGTGATTCACATCTTCACGTACGTGGAACCCTTGAGTGAATGATTAAACACTCAAGTCCTCAAAGATGATTGCTCATTTGACCCGTTAGCGTTGGCTTTATTGGTGTGGCCTGTTTGGTAGTTCATCATCTTTTGCCTCCAACCCCAATTGTAGCCATAGCGGTTCCTTCCGGGCAAAGGAATTGGGAAGGAGCTAGGTGGCATATTTGGATGATTTTTTGGAGCTTCTTTATCATCGATGCTCTTTAGGACACCAAAGTAGCCCTTGGATTCAGCCATGACTATAGGTATGAGTGTTGTAAATTCTTTGTGCTCTCGGTCAGGTTAGTTATGTGATCTGGTGACAATATGAACAATCTCCTTTTATAGATGAAGAAAGAATATTATCTCAATCCACATAACTATGCAAGCTTAAAACGGAAGTATTGACCATTTAAAAATTTGGAAATTATTCTCTTAGATAAAGATCTATATATTCTATATTCTCAGATGATAATTAATCAGATCATGCGTGTTCATCAATTAGTTAAAATCCCTTATGGATTCACGATTGATATCACGACAAAACATCAGGGGTTATCTTATAACTTTCATTTCATGACTTGGACAATTCAACACCAGATATTTATAATTGCACTTGCATCTATCATGAAGAATCTAGCTAACTAATAGCCTTGCCCTTTACTCTAGTCTTAATAAATGAGGAAGATATGATGTAAGATGCTTTAAGCTTCATGCATCAGCACAGATTAAAAACAATAAATGATGCTTATATAATTCATATTTACCTTTTTCTTTTATTTTTTTGGGTTTTATTTGGAAAATTTCTTTTAATTTATGGCATAATAATAGTATTTGAATATATTTAATTCAATGGCTCAATTAGTTTTTTTTGACACAATGGCTGAATTAATTATTTTTTAATTAATGCTACATCATTATATTTTATACTTTAAAAATAATAATTTCAATTTGTTTCCGCTTTTATTTTTCTACATATATGTCAATAAGCCACGTATCCTTTAGACCATTTCAATAATGACCACTTTTCATCTTTTTTTTTGGTTCCGGGCTGCTTCCGTATTCGTTTACAAGATAAGGTCGGTTAATTCAAATTAAAGCGGAAGAAACTAATTAACGCCCAAAGTAAAGTGACACTTAAAAAAAAAAGATACTTGTAGTTGATTTAAGTTACACACGTTTTGATTCTCCGTAAATAAGATTTCGGATTTGAGTTTCATGGATGAAAAACTTGTTGGGGTTGATTGCAATGTAAGTCTCACATTGCTAATGAATGAGAAAAAAAGATCAAGTTATGCATCTTGGAGAAGTCTCACATCGCTTAGATTAGTGAGGGGTGGGAGAGTCCAAGACTATATATAGGGATCTCAAGCTCCTTGTTTCAACACACCAAAACACCAAAGATGTAGCACCTGAAAACATTTTAAGTTTATATTTGTGTTTTCTTTTTCTCTTATGCTCTTGTTTTAGAGCATTGTGAGATGTAGTTCAAATATTTACTTTGGAGAGTGCGGGTGTACTGGGGTCTTGGGGTGTGGTTGAGAGTGAAGTCTATGTGTTGTAACAATTTTCACATAGTATTTATTCTCTGGTTGTCGGTTTTAACAACGGTCGTGGTTTTTCTCCGGTTTTGGAGTTTCCACGTTATATTCTTGTGTTGTTGATTGCGCTCCAAGTTTATTTTACTTCTTCAACTGTGTTATTTCCTAACAAAACTAATGTTGAGAAAGTTAGCCTAACTAAAATGTGGATGTTTTGACTCGAACATAATTACCTCCGACAAATGAAATAAAGAGAAATTTATTGTGTTTGGTTCAATGTATACCAAAGGGATTTGGAGCATGGACATAGATGTGTGGAACTTTTCACGGATTCTAAGCTTGCTCTAGGCCTTATCACTTCAGATCATCCTTCATTTCATCAGTATGCTTGCATAATTAGTAGCATTAAGAGCATTCTTCGTCGGCAGTGAGTTGTTCATTGCCATCACTTGCTTCGTGAAGAAAATGTCGTTCATGATTATTTGGCCAAACTTGGTGCGACCCATATGAGTGATATCCGTTTTTGGAGCCCTCCTATGGCTGGTGCTATGCCCCTTTTGCAAGCTCACGCTTGGCGTGACTTTCTAAAAGCCTTAATTTCTTTATTTTTCCTTTATTTTTGCTGTTGTTATAAAAAAAGCCACAACAAATAATAATGTACGAATCTATAATCTATCTTCGGAGACCTTGGATAGAACGAGAAGATTTTGGACAAATCTTTTACGCCTTATGTATTATCACACCATTTGATGATAGATGTATGTCTTATGAAAAACTAAAGTTAATATTTATCATAAGTTTATAACTAATTTATCACAAAAAATAGCTTTGTTTATTGATTGATATTACATTTTATGGGGTAATTACGAATCTCATATTATAGAAGATCTCGCGTGTCTAAAGTGAAGAAAAAACTTCAAAAATGTGGCTGCTGGGATTCGAGCCCAGGTCTCCACGGCCACAACGTGGAATTCTTACCACTAAACTACAGCCACTTCGATGTTAAAGTCTCGGTATAAATGCATTATATAACCTTTAATTAATCTGAAACAATTGATTTCATATTAAATTATTATTACTTCATCTTAAGGTCCTGTACTAACTAAAAATATAACTAAAGAAATTCCCTCACCCCTAACGGTCTGTTTGGTAGAATTGAGAAAGGAAAGAGAGAGGTTGAAGAGAGAGAGATAGAAGAGAAATGGATAACCTACCCTCGTTTGGATGTGCAAAGAGTTTGTGAAGATAGATGAAAATTAGTGGGCCCTACTACTTTTTTTTCCTCTTCTCTTTTTGCGAAGAAACTCAAGTGATCGTTGTGAGTTTTTTCAACTGCCCACAATTGCCCTTATTTTGTTTTATTCTTGCTCAAGGATTCACAACGTTTTATCAACTGTTCAAATTCTTATTGCTATTTTTTTGAAAGGTATGCATCGTTTGAATGTACTAATAAGAGATTAATTGAAAAATAAAAAATAAAACTAGCATATTAATATAATAAATAATAATTTATTGATTACCGAATTGAAATATTAAATTAAATGATGAAATAAAATTCTGTTCTCGATGGCATATCTTAATTTACCTTTTATAAAAAATATTTATAAAAATATAATAGTAATTCAAAAATAATTTTCCACTCTCAAAATTATAAAATTTTGTAATTAGGATAAAAGTGTCATTTTACACAAAATCAATATTTTCTCTTTCCACTCTCTATTCAACCAAACGAAAGGAGAGATAAGTCACGTCATTCTTTCTCTTCTATCTCTCTTCTCTTTATATCATACCAAACAATCTATAAATCTACTCTATTTCTCACTTATTTCTCTCTACTCATCTTCTCTCTTCTCTACCCTCTCTACTCTATCTCTCTTCTCTACCAAACAAGGCCTAAATCAGTGTTTTTTTTTTGTTATATTTGAAGACCCCTAATTCAGAGTTCTATTCTAGATTAATGTTATTTTAAAAAAAAACTTTAAGCTTTTCCCCAATTTCCTTTTCAAGGAAGAAAAGGGAGAGGTGAAAAAACTATTAAATCAAATGAAAATTTAGAAATGCTTGTTGTTAGTAAAAATGTTAAACAATTTCATCTTCAATTTCAATTTCATTCATTTTCTCTTTTTAATTACTTGTTGAATCATATATTTATTGTTACATTATTATATTCTGATGCCCATCAGAGTATATATGAAATTGATGTGTGATCAAATTAATTTGATACTTGATAGTAAACATATGTAAATTTTTTATGCGACTCATATCGCTTGAAACTGGCCATCGGAAATTAGTGTATTGCTCCGACTCCTCTCATGCAGTTGATTAGATTTTGAAATCCCCTTCATACCATCATGATTATGCGGTCTTAATTTGGAACCTTAAGGATTTACTTAATAGAGGCTGGAAGTTTCATTTGGTTCATACTCACGGAGAAGGAAATGTGTATGTTAATTTTCTAGTCAAAGCTGGTCATGTTAGTCTTCCACCTGAACTTAAGACTCTTCTTTTTGCAGATGTATATCTAGAGACTAATTTTCCTCAAACGTCATGGGGTTTTGTTCTTCTTTTGTTCCCTTGTTTTGTTTTCTTTAGCCTACTAAAAAAAACATATGTATGGCCTGAATTATCCAATATTTCTATATAAAAATACATAGTTATTAAGAAATTAAAATTCTTTGAGGCAATGAACAAACTGTTCTCTAACATCTGCTTAGGAAGCTAATAACAAGAATCACTCTAGATTGCATCAAGTGAATTTCCACACAGAAACAGAGCTAATTGGTGTTCCCTTCCACCCAACAAGAAGGCAATGCCCATCCATATGAAATGTGCAGCAACTTCCACTAGGAAACCTCTTAGCTACCAAATCTGCTTGATACAAAGACACCCTGCTCAACTCTGTCTCCTCCATTCCAAACCGTGAGAAATATGCCCTCCACACATCAATCTTAACATTTCTACTCTTTCTCTCAGCCACAATGCTCCTGATTCCATGACCCAACAGTGTTTCTATCATAATTCTGTTCTGTTCATCATGTTTCATACAAGCCTCCAGACAATCAAAGAATGCACTGAAGTAGAAAAGAGCCTCAGTGAAACGTTTCACAAAAGATGTTGAGTTGTGGTTAGCTTCAATTTCAGCCACCACCATCACAACAGGTTTAAGTGTTCTAACCATTCTCATGATAGCTTCAAGCTGGTTTGGTTCTTGAATCTTGCATCTGATTGCAAACTGAGAGTAAACTGCAACTGTTTCCTCAGGGTCTATTACAAAAACATCTTCTGTAATAATATCCACCATGTCTGAAACAATAACTACATTGAAAGAAAAGGGTATGTTCAAGCTTTTTGCAAAAACCTTCAATTTCTCACCAGTGTCCTCAATTTCATGCCTTGAAGTGGTTCCACTTCCAATAGCTGTTATCTTAAGAAGCTCAAGTGGACAATCATGTCTTGACTCAAGGGCATGCATCAGGGTTGTCCACTGTGCACCCTTTCTGATTTCAAGATCAATCAAGTGAATCTTTTTGGCCTCAGTTACATTCTCTATGATAGCTTGTACTCCTGTGAACATGCTAATCTGACAAAAAGGAAGCCTTTCATAGAATAAAAGAGTAATGGGGTTTAGATCCTTGGTTAACTCTTCAGGATCATGTTTTTGTATCTCTTGCATTTCCTTGATTGAAACTCTTCCTGTTTCTTTATCTATCATGTGCTGAAGAGCTTCAGCAAAATAATGAACAACACGTTTCACAGGGCCTCCTCTATTGGAAGTTAAGGATTTGCAGTGACTAAGCAATTTGCTAGCGCGTTCATATTGTTGGTAGCCAATTTTCTCAGCACAAGACAAGAGTGATTCAGCAAGTTCTGCATCTTCTTTCTCTTCAATAGAGAGTTCAGAGAAAGAAAAACCAAAAGGGTGAGTAACTAAGAGGTCCAAACCAGGTGATTCTGAAGCTGAATGGATGAACTTTGTTCCAGCTACCCTCATGACATCTTCAGTTGAAAGCTTCCTCCCATCAACATTAGTGATCACTGCAGAAGAATCATCAAGTGGATGCAGGATTTTTCCTTCATCACATAACCTCTTGAAGCCCTTGCCATAGTGCTTCAAGATCTCAATTGGGGCTAAAGGAGTAGGGAATTGCTTGTTCTTTGCAGGGTAAAAAAGTGGAACCTTGGTTGAAAAGTTTTCATCAATCTGCATGATATCCTCCACTTGTATTTGGAGTGGTGAAGAAACCATGTCAAACCTGAGGTTATCCCATGGTTCATATGATGGTTGTTGGTGATCCTTCGGTTGATCAGTGGATAGAAGGAACCTTGCTTCTTCTTCTGAAGGATCATTTGAAAGGAACCCATAATCAAGGCAAGGTGAGTCAATTCCTCCACACTCTGCAGAAAATTGAACCTTTTTCATCTCATTGAGTCCTACATCAGTAGCCCATAAAATATCATTGGATGAACTAAACTTGTCCTCAACTGCACTTGGACTTAACTCCATGAAATGGTAATACTCTTCCATTACTGATCGAAACAAACTTGTGTTTCTTTCACCTAAGTTTCTTATGTGATTAATTGTATAAATAACAAGAACAATGAGATTATTATTTTATTAGTCATTGTCATGCTTTGTTTTTCTTTTACTCCGAAACCATGTTGATCAAGTTTGAGGGTATAGTATAGCCTGCTGTTTTTTTTTTCAAAAATTTGACTTGTTCTTACACTAAGTCCTTCTAGTATAGTTAAAATTGATGATGCTGTCACCATAATGTGTCGATTTTATCAAGGTGGCCTGCATATAGAAAGCCAGTTATTTGTTACCACTGAATAAATGTAGAAAATGCATTTAATCATGTCACCTGTGTCTTTGATTGATGTTAACTTGATATTTAAATAATAAATTTCGTATTTTTCTATTAAGTCATGTCTCTTGTGTGTCTTTTTTTTTACGTTAACTTCATTATATTTCTTTAGCAACGGGTGGTTGATTCAAGTGGTACCTGCTTGATTCCCCTTAAGTAAGGTCTCGGTTCAAGTCTTGTGAATGAAAAGAGTTAGTCTCACCATCATGTGGATGTTCCCGACTCAAACAAGATTGTACCTTAAAATAACACCTGTCTTACCCAAAAAAAAGATTATATTTCGATTTTTTTACTTCGATTTTGTGACGAACATGTAATTCCGTCACAAACATTAATTTAGTGAAGGAATGTGGAAAGAGAATCTTCCGTTGCAAATCTTGTCACAGACCCGTTCTCCTTTGGTAACTTTTTAACACTTGAGAATAGAAGGTAAAAAAAAACTTACGTGTTGTGAGGGTTGATTTACATCAGGAACTTTCATGAGTTTTGATTATCTGTGACTTGGAATGCAGGGTCTGTGTTATGCAGGACTAAGTGAAAGAAAGGTGAATTGGACAAAAGTGTTCAATGGGAAAGAATTCTTATCCTCTCTAGCAGCCACATTGATCTGCATTTGTACACAATTCTTATTCTTAAGTGATAAATAATTGAACCTTATGTACATCAGGTTGATTTCTTTCACTGATTATGCATTCTAGGAGAAGTTTCTCCTTAAAGCAAACAGGTGTGGTAGCTGAAGAAAGGATGAATCCTCAATGAATTCCTAGGTGAGTAGTGGTTCTTCACAGATTGAATTTGTCTGTGGTTCTTCTGGCTTTTGTTCTTCACATCCCAGTGAAATACTTCACAACCATGTGTATCTTTAATTTCGTCTAACCTGCAAATGAGTTCTGATATATATGCATTCTATGGATGAAGTAAATCCAGTAGCTTCTTTCATTCCACTGCACTCTAGTATTTTGTTTCATTTTCTAATATCATGGATAGATGTTGTTAACTTACTTAGTTGTTTCAACTTTACTCAAAATAATGTTTTTTTCTTTTATATTGCATATTCAAATGATGATCATTATACAACATGGACTGATCAATTGAAAAACAAGTGATATTTGTAGTTGTACTTTTTATGGTCTAACCATGGGGACCGTTTTCCATTAGGTGAATTTCCACACAGAAACTGAGCTAATCGGCGTTCCCTTCCACCCAACGAGAAGGCAATGCCCGTTCATATTAAATGTGCTGCAACTTCCACAAGGAAACCTCTTAGCCACCAAATCCGCTTGGTACAAAGACACCCTGCTCAATTCAGTCTCCTCCATCCCAAACCGAGAGAAAAATTCCCTCCACACATCAATTGTAACATTTCTATGCTTTCTTTCTGCTCCTTCTGCAGCCACAATGTTCCTGATTCCATGACCAAACAGTGATTCTATCATCATCCTGTTCTGTTCATCATGTTTCATACAAGCCTCTAAACAATCAAAGAATGCACTGAAGTAAAAAAGAGCTTCGATGAAGCGTTTCACAAATGATGTTGAATTGTGATTAGCTTCAATTTCAGCCACCACCATCACAACAGGCCTAATGGTTCTAACCACCCTCATGATAGATTCAAGCTGTTCTGATTGTAGAATCTTGCTTCTAATAGCAAACTGAGAGTAAACTGCAACTGTTTCCTCAGGGTCTATTTCAAACTGATCTACACTAAGCATTTCTGATACCATAACTACACTGAAAGAGAAGGGTATGTTCAAGCTATGAGCATAGTCCTTCAAACTCTCACCAGTGTCCTCAATTTCACGCCTTGATGTGGTTCCACTTCCAACAGCTGTTATCTTAAGAAGCTCAACTGGACAGTCATGTCTTGATTCAAGGGCATGCATCAGGGTAGTCCATTGTGCACCCTTTCTGATTTCAAGATCTATCAAGTGAATCTTTTTTGCCTCAGTTACATTCTCTATGATAGCTTGCACTGCTGTGAACATGGTAACCTGAACGAAAGGAAGCACTTTATAAAATGCATAAACAGTGGGGTTTAGAGTACCTTTGCTTAACACTTCAGGATCAAATGGTTTCATCTCTTGCATTTCCTTGGATGAAACTCTCCCTGTTTCTTTATCTATCCTATGGTGAAGAGCTTCAGCAAAATAATGAACAACACGTTTTACAGGACTAGCTGTCTTGGAAGAGAAAGATTTGCAATGACTGAGCAATTTTCTTGCCCGTTCAAACTGTTGGTAGCCAACTTTCTCAGCACAAGACAAGAGTGATTCAGCAAGTGCCACATCCTCTTTCTCTTCAGCATAGAGTTCAGAGAATGAAAAGCCAAAAGGGTGAGTAACCAAGAGGTCCAAACCTGGTGATTCTGAAGCTGATTGGATGGCCCTTGTTCCAGCTACCCTCATGACATCTTCAGTTGAAAGCTTCATCCTCCCATCATCATTTGTGATCACAGCAGAAGAATCAACAACTGGATGCAGGATTTTTCCTTCATCACATAACCTCTTGAAGCCCTTGCCATATTTCTTCAAGATCTCAACTGGCGCTAAAGGAGTTGTGTATTGCTTGTTCTTTCCAGGGTATCGAAACTTGGTTGGAAAATTTTCATCAAATTTCATGACACCCTCCACTTGATTTTGATGTGGTGAAGAAACCATGTCAAACCTGAGGTTATCTAATTGTTCATATGATGGTTGTTGGTGATCCTTCTGTTGATCAGTGGATAGAAGTAACCCTTCTTTTTCTGGAAATAACTCAAAATCAAGGCAAAGTGAGTCAATTCCCCCAGTCTCTTTAGAAAATTGAACATTTTTCATCTCATTCAGTCCCTCATTGGAAGCCCATAAAATACCATTGGATGAACTCAAATTGTCCTCAACTGCACTAGGAGTTAACTCCCTGAAATGGCAAGACTCTTCCATCACTGATTGAAACAAACTTGTGTTTCTTTCACCTAAGTTTCTTATGTAATTAATTTATAAATAACAAGAACATGAGATTGTTGTTTTATTAGTCTCTGCCATGCTTTGTTTTTCTTTTACTCTGAAACCGTGTTGATCAAGATAAGGGTGTAGATTGTATGTTACTGTCACCATAATATGTCGATTTGATCAAGGTGGCCTGCATTCAGAGAGCCAGATTGTTTTTTAATATTGAATAATGTACAAAATACATCTAACTTATACTTCAAGGAGAAATCCGACAAAATGCACAAAGCATTAAACAATAAAGGAATGGAGTGAAAACAAATCATCATGAGACAATACATCAAGGATCCACAACCAGAGACAAAGAGAGGTTGGGAATGGTGGAAATGATTTCCTCGAACGGGGCCATCGTGCTCGTTGAACTTGTCGTTTAGTGTTATCTTGCGGTGAGACTAATTCTTGCCCACGGTGAGTGCATTAAGCAGTAAGGGGTTGACTAACGAATTCTTTTCTATCACAAGAGTTGAGAATCGAACCCCCAATCACTTGTTTAAATGATGAAGTGTTAACCATTATGTCAACTCACTAAATTAAGTTTTATAATACTTAAATTAAAGTTGTTAAGAATAATAATAACTGGCCGGTTAAATTCATGTTCTCAGTAATAAGGAAGTGTGCTCCAACTAGTTACACCCATTACAATCATACATACATGAATTATTATCGCCACTCTAATTCAGATTGTGCCTTAAAAAATTAAGGATTATGTAAATTTTAAGTGAGAATATGAGTGATGATCAGAACGCATTTAAGGAGATATATGGCACATAGCGCACTATACTGACTCACTGAGCAATAATTGACAACAGAGGAACAATTCTAGAGTCACAATGTCGACATACTAGACTCATAAATCAGCAAGCTATGGAACCTTTTGAGTTATTGCTTTTGTTGGATCTTAATTGTTAGATGTTCATATAAATGTTTTATGTTGGATCTCTTTCATGAAATGATTGTTTTGATTTGAAATTATAAGTGAAAAACCCCTACAGGCAAAAGAAAACAAAAATGAGATAAATTATGCACATCCTTTCATTGCTATTCTTGCACACTTGGTTACAAACAGAAATTACCTATGGCAGTGCAAGATGGTAGCTGAATTTCCTTCTTTTCTTTCAATATTTTTGGGAGCTATAGTCTACATTCTCACAATAATCAAAACTTCAAGTGTTCAGAACAACAGTAAAAATGTTGCATAATGTTGCCATATTTCCTACCTCTAAGCCCGTTATCATGCTTTATACTTTACACCGTTAGTGATAGTGCTGATAAGATAATAATAATAATAATGCCATTAATGCATATGCAGATCACAATGCACAACTTGGAAAGAACCGAATGCCTCTGAGCACAGTGTGTTACCATTTCCCTAGCTACTGTTCTTCCTGTCCAGAATCCTAGATCTAGATCCATTGTGAATTACACATTTAGGCTCGTGTTTGGTAAAATTGATTATACTAAACATGAGTTCACATTGATGTAATTCATATTCATATTTAGATACATTTATGAAAAAACTAGGATAATTTTTTGAAATTTGGTTATAAAATTTCAGAATTGATTATGCCCAAAAACTAATCTCTCTAGCCTTCTAGTAGAATTGATTTCCAAAATGATTCTCAAACATTTATATTGTCATCCAAATTTGATTTTACTCTATTATATTAGCATTGATTCTAAGACTCTCCAGGAACCATACTCGCATAAAAATTAAACATAACACTTATGAATTGAGATAAAAGTTCGTCAAGTTACACTCAACTAATATTCAAACACACTTATTTCTTCGTACTCAAATCCTCCCTTGTAACCTCTGCAACATCAAATTAACTAATCACATACAAGTTTTTATAATTCAACTTTTCAGTAATGAATCTCTACCATTTAATAGAACAAGATTTTGCAGGAGAGACTGGGAGGAGTGTATCCATTTTCTATTTCTTCAATGTAAACCAACATTTAGTATGTCATGTCCTTTTTAGGATTTTCAATCATAGAAAACAGTTCTGGAAGGCGACCTTGTCTTGTAGTGCCGCACTGCCATGAAGCACTTGATCATTATTTTAAAAGATAATCTGCAAAATGTGGCTTTTACATCAAGTTGCACCAACTTGAAAAATGGTCATAGCCTCGAAAGTCTAAACTCAACAGTCCTACACTGCACTTATAAATTAGCATTGAATTGTAATATTTGAAACTTGAATTCAAGGGTGAGAACCTACCTACTCCTACTAATTAACCTCCCATTGTGCAAATGGAGAACCAGAAGGAGGTGATTGTGGGAAAGGTATGTGAAATCTATGCCAAAATCTCTAAGTTAGAAAATCTCAATCCTTCAAACCATGTCAATGAACTCTTCACCCAACTTGTTACCACTTGCACTACCCATTGTGAACTAGATGTTACTTTGCTTTCCCAAGAAGTTAAAGAAACTATAGCTAAGCTAATTAAGCTTTGTGGGAAAGCAGAGGGACTTCTTGAAAGCCATTACTCTGCTATCATAGGATCTCATGAGAATCCCTTAAACCACATCAAAAGCTTCCCTTACTACTCCAATTACCTCAAACTTAGCCATTTAGAATTCACCATGCTGACCTCACACTGCACTCAAGTTCCTTCCCAACTTGCTTTCATTGGCTCAGGTCCCCTTCCTCTCACCTCAATCATGCTAGCAACCTTTTACATGAAAAACACATGCTTCCACAACTATGACATGGATCCATCTGCAAATGCTAAAGCTTATGATTTGGTCTCATCAGATCCTGACTTGTCAAAAAGAATGTTCTTCCACACTACTGATATTGCACATGTTTCAAATGCTCTTAAGGAGTATAATGTTGTGTTTCTGGCTGCACTTGTTGGCATGGACAAGAAGGGGAAAGAAAGTGTCATCAATCACTTGGCGAAACACATGGCTCCTGGTGCTGTTTTGGTTCTGAGGAGTGCACATGGAGCTCGAGCGTTTCTGTATCCGGTTGTTGATCCTTCTGATCTCAAAGGTTTTGAGGTTCTGTCAGTTTTTCACCCAACTGATGAGGTTATAAACTCTGTTATTGTTGCAAGGAAGCATTCGGTGAATCCAGGGATTTTACTATCTAGCAAATGTCATGAATTGGCTGCTGAAGGTTTTAACACGTTGAACCATAGGAATGTGATTGATGAGTTGAGTTTGACCATTGATGAGCATGCTTAATTGATTCTTGATTATGCATGTTAGTTATGATTTATGCCATGCTATGAGCAGGCTTGGTTCTTATGTTTGATTCCTGTTGTTGTTGAATGATAAAAAAGCTAATTTTCTACTGAGGGAGGGACCCCGTTGTTGTTCCAAACAATTTGTAGGCAATTTTCTAGCACCGCAGTTAATTATGAATGCAATTTCGCAGCTAATTTTCTAGCTCCGAGACAAAATTTCGTAGCTAATTTCGCAGTTAATTATGAATGCAAGCAATTTAACAGGTTCTCCATCCAGGTTCTTTCCATCCTCTCTCCATCCAAATCTGAGCCATTGATTTTGAAATTTAAAGGCTTTGATCAATTTAAGAAGAGAGAAAAATGAATTGTATTTAAAGACTTTGATCAATTTAAGAAGATAGAGAAAACATGAATTAATCCTCACCTTTAAAATTCAAAATCAATGGCTCAGATTTTGGATGGAGAGGGGAGGGAGAAAAGCTGGATGGAGAGGATCTAATTTCATTTATTTAGCAGCTGAGACCGTAGCGAAATTTCATAGCTAATTTGGTAGCTAGATTTGAAGCTAATTCCCTTATATGCACCTATATCACAACCAATTGACAACTAATCCGCACCATATTCATGGCTAATTGTGTAGCCCATTACGAGACTGTTCAGCGTCTTCTTCTTACCCTCAACCCTAACGAAAAAACAACACTCACAGGCCCACTGAAGGGGAAGGTTGGAACTTGGTGAAAAGGGTCAACGAGAGGAAATAGAGATGAGAGAAGTAAGAGATTTGTGGCGAAAAAAATGAATAAGAGTTGATTGTGGGCTTTAATCGGAAACGCCACAACCAAAGCCCACCAATTGCGCGGGAAGGGAAAAATGTCTTTCATAGGAAAAAAGTTTAATTATTAACATCCAATTAAAGTTCACCAAATTTTTTTACACTTAATTCAAACTTTCATTAATTAGGCAATCTTGGACAATAGACGAGAAATACGATGAGTTACCCAGCTCAACAGACCAAGCCTTGAGAAACAACAGCCAATCATTCTAAAATACCACACTCTGAGTGGCCCAAAGATCAATTGCTAAATGAAGAGCTCACTAGAAGCAAAACTCTCAACAAAAACTTACATCTTAGGTCTTATCAATTGCAGTAGCTAGTACCTGGCTATTGTCATCCCTAACCACAAAACCAAAACCCATACTCTATTCTTGTTTAAACGACGCATCAAAATTCATCTTAATTACCCCCGATTGGGGCAAAGACCACCTCAACAACACCGACATCAGAAAAGAACTCGTTGTTAACAATGTCGCTACATCTGAAACCTCCAACATCTCTGCAACATGATACATCGTCATATTCGCACAAGCTTCCCTAACCACAACCTGCGCGTCGACGGTAAAACTTCCTTGAAGACAACCAATTTGATTTAAAATGAATTTAATTGTAATTAAATACATGTATAAAAATCTTTACACTTGTATGTACCTATAAATTAGTGTAAGACCATGTACAATGGTGTAAACAAGTTTTTCCCATTTAACACCACTTTTTATCTTCCCAACACTCCACATCATCTTCTCTCTCCAATTCAACACACTTTCAACAAATACCCACTCCAATGGTTTTCTCTCTCAACACCCTACCCCACCACTCACCCTACCCCACCACTTTTTATTTCATATTTTTATTTAATTTTATGTTTTTGTTTTTTTTATTTACATAAAATTACAATTATTATTTTAAATTAAATTAAATAATAAACACTTAACGAATTAATTTTTTTTAATATAGATAATAATTTATTTTATTTCCTTAACTAAAAAATGGAAGACGATAAACGAAGCATACAATAATTTATTTTATTTTCTTAACTTAAAATGCAAGACAACAAACTAAGCACACAACACACAAATAACGTAATTAGTACGATACAAATCATCTTCCATCACGAAGCATTTGCAAACTTTGTCCATATGTGCTTCACTAGATCTGCTTGCAGTTCGTGATGAACGTTCGAATCACGCAACTCGGATCTAGCACGCACATGATTTGCAAAAGCGGGTAACACCTCGGTCGAGTATGGTTGCGGTGTACTAGATCCACCTTCCCCAGATTGCTCAAAATCGGTCCAACGTTGAGCTGACTTCATTGACTTCATTATCAGCTGACCCGTCACCAAGATTGACTTGTGTTGAAAATTCCGGAAATTCCGGTCCATCAACACTAGGAAAATTTGCACGAACCATTGGCATATAACCACTAGACTGGGGTGTTTGAGATGGATATCTCACAGATCCATAAGATGGATGAAAGTTTGGAACAAATGATGACTGGTTCGAATACTGATTTGGATCTGGATAATAGTTTGGATTTTGAGGATGTTGGTTGGAGAATTGATGTGGGACTTGAAAATAGTTTGGATTTTGAGGACGTTGGTTGGAGAATTGATGTGGGACTTGATTGGTGGGATTTTGAGGACGTGGGTAAGAAAATTGATTTGGATCTTCATAGTTGTTGGGATTTTGGTTGGAAATTGGGTAGCTTGAAGAATTCTGGGTGTTGTAATGGTGATTGTTGGGATCCATTTCAAAACAAATGCTAATAGAAGGATAATAAGATGGTGAGAGAGATAATAAAGATGGGGAAAAACTTGGTTTTTTTTTCTGTGTCCAAATCTATCAAACCAAGTCTCTATTTATAGAGAAAAAAAAGTTATGAATTTTGGTAAAAAAAAAAAAAAAATTTCAACAAGATAATTCAGTTTAAAGTTTTTTAAAAAAAAAAATCCGGCTGGCCAATGGGACGCTGCCACGCGTCCCATCCTCACCCACTCGGTCTTCTCTCTCCTCTCCCACTGACACGCCACGCGCGTTGTCGGCGCGTGTCCTGCACGCGCCTAGCGTTCTCCAATCCGGAGCTGCCACGTGGCTCCGGATGCTCCTCTCAACAATGTTGAACGGTTTCAACATTTTTCCAACTTCAACAACATTCAACAGACCAATGCAAGGGCTAAACATGTTTCAACAACATTCAACATCAGTTTCAACAGACCATTGTACATGGTCTAATGGAAAACCAAATGAGACTCTATGAAGGTTCATGATCCTCTCCAACAAAAAATGGACACGTAAGATCACAGCACCACGTGTCGCTTCCAGAGTCCACGTCCGTCTCCTCTTAACAAACTCGTAGCTGTGCCTCTCTGACTCTGTGCTGTGCCATTTCCCTTCGTCGACGACGTTCGCTGCGACGACGGTTTTCCGACATCCACCGGCAGAGACGGCAGCGGCCGTGGCGGTTTAGCTCGCGCAATGGCGGACAAGTACAACCTCAAGAACCCCGCCGTCAAGCGGATCCTCCAGGAGGTCAAGGAGATGCAGTCTAACCCTTCCGATGATTTCATGAGCCTCCCTCTCGAGGTTTTTTCTTCGGATTTTAAGATCTCTGATTATTTTTGTGCTTCGATTTCACTATGCGTTTTACAATATTGTGATGTTGTGATTTGTTATGGTGCGTGGCGAATTATTGATTGTTTTGAGTTTTGTGTCTTGTTGATTTGATCCTTGGCATGGGATGGGGTATTTGGAAATGAATTCATAGATTGAGCTTGTTGATGGCATGAATTCATAGATTGTTATTTTTATTCATAAATTGAATCCTTGTATAAGCTGATTAGTTTATTCAACATGATACGCTTCTATGACTGTTATCTGTTATGTGATTTGACTGTATAATCTGTAACTTGTTACTGATTTGAAACTTGGGATTTAATTACTGAGTATCAATTTGTATTTTCAACCTATATAAGTTTTTGCTGAGTAAATTCATCATGTTTGTTTTCAGGAGAATATATTTGAATGGCAATTTGCGATTAGAGGGCCGCGTGATACTGAATTTGAAGGTGGTATTTATCACGGACGGATCCAGTTGCCTTCAGAGTATCCATTCAAACCCCCTTCATTCACTCTCTTGACTGTAAGATAATGCTCCATCTTATGTTGTATGGACTTCATTTGCTTCTACCAAAATCTGTGGACTCTCTCATTTTAGTAGGGACTGACATCGAATTTTCCTAGTAATATTGATCAATGAGTGTGTAAAAGCTTTTTATTTTTTACTTTTTCATGTTGAAACCCTGACACGTAAAGCTCAATTACTATATACTTATAAAAGTTTCATTGTTATGCTGTCAGCCTAATGGTCGTTTTGAGACCCAAACCAAGATTTGCTTGAGCATATCAAATCACCACCCTGAGCATTGGCAACCATCATGGAGCGGTAAATAATGTTCCTTTCCAGTCTTCGCTCACTGCATTTTCTGGGCTACTTTGCATATTATGTCTTCTGCATGGCTCAATTTGCTATTTGTACATGTCATAGATGCCATGCATTACCTATCTAGTATATATAGATACATACAAGAGTACTGCATTATTTGGATTGGCTTCTAGCTTATGGGAACTTTTCCTTTGAGGAAAAAGCCTTCATAAGAGTTTATGGAGAATTTATGTGAGGGATATTCTAAAACAATTGAGGTGTAGAAATTGATTTTAACTTAGAAGCTCTTATTCATTACATGGTTATTTCAACTTCTTTTTTTCTTTAAGTGCTTATTGAGAAGTTTATTAAATTTTCTCTATAATTATTTTGTATTGAAACTGCTGTTGCTTTGTAGTTGTAAGACTGCCTGAAATATTTGCCTGTGGTCTTTATAGCTTCCCATTATTTTTTGTTTCTAAACAGGATTGCACTATGCTTAGGTAACGTGACCCTCTCTAGATAGGGGTATTGTTTCTTAGTTTGTTAGGTTGGTTGTAGTATCTCATACTCTTACCATACTAAACGATAGGGGATATTTTAACCAGAAAGCTCTGATCAACTAAGTAATTTGTGTTTTAGTGAATTTGTAGAACTGGAATTGTAATCTGACATCACAGACCATGTCCTATAGATGCCTTTGATGACAAAAGGTTCTAACTTCATTAGTGTAAAATTCTTGTCAGTAAGGACTGCTCTAGTTGCACTGATTGCATTCATGCCTACCAACCCAAATGGTGCGTTGGGCTCATTAGACTACAAGAAAGAAGAGAGGCGTACCTTGGCCATCAAATCTCGTGATGCATCACCAAAATTCGGGACTCCCGAACGTCAAAAGCTGATTGATGAGGTAAATTGTTGCTTATCATTTGTTTCATCCGTACGTGTTTTCTGAAATACATTGTCCTGATTATACTTTGTTGTCCCAGATACATGAGTATATGCTAAGCAAGGCGCCTCCTGTTCCTCCTCAACTTAACCCCACACAAGCTCCTGAAGAGCACCCTAAAGATGAGGAAGCTGAGGTCCAGGTTAATTCACCTAACCCTGAGGCTTTACCTGCGGCCGAGGGGATTCCAGATCAAGCTGGTGATGGAATTGTAGAAGAACAAGACGCCCCTGCAACTGCAAATGCTAATACTGCAGGAGTTGAAGCTTCTAGCGAGATTCAATCAAGTAGTGTTTCAAGGACTCAGGTGCTCCAAAACTCAGAGACAAGGGTTCAAAATCCAAAGCCTCAGACGAGGGTCCAGAAACCTGATGATCGTTTGTTTACATGGGCAGCTATTGGACTTACTATAGCAATTGTGGTCCTCTTGTTGAAGAAGTTAATTAAATCCACTGAACATGGTGCAGTGTTCTTCGATGGATCTTAGATGTTTCTTTGCTCATGTTGCTTCAGAGGTAAAACATTTTATCCTTATGCAGTGAAAAGAAATGTAAAGCTCTTATAAACTGAAAGAAGTATACTTGTAATTTTTTTGTCCTTTTATTACACACTCTTTGTAATTAAGGTAATACTAATGTGCTACAGCTATGAATTGGTGAGGATCTCCTATATTTCTCCAGTCTCCACTATATTTTGTTGAACAATTTTAAAAGTTATGACATAGTATGTCCGAGAAATTAATTTGCTTGAGACAATTTTCTTAAATAAATGTACAACATTAAATCCTTAGATTTACTCGTAAATCATGACACATACATTCCATTGTTATCACATCACAATAATCATTTCCAAAAATTATAAGGAGTTATACAAGTTCTTGTTTTGACATAAAAAATCACTTCTATACAACATGAAGATGATATTACACTTTGACTAATCCACTCCCATTAGGGGATGAAAACATGATTTAAAAACAATATCTAGCAAAAGGGGGAAATGCATATATACATTTCACACTCTCATAGGAGTTCATACCCTAATCAAGAAACTAGCTTAGTATTTTCTTACACGATACTATATTATACATACATATATTAATTCTCAATGCCCAACTTGGATAGAGCGTGCACACGCTTATTAATGGTGAATCAAAGAAGTGAGGGAAAGACAATTGTTGACCATGATGCTAACTAAACCATGGCTTTTCGACTTGATCGGGGATGATTTAAGATCCTCAAACTGGCTTTCACACGTTGAAACGTCCGCCATGACACCACTAAGAATCATATTAACTTTACCAAAATCATGAGATGAGACGGCATGCATTGCTTTCCTAAGATTCTTCAAAACATTATGGTATTTTTCCTTGCAATCACCGAGCGCGTCAGCAAGCTCCGGCGATTTCGCGGAATGTTTTGCCACCTTGCTCATAGTCAACTTTACTTGGAAAGAACATGCCTTTATGGAAGCTTCAAGGACACTAACAACATCAATCTTGGTTTTGTGGTTTAACAAATGTGGAATGGTAGCAAGGCAAATGCCAGGGTAGTGTGTGCGGGAACATATTTGTTGCAATGCAGTATTTTTATTGTTTTTGTTGTGTTTCTTGTCTGATTTGTGGTCATGGTCAAGGTCTCCTTTCAGGATGTCTGAGAAAGCATCGGAGAATGATGAAGAATGGCCAGAATTGTCTTCTCCTGATGATGGATTTTGGGCTTGGGGTGCTCCAGAAGGAGGGAAGGAAATTGGTTTCTCTACATGGCTTGCCTTTGGAGAATGAGCATGGTGGCTTGCCTTTGGAGGATGAGCATGGTGGCTTGCCTTTGGAGGTTGAGCATGGTGGCTTGCCTTTGGAGGATGAGCATGGTGGCTTGCCTTTGGAGGTTGAGCATGGTGGCTTGCCTTTGGAGGTTGAGCATGGTGGCTTGCCTTTGGAGGATGAGCATGGTGGCTTGCCTTTGGAGGATGAGCATGGTGGCTTTCCTTTGGAGGATGAGCATGGTGAGAATTAGCTGACTTTGTTTCAATTTTGGGTGATGTGTCATTGATTTGGTGAGCTCCACATTTATCTATGGTAAAGCATATGAGGATTATTGTGGATAACAGTGAGAGGTTAATGAAAGGAATTTGATTGTTGTTGTTTTTGTTGAGCTTCATTATTTCTTGAAGGTTGGTAGATTGATAGAGGCTAGACAAGAGGAAAATTGGCTTAGGATTTGAGAATATGGAGGGGTATTTATCTTGTCAGTGAAAATGGTTTGATGAATTGTCCATGAAAATAGGTTGCCATCAGTAATAGTATCAATTCTTTTGTTTCAGGATTGTTTTACGGAGTGAATTTAGGGGTGAGAATGATTTCCCTCATGTTGGAAGAACAATTAACCTCTCTTTCCCACGTCAAAAATTGGCTATCAATAATATCTTCTAAAAAGCTCTATTGATAAAAAAATTACTAGTTTCACAAAAGTTGTATTTAAAAGGAAAAAAATGTTTCTAACTTAAAAACGCATGCACAAGGAATCCCAATGATAGAGAAAGTAAGTTTCACCATTTAGGGAAGTAATGGGACTCCTTAAATAGATTTAGTTTACTAGATTGTTATTTTAAACTCTAAATCCTAAGTGAAAGTAAGACTCATTATAGGATGCCGATGGTGAGCCTTCTATTAGTTGGCCCAGAAATAGCTAGTCTCATTATATTGCTCAGTTATGAATATTAGTTTAATAATTTCAACTTATTATTATATTTTATGTTCTAGAATATTCTATTTCCTATGATGGTGCCACATGTAAGGTCACATTTCATTCCTTAAGTGGATAGTTAGTATAAGTTGTATTGCTTCCATTGTGAAAGGTTAACGAGAAAATTGATAAGTCTTTCTTTTCTATCTTTTTCTTATCTTTTTCTTAGTTTAGATTTTAGGGCTCTTAATGATCTTCCTTGATAGGAATTAGCTTCCTATCACATGCCCTTATAGATTTAAACAACCCCTAAGTAAATTATCATGCTATATATTATTCCCTTTGTTTTTATGCCAAGTGACATTTTTCATCATCTGTGGAACACTGGGTAAATTTCCAAACCTAGGCAAAGGAGACAATCAATTCAAATGGTACATAGTGCTAACACATCAAATGCACTAAAAATTCTCATTAAGCCTGGGATTACAGTACATACAGCACAAACCTGTTTCTGTTCATTTATTTCCTTTCAGAAACAAGCAAAATACAAACTGATACACATTGCAAAACACCCAAAGACATCAAAGGTTAACCAGGTAGTACAGGTTTATTCCTACATCAAATTATTAAAACAATTAATGGCGTTGTTCTGAACTCTTCACCACAGTGACGGGGCAGGAGGCGTTATTCACCACATGGTTGCTGACACTGCCCATTATGGCCCTGTAAATTGAAAAAAAAAAATTAATTGAGCCCCCAATAAACTCAAGAACCAGAAATAACCAAAATTCAATGCTATTGCCACCCAAATTTTCCTTTTGAGGGACTTTGAGGATTAATGGAAGTCATTTTATATGGACATACCAATATAATTCCCTACGTTAACTGCACTGTAGTCCCAAATGCAGGCAGTTTGATCTTAATCGAATTGATCATGTTTTTAATGAATGCAAAGACTCTTTAAATCCGAGCCATTAAATTTTGATCGGATGGCAAAGAACCCCTAACGGTAGTGAATGTAGGGACTTCTGACTACAGGGAATCCAGGCCCGTCGATGTACACTTTCCATTGATATTGATCAATTGACACACACTTTAGGAGGATTTTTAACTGCCGCAAATGTTTGAGGCAAATGTTTGAGGCCGCTAAAGTGTGTGTTGATTTAACATCGATGAAAAATGTATGTCTGAGTATCATTTTCGCTGATGGAATTGTAGCTAGCTACCTTCTGAGAGTGCCAAGGCCTCTGTTCCCCATGATAATGCTGTCCAAAGGTATGTGTTCAATTGCTTCCAATAGCTTCTCGCGCGCATCTCCCCAATAGATCTTCAACAGCACCTCAATCTGCCAGCCAAATATCACAAAACTTCTTAAAAATCGAACTAGACTTAATTCTATTTCAAAAGCTATATAACTCAAGGACAAAGATTGTTCTAATATTTATAACGACTTATTTGAGCATATTTCTAGTTAATTAACAACAAAAGTTACTCTGTTTTGAAATAAAACATATACCAAACAACATGAACAATAAATCACATAAAATTCCATGTGCAAAATAAACAAATAAAAATCATACATTTTTCTCCTTGGAGGCAGTTGTGGCAATATCAATCACTTCAGGTTCAGGTTTGAGCCCATATCTCTTCAAGACCGCAGTGTCAGAAAAATCAGACAGTGGTATAAGAGCTGCATTCAGATCAATATAGATACATACATGAAGATGATGAAGTAAACACAACACATGCATGAATGAATCTGAGAATTCAGGGTTCATGAATAGTGAGTTACTACTACTTACGTGAGCCGGTGGTTTCCCAGAGCTGCATCTCGCCACGCTCATAGTACTCTTGGGGGCGGATGATGACAAGAATGAGGTGATCGCCTTCTCTGACAACGTTATCCACCGTCCATTTGAGTGCCTTGATGCTGCATGGTGAGAAATCCACCGCCACGCCCAGTCTCCTATCAGCACTACCTGCCATTTCTCTCTTCTCTTGGGATCACAGCTAGCTAGCTAGCTAGCTCTGCTTGCTTTGTAGTAGAGATGAATGAATTGTACACAGGGAAGGGTCAGTTTCTTATTTTGATTTTGAAGGTAAAGTAGTATGTTTCACGAAATATCAATATGTGAGGCTGACACTGAAAGACAACGACAATTGCGTTATCCATTCGTGGCTCAGAGGCAAACACTGTCCGACACCTTTGACTACAGTACCGGATCTTCAATAAAATATTTAGAATTTAACCTTTTTTTTATCTTTATTTATGACAATATTAATCTTGTTTGAGAAATTATTGAATTTGCCTCATCATTTTATGGGTCTAACTTCATATCACTTAAAGAAAATAAAACATGCAATCTATGAACATCAAAAAATTAATGCACAAAACTTAACCAAAGTAATTAAGTAAAGTAGATAAAAGTGTTAAAAATTCAATATATACTTAAGAAAAAATTAATCATGATCCACGAACGGATGGAGTAACATAATTACTAATAAAACATATACTGACTTTTACACAAGTATCAATTAAATTTAACAATGTAATGCATTATTCCACTAAATTAGGTGAAAAATCATTTAACTCTTATCTTTAGATATTAAAATTCAATTAGTTGAAATAAAACACGAAAGAAGAAAACTAAATAGGTTCACCTAGTGATTCAACATTTCATTCCTTAAGCAAGTTGTTAGATTTAAATCTCAACTCTTGTGAATGCAAAAAACTCTTTCGTCAGCCCCAACTATTTCGTGGGTTTACCGTAAGATAAAAATATACTTAAACTCAACATAGTAAATTTCAACTTAGGTGAAATCCACATTTACTTTGCGTCAAATTCACTATAGTGAAAGGATCTGGAGGGAAGAAACAAGCTTCCCTACTTCACACTCAATAAAATAAAGAATGTTTTGTAATAAAGCGATAAAAGACGCAAGGATGATGAAACCCATTGATTCCTTTCCTTCTGAAATCTGAACCATTTGCTCCCACACTCCCACTATCTATATCGTGTGATCGTCTCCTCAAACCTACCCCAGATCACATCACTCTCTAGAAGCTTCTCCAAAACCCTAGCCAGTAACTGTCTCGCTCTGAATCTGCTGCGGAAGTTCCAATGGCGTTTTGGTGGCCCTTGCTCGTTCTAGCATTCGCTTTCGCCATCTGCAAGTTCCTTCTGTTGCTCATTCCTCCCAAGGTTCCTTCCATCGACGTCGACACTTCCGATGGTACTCACTCTCACTCTCTCCATATCGCATGCGAATTTGTTGTGACTGTAATGTGAATTTTGATAATCACAGTGTTGGATGACGGAAACCAAGCGCCGGAGAACGGTTACATCTATGTGAGTTCTATTGCTATGCTGCTGAATCTGATACTGTTTGCATTTGCAATCAAGTGATTTGTTGTTGTTGCTCTGCGTTTTTCCGAGATCGGTGTGATTTGCTTTTCTATTTGAAACTAGAAATTCAAGTTCAGTTTAATTGGAAATGCATGTGGTGCTCAATCGATGTATTTTAGGAATTAGGTTAATCTTGATGAAGCACTGTGAATACTAGGGTTGTAATTCCCGTTGATCCGTTCTCATTGGTGAATGATGATTGATTTCTGTTCAGGTACCTCCGAGGGGAGCGGCGCAGCAATCAGGGAAGAAAGTTCAGTGTTATGAGCCTGCTACCATGAAGTATTTGGGATATGTTCCTGCATTGACCCCGGATGAGGTCTGTGAGTGTATGCTTCTTAAGAGATTGATGGTTATGATATATAGTTTTACTGTTTTAGTATATAGAAAGAAAACAGCCATGAAATATTTTGCATGTTATGCATAGAGCTCGCAAGCAACTACTAGTTTCAGATGCACACTGTTTATTTGAATGACTTTTTAAAATTTATTGGTTATGATATGAAAGTATTATACTTAGAATTAAGAAACTTGGAATATTCCACAGCAAATGCCAAATAGCAAGGAAAAAAAACAAGCTGAGTACATTTATAAGGACATCATTTGTGAAAAACTAATCTCATAAAAAATATGCTAGTTGTGCTTAAGAAAAGTTGACATGTCATTAGCTTCAAACTGAAATTGTATCTGAAATTTTAATTTTGCCTGTATACTTGTCTATGTTGAAAACTGAAAAGCAAGTTATTGGTTACTAGTTTGACTAGATTCATAAGTAATAGTAATCTAAGAATTAACTAGAGCTGATTTAATGTATGGATAGGTCAAGGAGCAGGTGGAGAAAGTGCGGAAGGCACAAAAAATGTGGGCAAAGACCAGCTTCAAGCAAAGACGCCAGTTTTTGCGTATACTTTTGAAATATATAATAAAACATCAAGCACTTATATGCGAGTAAGAACACTTCTCCATGGTAGTGGGAGGAAGGTTTACATGTTTTTTTTTTTTTTTGCGAATTTGTATAATCTTGTAATATTCTGTGAAACATGTTTGTTTTTATTTATGTATTGTTTTATTCTGGTTCAAAAAATAGATATGAAATATGTTCATTGCTTAAGAATGTCACCTGCAAATATATTCTAATTAATGTTCTTATTTTAGAATATCTTCTCGTGATACTGGAAAGACAATGGTAGATGCCTCTTTAGGAGAAATAATGACAACGTGCGAGAAGATCAATTGGCTACTGTCAGAGGGTGAGCAGTGGCTAAAGCCTGAGTACCGGTACCTGTCTCAAACTTTTTTATTTAACACTATATTTCCTCATCTTCTTATAGACCTAAAAACACTAGTGTTCTATACACGCATACCCCCCTCCTGGTGGAATCCAAATTCCTGTCTAAATGCAATTTGATAGCCACTTTTTTGTTTATGATATATAAAAAATATTTCTACAGTAATGTTGGAAATTGTCTAAATGCACTTTGATAGCCACTTTTGTTTGTGATAAATCAAAAAACTTGCAGATCCTCAGGAAGATCAATGATTCATAAGAGAGCCAAAGTAGAATTTCACCCCCTCGGTGTTATTGGTGCCATTGTGTCGTGGAACTATCCTTTCCACAATATTTTTAACCCTATGCTGGCAGCAGTTTTTTCTGGAAATGGCATTGTGATTAAGGTATAAAATGACATAATACCTACCATCTACTTATCCAGAATTGTTCATCCCGTGGATGTATCATGTTTAGTTTTAACAATAGACATTGTTGATTGTTATGCTTTCATGGGGATGATTATACTCCAGGACAGAACTGATATTCCAGGACAGAACTGATATTAACAATAGACATTTTAACAATATATATTCCAGGACAGAACTGATATTAAAAATTTGAGGCTCTGGAATTTGCAGTACCTGCTCTTACTAATTACTAGTAAATATCAAAGTTATGGTTATATTTTTCAATTTGACAGAGTTAATGTGGCTCTGATTGTAGATTTCAGAACATGCAAGTTGGTCTGGATGCTTTTACTTCCGAATCATCCAATCAGCCCTTGCTGCCGTAGGAGCTCCGGAGGACCTTGTTGAGGTGATAACAGGGTAGAGCCTTAATTTGTACCCTTCCTTTTCCTTTTTGATCCAAGAATTTTTGCATCTATAGCCTTAATTGGACTTCTATTACCAGGTTTGCTGAAACTGGAGAAGCACTGGTGTCTTCTGCTGACAAGGTCATTTTTGTAGGATCACCTGGGGTTGGTAAAGTGGTATGATTCATTTGGCCAATCAAATTGTTTCATCCAGTCCTCTCATCTACGAATTGTATCCCATAATATTTTTGTTTCCAATCTGAAGAAATAGTTTCTGATATGTTTTGCAAAATAGATGTTTAATAGAAGGAATTCCAGATAATACTATGTCAATGTTTAATAGTACTTAGGATCTGCTGAAGCCCTATTCTGTACCCACAAATAAAAGGAGTAGCCTCAAAAAACGTTGTAGTTAATCTCTGGTATAAAGTGGTGCCTCACAAGCAGAATGAGTATAGGGGATGGTTCAGAGTTATTGTCCACTTCACATATTCTTCTACTCTTTCAAGATGATATCCAAATTTCTATGAAATAAGAAGTCTTTGCACTCTGATTCTTAGCTGCATTCTTTTATGCAGATAATGAGAAATGCCGCTGAGACACTTATACCAGTTACACTAGAGCTTGGTGGAAAAGATGCATTTATTGTTTGTGAAGATGTAGACGTGGACCATGTATGAATCCCTTTAATATTTTCAGATTTCCAAAGGCTTAGATATTATTGTTGAGCATCTGGTTGGCAAATGTTAACCTTACAAACTTAATGAATTATTCATTCTTGAATGCCATAGTCTTAACAAGCATTGATCTTCTGAATAGGTTGCTCAAATTGCTGTCAGGGCTGTTCTTCAGTCAAGTGGGCAGAACTGCGCTGGTGCTGAACGATTTTATGTCCACAAGAACATTTATTCATCTTTCATCAGCAAAGTTACCAAAATCTTTAAATCTGTTACAGCTGTAAGTGTTTCTTACAGTATTTCAATGGTCAAATATGTCTTACTCATGCAACGTTCTTTCTAAAGTCAACATAGGCTTCTTTGTCATCTGTGCTTGCATTTGATTGTTATGGAATTCTATTTCAGTAATCTATAAGCTTGTTTCTACACCTGTTCTAGTTTGTGCGAAATTATGTGAGACAATCTTAGGAATTCATCTAAGTAACACACATTGCATTAACATTGAGGACTTGGGACTGCTGTACATCCAGAATTCTGTTTTCGTAGATTTTGGAGAATAGGCATCTGTGTCAACCTTTTTCGTATTAAGAAGTCCAGTTTTTTAAGGAAGTCTGTCAATGATTTTTTGCAGGGCCCACCACTTGCTGGAAAGTATGATATGGGAGCTTTATGCATGCACGAGCATTCTGAAAAACTTGAAGGCCTAATAAATGACGCGCTAGAGAAAGGAGCTGAAATTGTTGCGCGTGGAAGTTTTGGACATATAGGAGAAGATGCAGTTTATCAATATTTTCCTCCTACTATGATTGTAAATGTGAATCACTCGATGAGATTGATGCAGGAAGAGGTAAGAAACCATGCTATTTTCTCTGCTTTTTTTATTTCTATTGTTTCTTTGATTTTTTTTAATTACTGTTTTTTAGCTTAGCATTGATATGCCAAATTGTGGATATCCATGTAACGAACAAATGAATAGTCATATCTTAACTAGAAACGTTGGAGATTTTGAAGCTGATTCTCATTTCATATTATGTAGTACAACTAAATTTATATTCAGGAATATCTTTCTATCTTGTGTGCTCCAGCAGCTGCTTACTAGATTCATTTGTTTATTTAATTGACTTCTAGGCATTTGGACCAATCATGCCGATAATGAAATTTAGCTCTGATGAAGAGGCTATCAAGCTTGCAAATGACTCAAAATATGGGCTTGGCTGTGCTGTTTTCTCAGGCAGTCAAAGCCGTGCCAGAGAGATAACTTCCCAGATACATTGTGGGGTTGCTGCAGTTAATGATTTTGCATCATCGTACATGTGTCAGGTAAATTTATCTTAACTTGTCTTCATCTCTCTGTCACAAACACACGCACAAAGGGGTTCACCAAAAAGGCCTACCTAGTAGTGGTGTGATATGATTCAGGCTTTTTTGATCACATCCAACTGCTAGAGAGAGACTACTTAACTAGTTGGAGGTGCACCTCCGTAATGACTTCGTGATTAGAAAGTTTGGTATACGAGATGTTTCAAATGGTTGACATTGCTCAAATTACTGATTACAACTAAGGTTCCTAAATATTGATTTTTTTGGTCAAATTAGTCCTCACATTGGGAAACTTGTGGACTAATTTGATTGACTGACCAAAACATTATCTAAATGCATATTTAGGGAATACCAATATAAATTTCATCATTCAAAGACTAATATGACCAACATCTTTAGGAGACTAATCTCACTATTTACTTGTTTCTAATTCAATGTCATGTCTTCTACCTTGGCATAAAATACTTATTTTGGAAAGAAATTCTGATTTATATGACATATCTAATATATATGAATGTTTTAAGAGAAAGTTAGTATTTTTTAATCTGTTTTTGTATCGAACCAAGTCTCCCAAAAGCAACACATGAATGCTTAATATTACATCTTACAGTTATCATGCTTATTTAATATAAGAGGAGTGTTAAGAACATGCTCTTAAACACATTTTTTCCAACACAATCTCTATTATTGGTTGTAATTCATGTGGATCCTGCCAAATTTCGAGTAGGACCTATCAAATTGGGAGTGAAACTTATATAATTTAGTGCCCCCCACATATATGTCGATGAATAAGAGGCTAAAGGTGCATTAGAAAGAGTGTCTTATAAAGTCTGTTTTTAGCATTTCGGTTAATATAAATAATTGTGCACTTCTTTTAGCTTAAATGTAAGAATATATTCCTTCACCTAGGCTACATCTTCTAATTTCCACTGAAGTAAAGTTACATTCTGAATTTCCAGTCCCTGCCATTTGGGGGTGTGAAACACAGTGGATTTGGACGATTCGGCGGTGTAGAAGGTTTACGGGCATGTTGCCTTGTAAAATCAGTTGTTGAAGATAGATGGTGGCCATTCATCAAAACCAAGATACCTAAGCCAATTCAGGTCACAGTCTGGAAAATGTTTCATAATGCTATATTATTTTACTTAACTGCAAATGCAAAGATACTGAGATGTGTTTTTTCTCTGCCCTAGTATCCTGTAGCAGAAAATGGATTTGAGTTTCAGGAGTCACTTGTTGAAGCATTGTATGGGCTTAGCATATGGGACCGTTTGCAAGCATTGGTCACCGTTTTGAAAATGCTTACTGAGAAGAACTCCACCAATAGCAGCAAGAAGGAGAAATGACTAATCATGTCAGGCCGAATAACATGCTAAAATATGAACACAACAATGTTTTGTTACTAAGGTAAATTGCAAGAAATGTTAATCTGACAACTTTTATTTTAATGGTGTCAACAATTTGTATATTGCCAAAGCTGCATTTTGTAAACCAAACCACTAGGAATGAATTCCCACATACATTATTTCCGTGAGAATGAACTCTAACTTTCGCTGCGCTGTCCTCTATTTTCTTTTGTCTCTGATGGCCGGTTATGTACAAACGATCGCATCTCTATAATGCTCTGAAGTGGAAACTTAAATGACATTGTCACATTAAAATTTTGTATTTCTTTTTTTTATTATGTTTATTAAATAGGAGATGTATAGACAGTTTCAAATGACGCAGTTGTGTTACATGAGAGAATTTTTACATATTCTAATTCCTATAAAAAAAACATTTGCCTATAAATGTCGTATGAGAAAGAAAAATGTAACAAAAAAAAGATAGAAAATAAAATTAATGCAATTTTTTATCAATAAATTGAGGTAATCGATATTCCAACCAAAGTCAAGCTAGAGTAGATTAAGTATGGCAGCCACCAAACTAAACTAATGGTGATCATATTTTTTGCTGACTTGGCACCTATTATTATAATTGAATTTTAAAAATTATATTCTATGATAATAACAAGCCCCTATAGCTCAGTGGTAGAGCGTCAGTCTTGTAAACTGAAGGTCTGTAGTTCGATCCTGCATGGGGGCATATGTAATTTATTTCATTTTTGTTTTCTCAAGTTCAGACCTGCTCAAGGAAATTTGGTACATCAGCACATTTATACGTATGACATGAAATGCATAGTTGTACTTGTATGTTACTATTTATTTATTTATTTAGGACTTCGAAACCTGCTAAAGCTAAATATCATTTGGCTACTCTGCCAACTTTCAATTTAAACCCTTGATAAAAAAAAAACAGTACTGCTATGCCGAATTATTTACTGAAAACATCACCTCTTCAAATCTTCAATCAGCTATTTTTCAAAGCCATGTTGTGGAAAACATCTTTATCTCTCCTATGTCAAATCCACACTTTATCGAAGACACCAAAATTTGACATCAATATACTTGAAAAATACTCTTTATCTTGAGATTCTTTCATGACTCTTATCTAAGAATTCGCACATACCATTTCTCACAAAATCCTCAAAATCAACTCTTGACACACTTAAGTGTCTTAGTTGAAAAATACTGATGATGCTCCCCCTGGCCCCTACAACGGAAACAACAGGGAGATCCAAATGAATGCATTACGAATGTCAGGGTTCTTCACAATATAGACCTTTCAAAAGTGCCAATACTGTTAATTAGGCCGATCAGGCTATATTCAAGTCAAAGAAAATTAACATCTGATCTCAACTATTCCATGGATAAAGAATTTCTGCCAAAAAACTTTGTGGACTAACCAAGTTTCCTCATAGTAGCTGTCTCCCCTTTATTGAATCAGCAGGTTCTCAAGCCTTGAAAAATAAATAAAAAACTAGCTACCAACCCAGCGCCTCTTTCGAGCTGGTCTATGTTGCTTCGCTTCACCGGCATCTACTGAGTCATTGTTGAGCTTCAAACCCTCTTCTTCTGCTTCTGTTTTCAGTGTAATGGGCTGCTTGAAGCGCTCCCCACGTTTCTCCATCTTAGCTAATGAATCAAGAATCCTTTGATTGTCATAACCACCTATAAACTGGTCAGAATTATTCTCATGCTGTGACTTTGCTGCACCTTCAGAAACATCTTTTCTGGATACAGAAGACACTGTGAATAGTTCTTCTGGTACAACCTGACCTTCCTCAATATCCAAGCTTTCTTTCTGCCCTTTATCTTGAAGGTTTTGAAGACATTTCTTATTTTCAAGGTTGCTCTCGTACTTTGAGGTTTCGAATGTAATGGCCTTTTTACGAGATTCAGCAAGACCCACTGAAGCTCTTGGCTTCTTAGCAATCCCTTCATCGACAAATTGAAGCCTACCACTGCAAAAGATTCCGGAACTTCTTGCCTGAGACTGCAGAATCATGAGGACATGTCACAAATTTAAAAGCAAGCCAAACATCAGGAGAATATCAACACATCTAACAAATAAAAGACGTGGATGTTAGACACGAGTATAGGGCATCAAATAAATAATGAGGTGCTGAGATACTGTGTCAAATTTAAACAGAAGGTGACAGAGTGCTAAGCAGTAACAAAAGTGACAGCAAGATAGATAAGTGCATTAGCCACCTTTTTACCACAAGTCAATATGAAAAAATTGTACCATTTAATACATTGAAGTTATCCCACTGCTAACTCCAATGCAACACAGAGCACAACATCTTCAAACAAGTAAATGATTCTGGACTACCTAATTATGAGAATACAAGAACTAAGGATAAATAACACTGAGACTATTAAATTTATATCAGACCAAGACAATGTAAGCATGAACATCAGGCTATAACAAATTGAAATGGGGTATAGAGTGGCTAATGTCTTTTTCAACACAAAATCATCAAACAATAACTTGTACTTTCATGCTGCCAATCATCTACTTTGGAACTCATTTTAAAGAACTACAACTACATTCCACATCAGTAAATCACACAAGCAAGAAACTGGTGCTTGCAAAGGCAGATGGCGGTTTAAGTAGGGAAAGGTATACATGCTTTAGAAGGCCCCATCCTTATCACTCAAAGAACTAATTTACAACTATTATAAGGTCCAAAAACTGGACCAAACATGTGAGTCCACTTGCTGGATAAAAAAAAATCTACTAGAAACTTATGCAGACAATTGAATTTGAAAGTGATACAATATTACAACTATTTAGCAGATCTATGCATTAATAGAACGATGTGCACAATTCAAACTTGACAAGTAGGAAGAAGAGTGATTGTCTCATTCGATTCTCTTACCAATCTGAAAGGATTAAGGTAATTAAGAGCATAAACAACAAAGTGTGCCCATCACGTCTGAGGGTAAATTATAATATATTAGTAATATATACAAAATTGTGACACAAGATCACTAAGCTATTGCTCATGTATGATATATGTATATGATCTAGTTAGTTTGCATGATTAAGTGACAGACTTCCCTAGTTTGCAAGATATTATATCTAACTGACTGAGAATTTATAAAAAACACACACACACACACACATGTCAGAAATATACAATGTTACAATGTCCAACATTCCAATGTGGAAGCTTCAATTAATTGAAATTTAAACATAATACAGAAAACCATACACCATGAGAAAATGAATTATCTCAAGCCAAAAGATCTATGGATATGACCCAGGATCAGGTCTGCCAAGAGATCTCAAGCAAAAGAATGATCTCAAGCCATGTTGATGGTAACAAGATTAATCAACACAAGCTATGACCATATTATGTCAAATCATCACAGCTAATATAAGGTAAGGAAGGGTAGCTCACTTGGTGAGCTAAGGGAAATGAAGGGATTTGCAGGTGAAGGGTCAGGGTTCAAACCCTGGCGAATGAACTAATTTACTAACAATTAACAACTAACATTTGCCTATCAAAAAAAAAAAATCACAGCTAATACACTAATTTTGCAGTCTGGTCTAGAAGCAACAAGGAAACAAACAAGCCGTGATATCCTACTACAGGTGGAGTTGGAAAACATCTATAAGACAACAATATTACTGAGTCATAAAAATATTACTAAACATTATGACAAACAGACAAGCATATTTGACACAACATTAGTGTCTTCAGGTTATATATATCTCATTTTAGTTGCATAAAGGAAATATGAGATTGATTTACAAAGGTTTCTAGGAACTTCACAGATTTACTTCATGTGCTTGACCTGAGACTCCAGAACATAGCTTGATAGCGATGCTGAAACTCAAGCACATCACTAAGATATGGAATTGTTCAAACTTCAAAACCATTAAAATAAAGAAATAAACGAAGTAATTAATTGGGAGAGTGAGGTAATACAGTGGATTTTGAATGAGATAACAGCTATCAAAAAGAAATAAAGCCCAGCAGTTGTTGAATGGCTCATATGTATAAAACACAGTAGTACAGGCTCTTAACCATATTCTCCCTATCTTTACCTTTCCTTCCCCGTTAACCAAATCAACTGATTTCCTGCATCTCAGCGCTGCTTGCCTAAGATTACTTCTGCATATGACCTTAGAGCTTTTAAAACCATTGTTATTTCTCCTTGGCATATTTAGCTGATGCTGCCGCAATTTTATATCATCAATTTGCATGTCATCTTGCAGAGATGTTGCATGAGTTTCATGATGCCTAAAAACAAGTTCCTCCTCAGTGCAGTTCTGGAACTTAGATGAGGACCTATAACACTGATACTCTTCTACAGGATAAAGCATGAAATCTTCATCTTCAGCAGCATGGGTATGATACTCAAAATTTTCTTTCACTCTTGCTCCACAAACATTTCTCACTGAGTGTGTAGATTGTCTACGATACCTAAAATTTGAGTTCTGATGATGTGTATATGCCTGACATTTTTCATCCATTTTCCCAGACCACAGGTTATCCAAAACAAGAGGAGGCTCGCCACGATGTTTTACCCTTCGGACAGATCCTCTCCAATCTCTATCAGTATGTAGAAACTGCTCATCGCGTTTATTATTTAAATATTCCATTTCTATCTCAGCAGAATAAGGAGACATTCTATAGCTTTTGTTTGAAAATTCAATCTCACATTCATCAAAATCGTCATTGTAGTTTCTGTCTCTAAAGTAGGACTTGTCATTTATTCTTTCCCTTTGAGTGTCCCTCTCCTGGTGAGGAAAGGATGAATGTTTTGGAAGAAGCAGCATTGACTCCCTACAAGAGTCAGGGTTCAGGTCATCAGCAGCATACCCCCAACCATCATGATAATGATCTCTCTCCCTGTCCTCGTAACGTGCCATCCGAGAACCTGGTTTAGAAAAATAATTCCTGACACCCCAATTTTTTCTGTAATATCGGTTTGTTTTATCCCGGACTCGACCTTCTTCATATGAATATTTAGAGTGGTCTCTTTGAACCAGGTCATCAACAGCCTTTTCACCCCCATAATAGCAGGTTTGTTTAGTTTCCCTAGTATATGAAACATCTCTTCTTTTATGACTGCCAAAACCTTGTAGTTGCTCTCTATGTCTACTACCATAATCAACAAATTGACTACCCAACTGAGACAGATCCCTTGCACCAGACATGAGGATAGAGGAAACATGATTATCATTTTCATTGTGCTTATTCAGATTCAAACCACCCTCATGCCTACCACTTCGATGCCTCCATTCCTTTCTATGTGGAACTCTAGTTCTTGAATTGTAAGCTACATTTACTGCTTTTCTGCTGAAACTGTTATTCTTGGAGTTCTCACAATAAAGTGGCAAAGACTTGCCCTTCAAATCAGTGATGGAATTGATTGATTGCCTTCTTTCAGGGACAAGACTTTTCTCATCATCAACATGTACACTGTTTTGTGTTCCCTCGGAATCACTATCAGTATAGGAAGTCAGGCTATGCTCATGATCACCAAGTGACAACTCTGGTTCATTCCAGCATGAATAAGGACTGCATGCGTCCATGCCACCATTCTCCTCTGCTTTTATTTCTTTCCCTGAAACTTCTGCAGTATCTTCGGCAAGATGGTCAGCTTGATCCTGATGCCCATCTTCATTTACACCAGGAATCAGGCTAGTTCTGTGAAAAGCAGAGTCAGCATAAGTTTTGAAGTTCATAACAAAAAGTCCAATTTACTAAACCAATAAAGGAATTTAAGAAAACATAAAGAATTTTAACAATAAACTAATGTGTCAATAGAAGCGGGAAAAACTGGAAGTCATATACAATAAAAAGATGATATGTAAATATGTAATAAGATATACAAGAAATGATTATCCACAGAATGTAAGCTAGTATATTTTCAGCATGAAAAGTAGCAGCAGTAAAGTACTATTGTCATGTCCATGCCAATTTTACCTTATATTTTCATCTTGAATTTGAAAAGTTACCAGTACTTCTAGCAGGGACCATACAGAGATACAGAAGAAGGGGCTCAATGAAGTTAAAATGTGTCTATATACACAAATCCTGACAAGAAAAGTGCATTATATATAGGAAGGGATCAGTCAGATCCAGTATCTTACCTTTCCTGCTGAAGAGAAATTTCATCTGATTTTTTAACGTCTTCCAACTGATCTTCAGACAGCACATCATCACATTCAGTGAAATAATTGAGAATATTCTTGTTCTTGCCTACAATAGATTCCACTTCTAATGATGCATCCACTACGGTGCTGTTGCCAGAACCAGAATGATCATCAGAGGACTCAAGCACCTTGATCTGCACCAAACCATGAATATTTACTCCAAAGACATTGGCAGCTTCAGCATAAAAATCATGGAAACCTAGAGTGAGTGCATACCTCTATAACAACATCAGAATCCCTGCTGACTGGACGCCTTAGGTGTATGGATGGTTGGCGTTCACCCATGCTTTCCTCAACTCGTATTGCTTTTCCTTTTGGCTGAATTATCAAATATTAGATAGAATCAACAGCCAGCATGCTAGGATAGCTTGAAGAAACTCAACATCAAAAGTGGTAAAATAATAGTAGGCGTTGAAAATATAGGGAAAAGGTGGAAAGGGGAAAAGAAAAAGAAGGAGCTCTGAATATTCTGAACGTGTAAAGTGTAAGATATTGAGCTGTGTTACAAAACGTTAGACTAACGCTGCTATTCATGCTAATAACCTAGGTCAAGCACAAGTTTATTACAATTTATACGAGTCCATCGCCCCATCCAAGTAAGAGTGTTAAAAACAGGAATCCTGACACATGAATACCCCTATTATTCTAGTAAGGGCCAACTGCTTAACATCAGCATATAAATTCACAATCTGATGTAAGGTACGCTCCCTGACAAGACTTGAACAATATTTATCTTTCATAGCTTCCTGAAGTTGTCCAGTCACCATAATAACACAAATCATAACCTAGGTAGTTAATTGTTCTTGTTCAAATATGGTGCTGAACAAATACCTTATTCAATTTCGCAGACCCGTCAACAGAAATACCAGTTTGTGTGGATGCTCGCCAATGTTGCTCCTGTTGCGTGGATGCTCGCCAATGTTGCTCCTGTTGTGTGGATGTTCGCCAATGTTGCTCCTGCATACAGTTTAAGCATAAGGTCCTTACCAGTTAATTTTTACACAATTTTTAATTAGAAACAAATGTCAATTATATGATCACAGGTAACCAAGTGGGTAATGCCAGAAACAATAACAAAAATTCCAGCACTGCTAGCTAGAAAATGGGCAAATTAAGCGCAAATCAAACGAAAGAGACAAGATAGAGGCATCAGGCATCACATAAAAGCTACAAAGTGAGATATTTTCTGAAGCAGATAATTGTACCCACCAATGAAGTACAGTATAGCTTCCAAGTGGTCTCATCAAAACCATAATTGAAGTAATCAGTTTTGTGAACTCCAGAAAACACCCATGGCTTCTCCTTTAAAGCATCAACATTTACATTAAATGCACTCCTGCAAGGGAATCAGATAGTTAAAACATTACATAATGCATCCCATAATACCATAATGATTGCAAATTTCAATGTGAGGGATTCTGTGGGATTGTTATCACATGGACTCTCCCACTATCAGCCCGTTTGAATGCAAACAAAAAAGCACTTATTGGAACTTATTTAGTACTTTTTTAAGTAGATAAGCTCCAATAAGCTGTTATAAGATGGTATCCAAACAGACCCAATATACAAGTCCACTTCAGTTTATAAAACAAAACCAAATTTACGGAGGCCCGCGTGAATTGCTGTATATACTGACCAGTACGAAGGAAGAAACCATGAGTATCCACCCTGATGCGACACCATTGGATTGGGTGCAGCAGCATACAAATGACTTGATGTCATGTTATTGAAGGAGGAAGGCATTGCCATGGAGGAGGGATTCGACTTCTTCATCTGATTATTCGCAAACAACGATCCTCCTTGACCTTGAGTCCTCAAATGCTACAACAACAAATCAAAATTCCCAATCAGTTCCAAATGAATGACAACAGAAACAGTGGAGAAGAGAGGTAGAGGTACCCACCGGGGGATTATGAACAAATGTGGAAGCATCGCGGTCGTCAATGTCGAATCCGTCGTCGTTTAAGACGATGTTCAAATCATCATCGTCGTCGTCGTCGCTGCTTTCGATGGCAACATTTTCATTGGCGTGGTTACTGTTAGCATCGGCTTCTTCTTCTTCTGCTTCTCGTTGTTGTTGTTGAGGGAGTGGTTCTTCAAGGTAGAGTTGGCCGAAATCATCATCGTCGCCACCGTGAAATGGTGCTTCTTCTTCTTCCATTTTCAACAGAGACTGAGAGTAGTGGCGGTGCTAGAGCACCTAAAACCCCTGCATATCTAAAACCCTCACGGAATCTCTTAAACCCTACTCCTCACTATATGTGGTTAATTATATTTTTTTAATTTAAATCTTTTTATAATCCTTCAATTTAGTATATTTGTAGTTGTAGTAAGGAAAATTTCTCACCATCACATCTTCTTCACTTTTTTTTTTTTTTTAAGCATCCCGCATTCAGTAGTTATGAGACTAATCTTTGCGGGGATCGCGGGACTTAGAGATTACATTAAGTAAGTAGATTTCTTCTAATAAATCATTTTTCATACACATTGCTCAGGATTGAACCATTGACTAAATATTTAAAGAGTTCAGTTATCTTCTACCAACTGTGTTCAACCTTGTTGTGACTTCACTTTATTGGAATGGGAGAGGAGTGTTTAATTTAAATGTCTTCATATTAATTAAAGTTTAAGTACTACTAGTTGGGTTTAAGTGTTGGACTCAGCTGGTTGTTGGGTTGTGGGGTTTTCTGGTTTCATTGGTGTCCTCCAAGAGGAGCTCCTTGTTGTCCTCCATGGGTTGCTTTTTTGTTGGCGGTGTGGCTTTTGTCGGGTGGTGGTGCACACCGATTTGTTGTTGGCCCTCCATATTCTCTAGTGGAGTGTCCCTAAGTTCCATCAGTATGCTTCTATCCTAAGCTCGATTTACAGGTTGTTGCAACAAGATTGCGAAGTGTTGCTTCGTCGCACGCTTCGTGAGGGTAATGCGGTTGCAGATTTCATGGCTAAGAGTGGAGCACTGAGCTCTTTGCCATTGGTTACTCATGATCACCCTCCGCCTGATGTAGTGTCTGTTTTGTCCGAGGACTATCGAAAAATGTTGTTGTTAAGATGTTAACTTTATAATCATCTTCCTTTTATTTTCTTTTAGCATTGATCTACCAAAAAGTGCTACTAGTAGTTATAATTTTTCTTATGAATCTACCCGGGAAGAGCCTTAAAGAAGAAAAAAGCCAAAACTAAAAACAATTAGTCACATTTCATATAGTAGAGGTGTTATCTTATGCAAAAGAAAAGAAGGTATTAAATTAAATAACTCCGGTTGAAACTACAACTTTAACCCATGTTTTGCCAATGCATCTGCTACATGATTAACTTCTCTATTGGTATGACTCCAACTGATATCATCAAAACAACTACTCGTATAGTACTGTATTTAGTTAAACATTCCACCCACAAAAATGAATTAAAAAGAGATCTCTTTTTAGATGAGATCACATTGTCTAATACTCCGCAAAGGTTTGAAAGAGTCTAAAATCTCTAAAGCTTCCTCATTCCAAATAATTTGCATAGATGATGAAGATATACAATCTTTCACCACATTTATATAACAATCAGGAAACCCCGTGTCTTTGAGAGTATCTAGACTAGATAGAACAAATAACCATTTTAATTTATCATATACCTTCTCAAAATCTTGCTTTGTTAATATATAGAAGTTAATTGAAAATATATATATGCTAAGACCAAAAAGTAAATTAAAAATGATATACTTTTCTTTAGTGAATTTTTGTTTTCTTTCTTCCCCTGCTTCGTGTACGGGTAATGTCCTTTTCAAGCTTCATTATGGCTCACAAGGAGACAGAGAGAAGAGGGTATCAAATATATTTTTAAATTACACCTCAACAGATTTAGTAATTTCCAAATCTGATGAGTAATTGCTAGGCCTACAAAGCCTCGATATGTAACACCTGGATATTGCAATACATGTGGCATCTTTTTAGTTTACCTTAGGATTTATTTGTGATTTATTGTGAATTTTCAGGAGAGGGGATGACTAGATGAGCATGAGAGGGGAGGGGGAGGGTAAGAGAGGGAGGAAGTGAGTTAACTCATTCTCTTATTTGGAGTCAAAAACCCTCTAATTTAGGATATGTAGTGATAAATTAATTTGAGCTTTACAGCACCATTAAAGTAAAGTGTCTAAGCTTATAAAATAGCTTACCAAAGTTCTTTCAAACATATTTTCATAAAACTCTTAAATTAGCTTATAAATCATATGAAAAAGATAAATAATAACATAATAGTATTTATAACTCTCAGAATAATTTTTGTGACGGTATTTTACCTCCATAAAAATAAGGCTTAATACATCAGAAGACCCCTGAAATTGTAAAGGGAATCAATCCCAGTCCTTGTAAAATTTTCGCATCAAATTTGGTCCCTAATAAATTTTTTTTAATTCAATTAAGGACAAAGTGTGTCTGATGCTGAAGTGGCTAAATTTTAACAGACATGGCATTTCCACGTGGCTTTTATATTTCTTTTTTAAAACCTAATAATTCCAACACGTTAAAAATAAACTTAATCTGAATTAAAAAAAAAAAACCAAAACCCCAACAACAAACACAGAAAAGCTTCCAGCTCTGGAAAATTCAGACCGGCCCAACATTCTCATTGACATGAACATAAAAAACCAAAGATAATGATGGACTGAAGATACCCAATAAACGGAAATGGACTAAAACAGCAGTAAAAGCTTCAAAGTTCCAATTTTTATTCTTTAATTACACAGAATTATGATGGGATGAACAAGTAATGAAATTTGAAGATATGAAAGTGAAATGAAGCAAAAGAAGGGATTCCCAAAAGAAGCTAGCTTTTTTATAATCAACGAATACCCATTTACCCAAACTGCAAGATCAGAATGCAGAATTAGTAACTAACCTATTAATCTCGTAATCGTTCCAGATGAGGAATCAAGTACAAAGGGGAGTCACTGATGAGGAATGAATTTCTGGGTTTTGGGAAAAGAAGAAAAGCAAAACAAGGGGGGAGAGAGAGGGGGGATCGATGAGCACCGTTCGGGAGCGGCGTTAGAAGAAAACGCAGCGGAGGGGAGAGACATGAGACAGGGTCTGAACGGCGACGAAGAGGTATTGCTCTGTTTCGACGCGGTGGCGCGGTGGAGGAAAGAGTGCATCGTGGCAGAACACGTTACTCTTGTAGCTTTCCTTAACCTTCTTCCCCTCGCATCCCACTTCTTCAACTGGAAACTCAGATCTGAAAAAAAGCTTCACTTCCCACCAAGCACGTCGTGTGGTGGTAGATCTATGAGAAAGATGATACCCATTAGATTAGTTTTTTTTTTTAAATTAAGATTAAGTTTTTTTTTTTAATGTGTTGGAATTATTAGGTTTTAGAAGATAAATATAAAAGCCACGTGGAAATGTCATGTCCGTTAAAATTTAGCCACTTCAGCATTTGGAAATAAAATAAAATGAAAATATTAATTGGTATTTAAAAAAAAATTATAAAAGCCATGTGGAAAAAAAAATTTAAGACACATCAGCGGCTCACACACTTTGGCCTTAATTGAATTAAAAAAAATTTCTTAGGGACCCAATTTGATGCAAAAATTTTACAGGTCCTGGAACTGATTCCCTTTACAATTCCAGGGGCCTTCTGATGTATTAAGCCTAAAAATAAATGTATAAGAGTGGTTGATAATATTATGCAATCGATGTATAAGGTTTATTATGTATTTTAAGCACATTTAAAAAAATGTCAAGAATAAGATAAATGTTTATTCTCCAAGTACTCACCATTATACCAACACAACTAATAAAAGAGATATGAGGCTGACACACAACCACCTTCCCCAACTAAGATCAGAGAGGAAGGAAAATTGAAGGAGAAGAGTGTATCTTTGATGTGCTCACAAGGTCTTGTCATTTTCTCCTCTATGTTCGAGTCCAACCTCTACTGACTCTCAGGACTGCTAACATAATGCTAAGCTTCAAGAGCAGTGAAAGATAAAGAGACACAGACAACTCTCTCCATTCCCTTCCCTATGTATGCTCCTTTGTGAAATATAAGAGAAGCACAACACACTTACACACTGCACCAACAACGTACCATTGCTGCAGAATCACCAGATTTCCAACAATTCCCAACGTTCCATGCAACATGCAATGCAACTACAACCACACAAGCGTTTTTTTTTTTCATTTGGAAACTACAAAATTCTCTTTTAAGTTTAAGAGATATAGTGGAGTATCTGAGGCATAATGTAATAGTAAATAAGATCATTATACATTTACATATCAAAATGACAAAACAACCTGTTTGGAACCACTTCATCACTTTCACACAGATGCTACAAGTTGTTAGCATGTTTGTATCAACTTCCTTTCTCTCCGTTCGAATCAATTCTAAAACTTAGAAACTACTCTCCAAGCTTCTCCCACCGAATTGTTTTGGACTTTAAAAATAAATTACAGGAGAATTTTCAAAAACATGCAAGCTTTTGATAAAAGGTGGGACTTTAATTTGTGCCTAACTCACAAACTGCTAAAGGTAAAACAAGGGTGTTGTTACTTGACTAGCTATCATTTTTGGCATATCATGTTTGAAAATTCTTCTACAATTGATTTTGAAGACAAAATCAGTTTTGAGGACGAACTTTAGTCACCAGCTTCTGAGTTTCATAATTGATTCTTCTTCTTTTGAGTTGGACTCAGCAAAATTGAGCAGACTTGAATGCAAGTGGATACATGAAGGAATTGGAATAAGTGAATCTGATGATCTGACTTGATTCTAAAGGGTTCCCTCCATTGACCAAGCAATCATCATAGGATAGTCTCTTGAACACTCTGGGGTTGATGATTCTTGCTGAAGCAAACCAGCCACAATGGAGGTGAATGTCATGAGGAGCACATCCAGAAACACATGTGTTGACAATCTGCACAATGTACTGAGGAATTCCAGATGTAGAACCTCTGCTTTGTGATATACTTATGTCTCTTTTTGTGCAAGAACCTGATAGATGGAGATCAAAGGCACAGTCCAAAGGGAACCAAAAAAAGAAAGTATTAGTCCACATGTCCAGAAAAAAGCTTTTATAATTGATTCTGAAGCTGAAACAATTCTGGTGCCAAAATTGATTCTAAATAAAAAGAAGTTAATCCAAACATGTTATTGAAGGATATACAAAGGTACCATGCAACCAAATTTTGCTGGAGGTGGAGTGTGCATGTTCTTCTGCTTTTACTGACACTGTTATGGACCCGTTTCTGCCTTCATGGAAAGCATGCAGAATGTGAGTTTTAGGACCTGCCAACATTATGTAAGCAATTTCAGGGTCAGGGAAAGGATTAGAACAGAGAAAAAACAAGAGAGGTAAAGTTTTTGTACCTTGAGGCAGTTCCACATCACTGAATACAAGAAGGGGCACTATGAAGCACAGGAAGAATAAGTGACAAGACTTTGTGAAGGTCATCTTCATAGCTGCTATATGACTATCTTTCTTTGCTTATCTTATTGACAAGTGCACAAACTCAAGTGTTTTTAGGAAAGAATTTTGAAGATGCAGGAGAGGGAGAGGAGGATTTGTAGGGTTGGGGACCCCTACTAATGCTGCATATGTATGCAAGAATAATGGTATGTTTGGTTACATACTTTTATATGTTGTAGACTGGGTGAGAGAATGAGGTCTCAGTTTTACTCAAGGGGCAGTATCATGTACCTACAACAAAGAACTATCTCTATTCTTCACAGATATGTTTTTAATACATCTGCAGAAAATTTATTATAAATTTAGAACTTAATAAATGAGAAAAATATAAAATCAAGATTTTACAGGAAATCAATTAAGACAACACTCAACAAAGAATGGAAAAATATCAAAAGTCCTCGGTGGAAACAAGTAATCGATTGGATGTTTGTTAAGTGCAGTGTGAACGGACTTTTATCACAACAATCTGTAAAAAGAATTTCATTACTTTTTATTCAAGACAACGTCTATTTACATCGGTGTTGTGTATCTAAACATATAAGTATATATGTTAAAGTATGGGTAATTAACAATAAAATTTCTACAAATAGTGATACTATGAAACTTAGGACTTGTCTAAATGTCTCATGGAAAAACTTGGGTTAAATCACCATAATTCTACATGAACCAATGATATATAAGATAAGTGAAATTGCTAGCTCATTTATCTTAAATATCATTGGTCCACTTAAGACTAGGGTGATTACTTAAGTTTTTTACGGTCATTTAGACAACTCCACCTATAATCACATTATATACTCCTGAGTTAGTTAAGTTTTTGCTTCCTCTAACTTATCATTGGCAGAAATTAGTTCAACGATGGAGGAAATTGCATTTTAGTCCCTAAAATTTTTGAGTTTCTTGATTATAGCCCGAAGCTTGATTTGCTAATGTGGAACTCCAACATCATCTCCCATATCGTGTCAATTGAGGGAATTTTGAGGGCCCAAAAACTTATTTAGCCTTGAAAATTATATTTTCTCCTTCACTCAATCCTTCTTCCATCATAACCACTCATGCAAACCGATTTTGATCATGGCCAAAAAAAAAAAGCCAAACTCGACATTCAAACTTCAATCCTTTTCTGTTTTATTTTTTTTCAATGAAATGGAGCTCAAATTGGTATTTGATTTATTTTTCAATGAACTGAAATGGAGTTCAAAATGGCCTTTGATTTTTTTTTTCAATTGATTTATACGTTGTATTTTTAGTCTGCCCTCTTTTTTACTAGAGGTTGAATGGCAAGAGTCAAGTTAATTGGTACAGCTTCAGATCAGTTTGGTCAAATTCCAATATTCCATTTTACCTCTATTCCTTTCCTGATAAGCTTTTTGGTACCCTTAGCCTTTTTCCTATTTCAAATTGAGATGGATCTAGCATCTAGAGGTAGGACAAATTAAACCAGCAATATTACTTCTAAGTGCAACAAGATAGTTACATGGGAGCCAAGTAGACCCCTATGTCAGAGCAAAACAAAACTCCTAGGCTTCTTATTCAGTTATTCTTTTAATTGAATTATAAATTTCCCTTTTTGACTCACCTAGCTACATATTATAGGCTTATTCCAATTTTGAAAAAGGGGATTTTGACCTTCAAGTAAACGTACCATTCATGAATGAATGGCATGCATCTGCGACACACGGTTACATGCCTTCATCACATGTCTCATGTCACTTTGGCTCAATATAGTTACTAGTACAGTAGTAATACAACAAAAAAATATGATTCAGTGAAGAAAAGACATGTACTTAATTTCTGTCTCCAATTTAAACCCTTTTCGTTACCGTTTAGTACCTGTTTATATTTGTGTTTAGCAATATAAAAACACATTTGCACAAATATTATGATGGGTGAATGTGTATTGAAATTCATAATAATGACATGGAACAATATTCCAATGCACCTCAAGTTCTCAACAGAAAAAAAAAAACACACCCGAAATAATGTCTTTGATTTTTTTCTTGTGTGTCGAAAAACTTACGTTTAGAGAGTTAGCTCCACAAAAATGTGAATCCTCCGGTCTAGAACATAATCTACTATTGTATTATGGGAAAAAACACCACTCAAGTCAATTGCATCATCAGAATAATAGTATGAAGATTCATATTTGATGAAAGTTCCATTTTTTTTACCTCATCAAACTATATGCCATAAATATGTGTAACTTAGGAGTAAAGTTACACACGTGAAAAACAGGATTCAAACCCCAGCTAGCTGCTACAAGTTCTCTACCATTTTGCAGCTATATATTTGACAGTAGAAAAAAGAGGGTCTATATAACAAAGTGTGATTGAAAGCTGCCTCTAAAATATATCATCAATGCTTTTATTTATTCAGCATTGATACAACAGTTACAAGTCACTGTTTGGGTTGCCCAAGACAAAGCCGCGTTTTGCCAATCTATATGAAATCAACTCATGGATGAACAGGTAATTAGATCTTTCTTTCTGATACTTTTCAGAGGCACATGTGCATGGGTTCATATGTAATTCAACGTTTGGATTCAGCAGTTGCATTCATCAGGTTCAGGTAGATAGATAGAAGAATCACTATGAACATGAATTTATTGCTTTGCAATTTATAGCAACCTAAGGTTATGGAACAGAGCCAGGCCCCCTGTTCGTGCATGTATGACCATGTGACAGGATTTAATATAGCTGCATATGCAGTCACTTTGAAATTAATTTCATACCTTAGCTAGGTTACTGGTCCTTGTACTTCTTTTCAATATACTCTATTGCTTCAGAGTTTACTCACTTTGAGACTGCGCATATGGGCACTAGAGAGTATGTGTTGGGGTGTGCTGGATTTATCCAACGGTTCAGATTTGTCAAACAATTAAAAGCTGATTTAATCAAGGCTTAATTGCACTTTTGATCCCTTAAGTATCATGATTGTGCGATTTCAATCCCTAATCTTTAAAACGAGCGATTTGAATCCTAAAATTTTCAATTTGTGCAAATCAGGTCCCTCCGTCTGATTTCCGTCAAACAGATAACAGAAACGGCTGAGATGGCATTTTTATTAAGAAAAAATTATTAATTTTATTCCACTTAAGCATTAATTTTTTTACCCTTTTTTTCCATCCATCTCCTTCTTCAGCTGATAAAAAAAATCTCTTTCTTCTTCAAGCTTCATCAATCCCTCCTCTCCTCCATCTTCACCAACTTCCTCTTCAACCACAAAAGCCCCAAACTCAACCCCTCCTCCTCTCCTCCCTCCCCCCCTCTTCACCACTGCAAAATCCAGAAGCAGAATAATACAGAAGACCCAAAACCCAAAAAACGTTTTCCTGAGTGAAAAAACCCAGAATGAAAAAAATCCAGAAATACAACTTCAACCCAGATCCCTCATCTTCCCTAATCCCTCCTCATCTCTACCCAGAATTGATCTTACTCCTCCCTCGACAGCAGAACCACCACCACGACACCATCTCCTCAGCGAGAACCCCCAACCTCCGAGCACCATCGCCGATGAGGTCGACCTCTCCATGTTCGCCGCGGGCCAGAGAGCACATCCCGTTGGGAACCACCGCGCCATCGGTCACCAAGCCTCAACCCAGATCTGCATCGCACTGCCTCAAGGCCACTGTAGCTCGACCATCGCTCTGCACCGTGAACCACACCATGAGGGACTTGTCGTGGAGGATCTTGGGCCGGATCTGGTGGATCTTGGGACCATCGTTTCCATGTTCTCACCCCTTTCCATTGGCTACAGAGCCTTAATCCTCACAAGAGGTTGCAGCCTTGGAATTGGGAATTTTAGGGTTTTTTAGGTGAGAGGGAGGGAGAAGATGAAGCAGAACGGTGGTGGTGGGGTTGATTTGTGGATTTTGGGGTTTTTTTTACAGTATTTAATTTTAAGTTTTTATATATGTTTTAATTTCCTTTTTATTTATTTATTACTTACATGGCATTCAAGTGGAGCCCAATGTCAGATCCACATCATTTAATGAGTGACACATATGCAATTTCCGTTATCTATTTGACGGAAATCAGACGGAGGGACCTGATTTGCACAAATTGAAAATTTTAGGATTCAAATCGCTCGTTTTGAAGATCAGGGATTGAAATCGCACAATCATGATACTTAAAGGATCAAAAGTGCAATTAAGCCTTTAATCAAATAAAAAATAGTTGTGGCTAATTGGCTATTGTTTGAGCGGGAACAGTTGAGCGATTAAAAGCCGATTTAATCAAATGAAAATCGATTTTGGTTAGATGTGGAAACTTTTTTTTTATTACATCTGAAAACTAACAGGAAAAAAAACAACTAACGGGTAAGGATGTGGAAACTCATAGACGAGCAACAATTGCAACTAATTGTCAATAAAATTTTATATGCATTATATACATTTGAAAATTTTGAGCTTTAATACAACTCAATATTTGTATTGGGGTATCAAAACTTAGTAATTTCAATTATGAAAATAAATCAAAACTGTCAATGTTTCCCCATCGACGGTGGTGCCTCTTCTTTGCCAAGAGATAGTTTCTTAGGTTGCTTTGTTTGTTTTCTTTCCTCTTGTAACAAAAAATAAATAAAAAATATTCGATTAAACCTTAAAGACTTTTCAAGATTAATATAATTTTTTTCAATTCATCGTCATCTAATGCTTTAATTTTTTTGGTATAAAATAAAAAACTAAAAATAGCCTCATATTATAAAAATTGTTCAAATCATGTCTCATCAGATTTAATTGATTAATCTAAAACGTATAGAAACACTCAACGGGTTTTTGGTAAGCTATATATATTTTTTGGTGTTTGTTGTGGTACCTTAAGCCAGATTAAGGTGTGGTACCTAAAATGAGTCGGTTCAACAATAAAGACTCATGTACCGGTTAAAATTTTAATTGTGTTCTATCGTAGTAATGCAGCATTCCATTCTTAGGGACGTGAGATTTGAAAGTTGTGTTTTCTGAGCTTTGTGCATCCATCAACCATGGTCATTTTACGCTCATCTCCATCACCATTATTCGTTTCCACCACTCGTACATTTTTCATCAAAAAATGAATTTCATGAGACAAAGTTAATTGACAAGTAAAGTAAAATAAAAAAATGTAATATTTACCTTAAATAACATGGTAATAATCTACAGAATTACTTAATGGGGTACCATACCCAAAAAATATTGAGGGTACCACAGAATTTACCATATTTTTTTCAATGTTGGGGCCTAAGGCACATGCTATAGTCGCCTTGCAGTATTCACGGCCATGAACATAGTCCAAAGGAAGAAGGGAGTTAAAGAATTAATAGACACATTTTTTAACCAACTACTTAGGAATTTTTTTTTTCTTTGACCACTAGTCTCCACAAGTAAATGACTCCACATAATTAACCTGACTTGGGATATAGTAATGATGTTCCTAACACAAGGATATTATTTCTTATCGTAGAGGAAACCACTTAAGATTGTAAGACACCTTTATGCAGGATCAAGACATCAAAAGTAAAATAAAGTGGAAACAACCACGAGAATCCGACTGGAATCATGAGGCTCACACGGTAGTGGTTGAAAGATACTACTGCCATGTCCTGGCTTCGATTCTGGTAAGTGTGATTTCAAAAAACCACGAGAATACGGTCCATAATTGATTAAAAAAAACTAGTAATATGAACATCATAACATGAGGTTAACTAATTCACATAATGGTTAGGAGGGGAAGGCCCAGGGTTCGAATCCTGGAAAAGAAATTTAGAAAAAATTTCTAACTTAGTAACAACTAACCCCTAACATTTGCCTATTAAAAAAAAACTAATTCACAATGCACAAACACATAATCCAATTTGAGAAAAAGTATGATGCACCATCAACCAATCAGATTGTAAGTTGTGTCACGTCAATTAATGAAATTAAATAAAAAGTGATATTTTCTTACATCCTTAAAATCTGATTGGTTGATAGTGTAAACAAAAATTTTCACCGTTAGTGCATAAAAATCAAAATCATATGATTTTTTTATTAGATAAACAAGATCTATCTATATCTATATCTATATCTATATCTATATCTATATCTATATCTATATCTATCTATATTTATATCTATATCTATCTATATCTATCTATCTATCTATCTATCTATCTATCTATATCTATATCTACTAGTATTTTTTACCCGTGCGATGCACGGGGGTATTCATTTTATTTTTTGTGTTATTTTTTTTAAAGATATTTTACGGATTAAAAGAACAAAATTTATTTTAGATATAAGAAATCATAAATTTATATGTTTTTTTACTGAATGTTTGTTTTTGTTTTTTCGGGTAGCTTTTTTTTAATCTTTTTGTCGTTGTTTTCCTAAATGCTCAATTTATGACTTTTCATATCTATTGAATAGATTTTTTATATAGATTTGAAGTAATACATAGTTTTCCGATGTATTGAAAAAAAAAAGTAATGGATATATGATATTTTTTTTAATTGAAATAATTACATTGAGAATAAAATTGAGAACGTATCGTTCCACATTTCCTATAAATACGGATATTTTGTAATAGTCAGTTCAAATCATAATTTAAATCAAAATATTCTATACATTCATTATTAAATAAGAAATAATCTATATATAGGAAATAATTAATCCTAATTAGTTTAGATTTTAAATCATAAATCATCTATGTATTTACTTTAAAAAATGTATTTAAAATTAAATTAAATGATATTTTATTTTTAAAATCACGATTAATAAATAAAAATAATTTTTTTATCTAATCTCTTGCAAAATAATAATGTATGCAGGTTATTTTTTAATACCTTAAAGTGAAACAATCAAGCATTTCTTAACGTACCCATTATTATAGAGATACCTCATCCAAGTTAATTTTTTATATCATTTGCTGAAACAATCAAACATTTCTTAACGTACCCATTATTATATTTTACTCAAAAAAAAAAACGTACCCATTATTATAGAGATATCTCCTTCAAGTTATTTTTTTATAAATCATTTGTAAACAAATATGTTATTATTTATGTTGTGAGTTTTTAATTATCGTACAAAGGTAATTAATGTAAAATCAATAAATTTCAGTCGTTACACTCGTTTGGCTATGAGTATGCTTGATTATCATATACTACATTCGTTCTTCTTGAATATGCCCGGTTTAGCACACACTTTCATTCATTTGGGAATATGATCAATTATTATAGTGGATAATCTATTAGTTAATGATATTGATTTCATAAAATTAACATTCATAAAAGTACATATTTTAAGTCTGCCTCCTCTCCTTGGGTGTGGTGGTTTGTATTGTATATGCGTTGTTAGTTTAGGTTAAACTAGTGTTCTTTACCCGTGCGTTGCACGGCGATTACATTTATTTTAAAGATGAATCAGTAGAAATATGTTTTAACTTAGTTTAGACTCTTTTTAGTAAGTAGAACAGATATGAAACCGAACATATGATACAAACAGGTAGATGAATGAGCAACAATAAATATATTAATTTGATGAGGTTGTATAAACCTCACAATGTCAACACTTGAATAGTAATAAGAACCAAATTTTGAAGGAATGCATTACATTGAAATTGAAATAAGATAAACATAACAATGACAACGACATGAACGCTTATTAGAAGTTGTAGTCTATGATTAATGATAAAAACTTCATAACCGATCTTGTTGTCAATCAAGCATATTTGAGGTATAGAACCTACAAAGGTAAAAAATTTATATAAGAGTAATAATAATTAACCAATAAAAATATAAACTGTGTATAATTTGAAAATGATAAACGAACCTTATAAAAGCGCCAATAAACCTTCAAATTAGATGATCAATAAACTGTTTGACATCTTTTTATGCTGTCAAAAATAAAAATAATAACCATATCAGTTTTCATAATAATAAAATTTAATTTGAAATTAATTGTAAGATAAATAAGCACTTACGTGTCAAATATTATCGAAGAATTTTTGATACACCACGTTGTGTGTGGTGTTAGATACAACTCCTTCGTCATAGATGCAACGACACGGGTAAATATACCACAGTCTCACCGATTAAATAGTTGTAGTAGGCATCAAGGTTTAGGACATCGGGTATTCGGACAAAAGAGTTATAGTGTGGAGTTATAATAGGAATCAACCTTTTAGGCCATCATATTTGGTTCTATTTGTGGGAAATTCGATTTATTTTTAGTAACAGGCTATGTTAATTGGTTTCAAGGCACGACGTCATTTAATAACATGATGTGGAAGTCAATGAAAATTAGTAATTAAAACATTTGTAGGCATAAATTAGTTCGGAAATGTAAGAAATTTGCAACTAATTGTACATTATTAATGTTGTCAATAATTTGCTATAAATAATGACATTAATTAAATACATCGATAATTGATTAATCAACATTAAAGAGGTGTTGTATTTTGCTCCGTAATTATCTTATTGATAGTAAAAATAATTTGAATAAATATTAAAATAGAAAATGAATTATAACAATAAAAATGCATGTTTTATAATATATTAATTATTCCATTATATAAATTGATTCAAATATTTTTAAATATTCAAATATTTATTATAAAAGGAAATTAATTCAGCCGGTAATGTTATTGATACTTGACTAACTTTAACTTTTGAAATAATCATTAATTAGGTTAATTCAAAAGATTTTTTAATTTTTTTTTGAATATAGCACTTATTGTATATATATATAACATTTAATTTATTTCATTAATTGACTAAAAATTACTGTAATTAAAAACCTTTAAATAGATGTATTAAAATCATTTTTTAGGAAAGGAATAAAACATTTATTGAATTTATTAATTGAGTAAAAATTAATGTATTTAAGAATTATTAAATAGGTGTACTAAATAATTTTTTTTCATAAAAGGAAATTAATTTAGCAATTAATGTTTTTGATATTTACCTAACTTTATCTTTTAAAATAAGGCTTAAAAGCGTATTTGGTCCCCCACAAATGCGATGTGTGCAAACATGGTCTTAAACTTTAAAAATAGCATTTTAAGTCCCCTACGTTATCCTCCGTCAACAAAATTAGTCCCTCCGTTAAAAAACTAACGGTTCTAGGGACAGATATGTAATTTAACCCAAAAAATAATTGAAAAATAAAAAAACTGAAGAAACCCAGCAAATTCTCCTCATCCTCATCTTCTTCTTCCACCATATTCATCATTTGCTTGAAACCCAGCAAATAGATATGAATCTTGAAAAGCAAAAAGATGATTTGTATTGAATCATGATATGTATCCTTCTTTCTCTTTCATAATTGTTTGTCATGGTTGTCAATATATAACACTGAACTCAGGCAAAGAAGCAGGAACTGGTATTAGCACGAATTGGAATTGGCACCACGTTTTCAAATCTATAAAGCAAAAACGTATTTGACTTGCATGGTGTCTCATTGGATTCATATTTAAAATTGAGATTTCAAAAATAACTAAAATGGTTAGTGCCCTTCTTCATCAAACAAACCCAGAATAAAATGAGTTGAACTTGAAACACAAACCCATCCCCAAATTTTTCTTCAAACCCAAATAATATTCTTCAACTCAGACCCAGCAACAACGTATTGTGAAGATGATGATGAACCCTAACCTCCTAATCTAACAAATACCCATAAGTCGCCCAGAAATTTGATCGAACATGGATAAGAAATCACCTAGAAATTTGGGAAGGGGAGAAAAAGGGCATGTTACACTCACTTCTCTTACTCTCTGACCAGATCTCAACCGAGGTTTAATTTCGATTGGGTTTTTTGGTGTTGAAGGTGGCTGGACGGAGGTTTGGGGTTTGGAACTTTTCAGTTTGACATTTGGGCTTTTTGGTGGGGGCATGGCACGAAAGAGGAAGAGCTTTCAGATATGGTGAAGGAAGGACGAATCTGGAGATGATGATGAAGATGAAAATGAAGAAGGAGGATGATGATGCATATGAAGAAGATGATGGAACAGATGCAAATTCTTTTTTTTTTTTGAAAAAAACTGCCACACAAGCATTCACATCAATTAAAATGTGCCACATAGGATAAAACGTTAGTTTTTGGACGGAGGGACTAATTTTGTTGACAGAGGGTAACGTGGGGGACTCAAAATGCTATTTTTAAAGTTTAAGGATCATGTTTACACACATCGCATTTGTGGGGGACCAAAAGTGCTTTTAAGCCTTAAAATAATCATTAAATAGGTTAATTCAAAAATCATTCAATAAGTGAACTAATCACTAAAATAAAAAAACGTAAGGGATATAGTATTTGACTAAAATTAATTAACCTGAAATTTAGCATTAATTTTGACTAACGTTAATTTTGCTGATATGTGACTAACTTCAATTTTTGAAATAATCATTAAATAGGTTTAGTCAAAAGGTTTTTTTTTTAAAAATTGAATATAGCATTTAAATGGAGGAAAATCTTGGAGATTTAAACCATTAAATAATCATATTTTGATACCAAATATACACATTTGAATAAAAAAAAATTAGATTTTAGTCAAATATTAATTTAAATATTAAGATTTGAAAATTAATTAGACATAATCAAATCAAAAGTTTATACTACAAATTTAATAATAGGAAATTGTTGATCTTTGTGCATTAGGAAACCAAATCAGAAAATTAAAACCTTTTTGGACGTGATGTTTGTGAATTTGCTGATAATTTGGTACTCTGAAATCTGGAACATAATATAACTTTTTTGTGATCTGGGGGAGCTATGTAGACTTGGTACTCATAATTTAAAGTTATTTGTAAGTTTGAGTCCATCATCGTCCACCTGATACATTCAACGCATATGATATACCAAAAAATTACCTTTCATATTCCTAGAGGCATTCAATGCACATGATATATCACATGAAACTTTTTTTTTCTTAAAATCAATACGTTATGAGTGAACATTACAGGGAGATAAAAAATCGATTTGAAAATTATAAACAATGAAAAATCAAAAATCAACTTCCCCTGTGCATATGTAGTTCCAAACAATGATATGGTAATCATCATCTGCAATTGAAAAGCATTCAACTTGTTAAAAAAATGGTTAAAATCTTTCATATGATAAAAGGGTGATAAAAGGTCGATTGAAAATTGAACCAAAGAGAACCGTATAAGCTCGGAAGGAATGATTGGATTGCCAAATCATCTAGGTGGGTCTCACAGCCTTCCTCTTTTCTAAAGTATATAGATGGGTCTCCATACAAAACTCATATAAAAATTGGAAGTTTGGAGCCATATAAGCTCGGACTAAGCCACAAACGGTTCACCTTTGCAACAATAGTCCAGTTCTCCTTTGAGGCGACGATGGTGGCGAGATCGTCGATTGCCATTAGAACAAAGTATATTTCAAAGCTAATATTTGATGGGAAGGAATGATGAAGTTGAAGAATACCATGAGGTGGTTTATATAGGAAATTGAGAATTAGGGTTACTGGTAATGCATGTTAAAAAAGGAAAAAAAAACCTACAATTGACAGAATTTGAAATCAGCGTGCTTTAAAAGGAATTTTTTTTTCCGCTCAATTTTCGTCATTTAAATTAATTAATATGGACTTTGACAAAAAAAAATTAATTAATATGGACCAAAATTTCAGGCTGCACGTTAATTAATCATCAAAATGAGGAATTTTAGGAAAAAATGAAATACAATTAAAGACGTGTTAATACAGTAAAATATGAAATTAATTAATATGTTGAATCAAACTTAATTTGAAATCAGCGTGACCTTTTAGACCATGAATCTCAAAATTGTTTCATGGTGTTAATGATTGACGTAAATTGACCCGTTATTTCCTCCACAAAATTATCACGCCTGTAATTCTTGACTTCTTTTGTAAGCAAAATAAATACGATTTTAATGCTTGGAATAACACCATTCCAATTTAATATACAATAATGGGCCTCATAAAAAATCTGAAATCAAAATGGGTCTCATAAAAAATCTGAAATCAAAATGGGCTTCCACTATTTTGGTCCAAAACAATAAGAAAGTGACACTTGTCACGCAAAGAGGGAGGTTGAGTGAAAGTCATTCTTGGATTGCCAAATCATCTAGGTGGGTCTCACAGCCTTCCTCTTTTCTAAAGTATATAGATGTGAATAGGCTTGTAAATATAAAAATGACTCTAAATTCTATTTTCTCAATTTATACTCAAGTAACAGGTAAGCGATCTACACTGTCGAAAAAAAATAATATTATATGGTTAAAAAATGTGGTTTACCCTTAAACCACCCATGAAATTATTTACATTTGAAGCCACCAATTAAATTTTACTTCTTTACTACTCACAAAGACTTTGCATTAATTACTAAAGCTACCCCAAAGAATATGTTTAGTTTTAAATTTTAAAAAGCACATCATACTTGAGGCTCCATGGTGGCTGTCAGTGTCCATGTAATGAAAATGATGTAGGGACCAGGTCTGGATCTATTGTGATATGCGTTGCACGTGGATATTCATTTTTGTTAATACTGTGTTTTTTTTAAATTAGTGTTATTTTTATCACATTCATTAAAAGAAAATTTATGAATTAATATAATAAAATTAATTTTAGATATAAGTAAATATAAATTTGAATATTTTTTCAAATAATTTAATTACTTGTAAAATTTTAGTGCTTATCATTTTCATATAATGAAATAATTTAATTACTTCCTTACTATTCATTAATGCATAATATTTTTGCCCGGTATATTTTTTTTGTTATTATAACGGGTGTCAAGGACAACTGTCTCGCACCTCGACTAATCCTGCTCGTGGTGCGTGACTATCGTTTGACATATCTTCGCTAACGTATTATCATACTTATATTTATATATGTATTGCAGCTGCATGTGAAAATGTTCGTAAGAAAAGTCTTTGTGGCTTGAACTTTGGTCTCTAGCGAGCTTCTGGCCATGTTGAATGGGTCAAGATGTTTTCATAGCGAAATATAAGAAGAGAAGGGGTATGGTAACCATGGGAAGACATAAAATAGGAAGATATATAATAGTAATATGAGGAAGGGGTATAACAGTAACTTTAACAACCACTAATTTTTTATTCGTTCAAGTTTATTTCATATTTTTTATGGGATCCAAATTGCTTCTCATAACTTCTCTACCATGTTTCATGAGTTGTTGTCTCACCTTAGCTTTTACCAATCCGATATGGCATTTGGGTGTCAACTTAGAAAAAACTAATTTAAATAATTTTAAAGTTGATCATACAATGCCATCATATAGTAGATTAAATGAAATACAAATATGAAACAAAAAGATAACTAAATAAAGGATTACTCCTTTTCTTTTCAAAATTAGAGCTTTAATAACCATTTTCAATCAAGTAGCTTTCAAACCACTCTACAACTATCATCTAGCGAATGTAAGATCAAGTTTTGATCTAGTAGTACAACTCTATGTTTTGATGATTACAAGTTAACCTTTTGATATGAACAATTGTGGTACTCTAACGTGTTTTTCTGAGTGTGCTATTTACAGGCTCTGACCCTGACTCAATTTCACACAAATCAGAAGCACTGTGTATAAAGGGTAACCCAAGCAACGCTTTCGCATTCACCATGTTCAGTATGAACAGTGGAAAAGCTTCAGAAGATCTGAAGCTATACAAACTCTGATGAGGACTCAGTCGCTAGAAGCTCTGATGATCCAGAAGTTCTGACAACCAAGAAACACTGAAGGTTCAGATGTTCCGATGGTGTAGAAGACTCTGAAGATCCAGAAGCTGAATAGTGGAAACTCTGAAGTCCAGAAGCAAGAAACTCTGAAGGCCATGTTCTTCCCTCTGAGTTCAGAATCAGAAGATACAATGGTCAGAGGATCTGTGCTTTCCCTCTGACTCTGATCAACCTGCTTCACAAGTTCCAATACGAAGCATTCCTCTGATCAGAAGTCTCCTAGGTTAAAAGGTCAAGTCGCTATCCAAGTACAAAAGCAAGTGTACCTTCCTGACGACCTACCTAACGTTCTCAGCCACAGCAGAAGCTGGATTTTCCAGAACTGCCCTCCAACGGTAGCATTTCCATGCAACGCTCAACCCTAATCCTTGGAGTATATATAGAGGCTGAAGATTGAAAGAAGCGGCTACAACAAGAAGAAGAAAAACATAGAAGAAGCAATACACACGCGCAAGACATATTCTAAGCTTTCTTTCATCTTGTAATTTATTTTAGTTTACACTCAGCTTATTCAGAAGCAAACCCTTGTAAACACCAACCTCAAACAGTTGTTTGATTTTCCTTTAGGAGATCAAGGTTGATCGGATCCTAGAGAAGACTAAGAGAGTGAATCTTAGTGTGAGCTAAGTCAGTGTAATTGTTAGTCACTTGTAGGTTTCAAGTGCAGTTGTAACTCTTACCTGATTAGTGGATTGCCTTCATTCTAAGAAGGAAGAAATCACCTTAACGGGTGGACTGGAGTAGCTTGAGTGATTTATCAAGTGAACCAGGATAAAATCCTTGTGTGCTTTTCTATCTCTATCTTTTGCACTTAGTTCTCGAAAAGATTTGTTAAAATCTTTAAGGTGGTAGTTTTGTACTGAAAACGTTATTCAAACCCCCCCTTTCTACCGTTTTTCATACCTTCAATTGGTATCAGAGCGCAAGTTCTGATTACCACACCTAACAGTGTTCAGTGATCCGGGCCGGTGTGAAAAACAATGGCTGCCACCACCAGTGAAACTCAAAGAGATGGTTACAACGCAAAGCCTCCTATGTTCGATGGTCAAAGGTTCGAATATTGGAAAGATAGACTGGAAAGTTTCTTTCTGGGTTTCGATGCAGATCTCTGGGATATTATTGTGGATGGCTATGAGCGTCCAGTTGATGCAGATGGCAAAAAGATCCCAAGGTCAGAGATGTCTGCAGATCAAAAGAAGCTGTACTCACAACATCATAAAGCAAGAGCAATTCTTCTAAGTGCTATCTCCTATGAGGAGTACCAGAAGATTACAGATCGTGAGTTTGCTAAAGGCATTTTTGATTCTCTGAAGATGTCTCATGAAGGAAACAAGAAAGTCAAAGAATCAAAGGCATTGTCTTTGATCCAAAAGTATGAATCCTTCATCATGGAGCCAAATGAGTCCATTGAAGAAATGTTCTCCAGATTTCAACTGCTTGTAGCTGGCATACGTCCTCTCAACAAGAGCTACACAACAAAAGATCACGTCATAAGGGTCATCAGGTGTCTTCCTGAAAGTTGGATGCCTTTGGTGACTTCAATAGAGCTCACGAGAGATGTTGAGAATATGAGTTTAGAAGAACTCATCAGCATTTTGAAATGCCATGAGCTGAAGCGCTCAGAGATGCAAGATCTGAGGAAAAAGTCCATAGCCTTGAAATCCAAATCTGAAAAGGCTAAGGTTGAGAAGTCAAAGGCTCTTCAAGCTGAAGAAGAAGAATCTGAAGAAGCATCAGAAGATTCTGATGAAGATGAGCTGACTCTGATCTCCAAGAGACTCAACCGCATCTGGAAGCACAGGCAGAGCAAGTTCAAAGGCTCTGGAAAGGCAAGAGGAAAGTCTGAATCCTCAGGTCAGAAGAAGTCATCAATCAAGGAAGTCACTTGCTTTGAGTGCAAAGAATCAGGGCACTACAAAAGTGACTGTCCAAAATTGAAGAAGGACAAGAAGCCAAAGAAGCACTTCAAGACCAAGAAGAGTCTGATGGTGACATTCGATGAATCAGAGTCAGAGGATGTTGACTCTGATGGTGAAGTCCAAGGACTCATGGCTATTGTCAAAGACAAAGGAACAGAGTCAAAGGAAGCTGTTGACTCTGACTCAGAATCAGAAGGAGATCCAGACTCTGACGATGAAAATGAGATATCCTTGATAGCTCCACTGAAACACCAATCATGGTATCTGGACAGTGGATGCTCGCGTCACATGACGGGAGAAAAGCGTATGTTCCGAGAGCTGAAACTTAAGCCTGGAGGCGAAGTTGGCTTTGGAGGAAATGAAAAGGGTAAAATTATTGGTACTGGTACTATTTGTGTAGATAGTAGTCCATGCATTGATAATGTTTTATTGGTAGACGGCTTAACACATAACTTATTGTCTATAAGTCAATTAGCTGACAAGGGTTATGATGTTATATTCAATCAAAAGTCCTGCCGGGCTGTAAGTCAGATCGATGGCTCTGTTCTGTTTAACAGCAAGAGGAAGAACAACATTTATAAGATCAGATTATCTGAGTTGGAGGCTCAGAATGTGAAGTGCCTTCTGTCTGTTAATGAAGAGCAGTGGGTATGGCATAGACGGTTAGGGCATGCCAGTATGAGAAAGATTTCTCAGCTGAGCAAGCTAAACCTTGTCAGGGGCTTACCCAATCTGAAGTTCGCTTCAGACGCTCTTTGTGAAGCATGTCAGAAAGGCAAATTCACAAAAGTCCCTTTCAAGGCAAAGAATGTTGTCTCAACCTCAAGGCCGTTAGAACTTCTGCATATCGACCTGTTCGGACCAGTGAAAACTGAGTCTATAGGTGGCAAGAGATATGGGATGGTTATCGTTGATGACTATAGCCGCTGGACATGGGTAAAGTTTCTAACCCGCAAGGATGAGTCTCATGCTGTGTTCTCTACCTTCATTGCTCAAGTGCAAAACGAGAAGGCTTGTAGAATTGTGCGTGTCAGAAGTGACCATGGTGGAGAGTTTGAGAATGACAAGTTTGAGAGTCTGTTTGATTCCTATGGAATTACACATGATTTCTCTTGTCCCAGAACTCCTCAACAAAATGGTGTTGTTGAGAGGAAGAATAGAACTCTTCAGGAGATGGCTAGAACCATGCTCCAAGAAACTGGCATGGCTAAGCACTTTTGGGCAGAGGCAGTAAATACAGCATGTTACATTCAGAACAGAATCTCTGTGAGACCAATTCTGAATAAGACTCCTTATGAATTGTGGAAGAACATAAAACCCAACATTTCTTATTTTCATCCTTTTGGCTGTGTTTGTTATGTTCTCAATACTAAGGATAGATTGCATAAATTTGATGCTAAATCTTCTAAGTGTCTATTACTTGGTTATTCTGATAGATCTAAAGGTTTTAGATTTTATAATACTGATGCTAAGACTATTGAAGAATCTATTCATGTTAGATTTGATGATAAGCTTGACTCTGACCAGTCAAAGCTAGTTGAAAAGTTTGCAGATTTAAGCATTAATGTTTCTGACAAAGGCAAAGCTCCAGAGGAAGTTGAGCCAGAGGAAGATGAACCAGAGGAAGAAGCTGGTCCCTCTAACTCACAAACTCTGAAGAAGAGCAGAATCACTGCAGCTCATCCTAAGGAATTGATTCTGGGCAACAAAGATGAACCAGTCAGAACCAGATCTGCCTTCAGACCCTCTGAAGAGACCTTGCTGAGTCTGAAAGGATTGGTGTCCTTAATTGAACCCAAGTCCATAGATGAAGCTCTTCAGGACAAGGATTGGATTCTGGCCATGGAAGAAGAATTGAATCAATTCTCCAAGAACGATGTTTGGAGCTTAGTGAAGAAGCCTGAGAATGTCCATGTTATTGGAACGAAATGGGTATTCAGAAACAAGCTAAATGAGAAAGGAGATGTAGTCAGAAACAAGGCAAGGCTAGTTGCTCAAGGCTACAGCCAGCAGGAAGGAATAGACTACACTGAAACATTTGCTCCAGTAGCAAGACTGGAAGCAATCAGACTATTGATTTCTTTCTCAGTAAATCACAACATAGTTCTACATCAGATGGACGTAAAGAGTGCCTTCCTAAATGGTTATATCTCAGAGGAAGTCTATGTTCATCAACCCCCAGGTTTTGAAGATGAAAAGAAACCAGACCATGTGTTCAAATTGAAGAAATCACTCTACGGTCTGAAGCAAGCTCCCAGAGCATGGTATGAGAGACTTAGCTCATTCCTTCTGGAGAATGAGTTTGTAAGGGGTAAAGTAGATACAACTCTCTTTTGCAAGACTTATAAAGATGATATCTTAATTGTGCAAATTTATGTTGATGATATTATATTTGGTTCTGCTAATCAATCTCTATGCAAAGAATTTTCTGAGATGATGCAGGCTGAATTTGAGATGAGTATGATGGGAGAATTAAAGTACTTTCTGGGAATACAAGTTGATCAAACACCAGAAGGAACATATATCCATCAGAGCAAGTACACTAAGGAACTTCTGAAGAAGTTCAATATGCTGGAATCTACAGTGGCCAAGACTCCAATGCATCCAACATGCATTCTGGAAAAAGAAGATATAAGTGGTAAAGTATGTCAGAAGCTCTATCGTGGCATGATAGGTTCACTTCTGTACTTAACTGCATCTAGGCCAGACATACTATTTAGTGTTCATTTATGTGCTCGTTTCCAATCAGATCCAAGGGAAACCCACTTAACTGCTGTTAAGAGGATCCTAAGGTATCTGAAAGGCACCACTAACCTTGGCTTGATGTATAAGAAAACATCAGAGTATAAGCTTTCAGGTTATTGTGATGCTGATTATGCTGGAGATAGAACAGAGAGAAAAAGTACTTCTGGAAATTGTCAATTTCTGGGAAGCAATCTAGTCTCATGGGCAAGCAAGAGGCAATCAACCATTGCTCTATCAACTGCAGAGGCAGAATATATCTCAGCAGCAATATGCAGCACTCAGATGCTCTGGATGAAACATCAGCTGGAGGATTATCAGATCCTTGAGAGCAATATCCCAATCTATTGTGATAACACTGCTGCAATTTCGTTGAGCAAGAATCCTATCTTGCATTCAAGGGCAAAGCACATTGAGGTAAAGTATCACTTCATTAGAGATTATGTGCAGAAGGGCGTACTTCTTCTGAAGTTTGTTGATACTGACCATCAATGGGCAGATATCTTTACAAAGCCCTTAGCTGAAGATAGATTTAATTTTATTCTGAAAAATCTAAACATGGACTTTTGTCCAGAGTGAAGATAGATCAGAACCTCTGACTATGATACTTCTTGATCAGAAGATGTCTAGTCCAGAAGGTAACTCAATCAGAGTGTGTGTGTGCCCACTGGTACTGACTCTGAAGCTGAGACAACAACACGTGCGTCAGAATTTCTGATGCATAGTTCCTTGTGCCCGTGTGACAGTCTGTTGTGATTGCGTGTAGATATGCTTATCTTCTGTGTGTGATTGTGTATTTTACTGTTACTGTCTATCTTTAATTTTCAACCGTTGATCTTAAAGTGCTTTTTGAATCAACAACGGTTATTTGATAAAACCCACTATACACACACGTTCTCTCTCACTTCCGGTTTTCACTCTCGCACTCCCTGCTTTTCAAAACCGCTTCCTTCGTGATTTCTCTCTCGATCTCTCTTCATCCTTCAAACTTCATCTTCTACCTCAAACCTTCAACCTCTTCAAAATGGTGAGACAAACCAGAAGATCTACTGCAGATGCACCTCAGTTCCCTCACATGGTAGTCGGGTTGGCAACGGGTCAACGGGGCTCTGAGAACCCAGCACAAGAACAAGCTCAAGCTCAAGAGAAGATTGTTCCTATTGCAGAACGGGGCTGTGCCGTTCACTGTGTATTTCCTCCTGAGGAACTCCAAGTCCTTGCAGAATGGAGATTCAACCTCGACAACTTGGCTGCAAATGGGTTTGATCTCCGTCCTGAAGTCCAAGCTCAAGGTTGGGGAAACTACTTCAATCGACTTCGAGGACCGGTGTATGAGAAGCTGGTAAAGGAATTCTGGAAGCACGCTGATTGTGATGACACTCAGGTGGTCTCTTACATACTGGGTAGGAAGATCATCATCACGGAGAAGTCATTCGTGAATCTGCTAGGTGCAGAAACTGCTCATGGGTATCGGTTCTCACTGACGGAATCGAAGCTGAAACCCAGGACCAAGGACATCGTCAACAAGGCCCTGTACACAACCTTCAAACCGGGCAAGACGAGCTACAAAGTGATGGACCTTCAACCCAAACTCAGGGTCTGGCACAAGATCCTGCTCAATTGCATCAATCAACGACCAAAGGGCAGTTCTCCAGACTACATCAACTTCAATCAGAAGGCGATGCTGTTCTTCATTCAAGACAAGGAGAAGATCTGCCTTCCCTACTTCCTGTTCTCCTATTTGAAGGAATGCATCCGGAAGTCTCGCACCACCTCCTCCATCAAGTCAGCCATCAAATATATTCCTTTTGGGAGGCTGATCTCAGACTTTCTCATTGAAAGCAACTTGGTGCAAGATTTGATCAATGCTGGTTGCACAGAGGATTTGAGCACAATTGTTAGCGATGTCTTCACTGCCAACTCTCTGAAGAAGATGGGTTTGGTCCAGAAGAAGATTGCTCCTGCTCATGAGGACACATCTTCTGAGATCAGAGGAAGAAGAATGCCTCTGAATGACTACCCTCTGTGGACTCAAGCAGACCATCCTGAAGCCATCAGATGCTATGTTGAAGACCTCAGGGCTCAAGGATTCGAGATTGACCTTGATGATTTCGTCAGCAGACTTCCACCAGCTCCAGAGTTTCCTTCTCCTCCCAAGAAGAAAACCAAGAGGAAGATGGTTCTGGACGAATCCTCAGAGGAATCTGATGTCCCTCTGGTCAAGAAGGCGAAGAGCAAGCCTGCTGATGATGATGGTGATGATAGTGAGGATGGTCCTCCAAAGAAGAAGCAGAAGAAAGTCAGAATTGTGGTGAAGCCTACTCGGGTGGAACCAGCTGCTGCAGAGGTCAGAAGGACTGAACCTCCTGCCAGAGTGACTCGATCATCAGCACATACAAGTAAGCCTGCACTTACCTCTGATGATGATTTGAATTTATTTGATGCACTCCCAATTTCTGCCTTACTCCAACACTCTTCAAATCCCCTCACTCCTATTCATGAATCCCAGCCAGCCGCACAAACCACCTCTCCACCACATTCCCCAAGATCTTCATTCTTTCAACCTTCTCCTACTGAAGCACCACTCTGGAATTTGCTTCAGAACCAACCCTCTAGGTCAGAAGATCCAACCTCTCTCCTTACCATTCCATACGACCCATTAACTTCTGAACCCATCATCCCCAACCAACCAGAACCCAAACCAACAGAACCACAACCCAGAACGTCTGATCACTCTGCTCCCAGAGCATCAGCACGTCCTGCTGTCAGAACCACGGATACAGACTCTTCATCAGCCTTCACACCTGTATCCTTCCCCATCAATGTCTTTGACTCTCCTCCCTCCAATACCTCTGAATCACTTAGAAAATTCATGGAGGTTAGGAAAGAGAAGGTATCTGCCTTGGAAGAATATTACCTTACCTGTCCAAGCCCTAGGCAATATCCTGGCCCTAGACCTGAACGTCTAGTTGACCCAGATGAACCTATCTTGGCCAATCCTATCCAAGAGGCAGACCCCTTAGTCCAACAGGCTCACCCTGTCCCTGACCAACAAGAGCCAATTCAACCAGACCCTGAACCTGAACAATCAGTATCTAACCAATCCTCGGTTAGATCACCTCACCCTCTGGTTGAAACTTCAGACCCTCACCGTGGAACCTCTGAACCCAATGCTCCCATAATTAACATTGGTTCTCCACAAGGTGCCTCTGAAGCTCATAGCAGCAATCACCCAGCCTCTCCTGCACCCAACCTCTCCATCATTCCCTATACTCACCTTCAACCCACATCTCTCTCTGAGTGCATCAATATTTTCAATCATGAAGCCTCCTTGAGGCTCCGCAATGTGCACGGTCAGACTGACCTCAGTGAGAATGCTGAAAATGTGGTTGATGAGTGGAACAATTTGAGCACTTGGCTGGTGGCTCAGTTTCCCGTTATGCTGCAGCTCCTGCATGCAGAGGGAAGTCAGAGCATTGAGGCTGCAAAGCAAAGGTTTGCTAGGAGGGTGGCTCTTCATGAACTCGAACAGAGAACCAAGCTTCTTGAAGCCATTGAAGAAGCCAAGAGACAGAAAGAACAAGAAGAAGAAGCTGCCCGTCAAGCCGCAGCTCAGGCTGAACAAGCCAGACTTGAGGCAGAACGTCTTGAAGCTGAAGCTGAGGCAGAGCGACTTGCACCAGTTCTGTTTACTCCTGCTGCTTCTGCTTCCATTCCAGAACCTCAAGCTGCTCAGAACGTTCCTTCCAGCTCTACTCCGACAAGCTCATCCAGACTCGACATCATGGAACAACGTCTTGACACTCATGAATCCATGCTGATTGAGATGAAGCACATGATGATGGAACTTCTGCGCCGTACTGACAAATCTTAGTTTTTAGGATCTCTTCTTTTTCTTCCTTTTCCTTTTTATTTAACGTTGTTTTATTTAAACTCTGCTTATTTACTTACTTTAATTTGTTCATTTGTGACTCTATATGCATATATCTATATATATTTGTGGCACATATGTTTGCAAAACCTGTTTTATTCATAATTGTTCTATGTTTACATCATAATTTTTTCCATCATACATTATTCCCTATATCTAGAATGGAGGATCCTTCCTCATTCTTCTGCATTCTTGGCGCTGCTCCACTCTTTCCTTCTCCAGACGATCCAATGCATACTCTATGTTGCCAAGTTTGATGCTCAGATCATCTTTTTCTAGACTATCTTCTGTCGTCTTGAGTCTCTTTTCCACAGTCTCCTTCTCTTCCAGCAGATTCAGCTCCCGCTGGCAAAGCTCCTGAATCTCTTCCACGAAGCAGAGGAACTCCTTCAGATCTTTCTCCATCTCTGGACCAAGATCTTCTTCAAGCAGTGTCTTCGTCAGCTCTTGTATGGTCTTTGTACCATCGGGATGCCTAATATTGAGGAACATATCTTCCTCAAACGCCTTCCTTCTGAGCTCTTCTAATGCCATTCTTTATAGGCTTCACTTTCTCTCTGAAAGTTAATGCTCTTACAGTTTCTCGAGGTTAAGTACTTGGTAACTGACCCTTATATTTCCTCACTTGACCGGTGGTAAACGTTCATCCCTTGCATTAACTCTTCTATTTATTATCGCCTCACTCTGATTCTTACATCGTCTTCATTTTCTTTCAACTTAGACCTTCTCTAAGGGGGAAGTACCTTGTACTTCAAGCTAAGTTTTTCACACCCCAAGCTTTTTGCTTATGACAAAAAGGGGGAGTAAACCCAGTTTTTGATGTGTAAGATGTGTTAGTGTGACTTATTTTTCTTTTGGAGATTTTAAGAGTTCCACCTTCATGACCATAGATGTGTCACTGGGCAAATACAAGGAATACATTTCACTTCTTCTGAAGTGATTCTAAGTTGACTCTGATACCCAAGACTCTGATACCTTGTCCATGACTCTGATCACTTATGCGCTCTGATTATTCGTTTTTCATCTATGTCATAAGCTTTTCACTCTGAACTCTTATATGATTTAGCTCAGAATCTAGACTTTACTAACGTTTTCATCAAGTATTAGATTCAGGGGGAGCTAAGCTCAGAATCAAGCAGTGACTTGAATTCAGAATGAGCAAGATAAACTATTCACATCAGGATAAGTCTTATTCTATATCTCTAAACTCTGAGTGAATTCAGTTTAATGTTTAAGAATTGTTCATCAAAAATCTTAGTTTTGTCATCATCAAAAAGGGGGAGATTGTAAGATCAAGTTTTGATCTAGTAGTACAACTCTATGTTTTGATGATTACAAGTTAACCTTTTGATATGAACAATTGTGGTACTCTAACGTGTTTTTCTGAGTGTGCTATTTACAGGCTCTGACCCTGACTCAATTTCACACAAATCAGAAGCACTGTGTATAAAGGGTAACCCAAGCAACGCTTTCGCATTCACCATGTTCAGTATGAACAGTGGAAAAGCTTCAGAAGATCTGAAGCTATACAAACTCTGATGAGGACTCAGTCGCTAGAAGCTCTGATGATCCAGAAGTTCTGACAACCAAGAAACACTGAAGGTTCAGATGTTCCGATGGTGTAGAAGACTCTGAAGATCCAGAAGCTGAATAGTGGAAACTCTGAAGTCCAGAAGCAAGAAACTCTGAAGGCCATGTTCTTCCCTCTGAGTTCAGAATCAGAAGATACAATGGTCAGAGGATCTGTGCTTTCCCTCTGACTCTGATCAACCTGCTTCACAAGTTCCAATACGAAGCATTCCTCTGATCAGAAGTCTCCTAGGTTAAAAGGTCAAGTCGCTATCCAAGTACAAAAGCAAGTGTACCTTCCTGACGACCTACCTAACGTTCTCAGCCACAGCAGAAGCTGGATTTTCCAGAACTGCCCTCCAACGGTAGCATTTCCATGCAACGCTCAACCCTAATCCTTGGAGTATATATAGAGGCTGAAGATTGAAAGAAGCGGCTACAACAAGAAGAAGAAAAACATAGAAGAAGCAATACACACGCGCAAGACATATTCTAAGCTTTCTTTCATCTTGTAATTTATTTTAGTTTACACTCAGCTTATTCAGAAGCAAACCCTTGTAAACACCAACCTCAAACAGTTGTTTGATTTTCCTTTAGGAGATCAAGGTTGATCGGATCCTAGAGAAGACTAAGAGAGTGAATCTTAGTGTGAGCTAAGTCAGTGTAATTGTTAGTCACTTGTAGGTTTCAAGTGCAGTTGTAACTCTTACCTGATTAGTGGATTGCCTTCATTCTAAGAAGGAAGAAATCACCTTAACGGGTGGACTGGAGTAGCTTGAGTGATTTATCAAGTGAACCAGGATAAAATCCTTGTGTGCTTTTCTATCTCTATCTTTTGCACTTAGTTCTCGAAAAGATTTGTTAAAATCTTTAAGGTGGTAGTTTTGTACTGAAAACGTTATTCAAACCCCCCCTTTCTACCGTTTTTCATACCTTCAGCGAAGATCAACACTTTCTTTTGCAAACCTTGCCACTTCAAAACCCACTACGAAATATGTTTCATCAGGGGAGAAGTTGTATGAAATGGAAACAACTCAATAACGTGTCGACCTATGAATGAAATGCGGAGACTCATTGCGTAATCATTACCTCTTACTGAAGGTGCTATATTATAGAGCTAAAATGTACCTCCCGAAAACCCAAAAAGCCTACTCAATAACGCCTAATAAATAGCAATAAAATTAGACTTTGTAACTGACTCTTAAAGAAACTTTAACCAAGATTTAAAGCAGGAAACTAAAATGACAATGAGAAATTATTTTTAACAGTTATTGGCAATCATGAAGCTTAATCAATGACCCCTAATAAAGTGCAAAAACATTAGACTTTGTAACAGACTCTTAAAGATACTTTAACCAAGGTTAAAAGTAGAAAATTAAACTGACAATAAGCAATTATTTTTAATAGTTATTGGCAACCCAAGAGCTCACTAATGTCTCCTAATAAAGTGCAATAACATTAAACTTTGTAACTGACTCTTAAAGACAGTTTAACCAATATTAAAAGCAGGACATAAAACTGATAATAAGCAATTGTTTTTGACTGTTATTGGCAAGTATCAAAATAAGCAATATTATTATTCATAACCTATCAACTAATCAAATGAGGAAAGCATAAAAAAGCACTAATGGAAGAATATAGGCCAAGACTCAACAAAAAAAAACTTTAAGGGAAAGCAAACACACCAAAAAATCTCTTAATTGCAACCCAAGATAGGGAAAGATAAACATAACATAAAGCTAAAATGTAACTCATGAAAACTCAGAAACTTACTCAATGAATCTTAATAAAGAGCATTACCAATAGGCTTTGTAGCTTGCTCTTAAAGACACTTTAAGAAAAATTAAAAGTAGGTTGTTGAGTTCTCAACAAAAGACACCTTACACATTAACCATTTTAAAATCTTGCACCACTTCTCACTTTTCTAAAACATAGCACCAGAGGTAGGATCACTTGAAGGAACACTTCAAGTTTGATATGAACCAAAATGTGTCTAGATAAGTTAAAATTGAATATGAATAGAATAACACATGAATAAGAAGCACAACATTGGAGTTGGTTTACTTTCAAGCAAGATTGAATCTAGAGATTTAAAATTCCTTCAATTTTTTGCTAAAATAGTATGCATTTCAACCAATAATAAGAAAATTATAAAATGCATATGTAGAGAAGAAGGAAAATTAGTAAAGAAAGCTTGAATTACTTTCACACCATCACTGTCTTCATGTACTTATTTGAGAACTTTAGAAAATAAAAAAGGTAATCGAGTTAACATGTTCTCTCTTGAAGACGTTGCTCGGTGCAAAGAAACAAACAATAATAATTAAAAAAAAAACAAAGCATTTTCCTTTGATTTGCAAACAATGTACATAGGTTACATGATTCAACCTGAAATCAAATTTAAGAGAGGAAGAATAGAGGCATAAATAGACAGAGAGAAGAGAAAAAAGACGAAGAGGAAGAGAAATGAAACACAGGAAACAAACCCTAACAAAAACACACTGAAATTCAGAGCCAATAATGAATCACACCCCAAACTAAGAAGAAAGAAGGCTAAAAATGTGTACCTTTTAAAGAACATATCTCAAGCCTGAAAAATTAGTATAAAATAAACCGAGAAGATCAAATAAGAAACCTAGTAGAATGAAACGGTGGAAGAAAAAGGAGCAACAAACCTGAACCGTTGCGAAATGAGAAACTGAGAAGATCAAAACAGTGGATGAAAGATGAGTAACAAATCTCAAGCGTTGCAACAAAGTTATGAACGACCAAGAATTAATCTTTGGCAAATGATGTGAAATTTTACTAAAATACTCGTACATAAAATTATAGTGTAGTGCAATGAATTACTAATTTACCTTTGTACCCGTGAAGCTGCTAAAACTTCTTCACCAAATAAAATTATTGTAGAGTAAGAGAGAAAACTCTGAATTCAGGAGACCAAAATGAGATTTGATGGCATCAAAAGCAGAGTAACATTCCCAAGCATACTACATTTCTCTGTGACAAAATCTGAGATTCCCACAATGAAGTGAATTATGTATGTCAAATCCATAAATGAAGTCATTAATTTTAAGAACAATTTCATGTGAAAATAAAATAGCACTGAAATGTGTAAAAATAATCTAGCATTTTTCATTAGGCCTCCACAACAAACCGGTCAATACCTACTTCTCCATATGTCATCTACTTGTACTTTATGAGGGAAGGAAGAATGAAAATGGTCATAAAGATATAAAATAAATTTGAGCGAATAAGAAACACAGTCCACAAAGCATCATAGATTGATAGTTGAACAACTTACTCTCCAATGGTGAAATAACATATCAAGATTTTAACATGGAAAAAAATACATATTTGATTGGTAAGGTATGAACATGACAAAAAGTCAAAAATAAAAGATGGAAAATATTTTCTCTAACGCTGGTTAAAAGTGAGTTATTGTATTATATCAGCTATTTTGCATCATCCCACTTTGAAATTTCTCTACCAAGCAAGCCTTAGAAAATATCTAATATTTTTAAAGCAACAAAAACTAAAAAAGGGTGGAGGAATTGACAATATATATAGGCATCTCCTAATAAAAATAATATATTGTTGAGAGCATATGATAAGCATGACTAAGTCATTCCCACTTCCCGACTTCTTACCTTATGAAAACATGAAATCAGTAAAGATGGTTATAGAAGTTTCCTTCTAGAAAATACCATAAAAATAGTCACATCAAGAGAAGTAGAGGACGTAGGAAAAAAAATTAAAACTTTAGAAGATGAGAGAAAGGAGAACATGAGATGATGACCGCAACAACACTTTTGTAGCAGGGGAGGAGTTGGAGCAAGAAAGAAAACAGGGCATAGAAAACCTAGGGGAAGAGAGTATAGAAATTAACCTAATGAGAAAGAGATTAAATAGGGCAAAAATGAAACAGCAAAAATATGTAATGAGAAAAGTCTCACAAAAGAGAGTAAATAGGGAAAACAATGAAACAATAAAAATCTGGAATGAGAAAAGGCATCACAAATTGATTCAGAAAAAAAGGAATCAACGGCTAGGATTAAAAGTAATCAATGGTCAATATTGATTTCATAATTAATTACTCACAAATTTACATATATGTCCATGGAAAATTATTCATACATGTGTAATATATTATTGAAGTACAAATTTACCCTCAAAATTGCAAAACTTTTCCTTTATATATAGTATAGATAGATAGATAGATAGATATCTATATCTATTTATATCTATCTATCTATCTATCTATCTATCTATCTATATCTATCTATATATTATATAAAAGCAAAGTTTGACAACAAAGAGGGTAAAATAGTCATGCAATAGACTATGACTCATGAATGAATATTTTATCATGGGTTTTTATGTAATTTTGTAGAATAATTTCTAGGAAATCAATCATGACCGTTGATTAGTTTTAATCTTGACCGTCCTTACAGTTTTAAATGAACTTATTATTATGGGATGTTATTAGTTATGGAATTCCATAGGGCAAGCATACTTAGTTTTCATTTATTAAATTATTAATTCAATCTTAATTAATATTAATATTAATAAATATTAATAATCCTTTAGAAGGGAAGTTGAAGAATTTTTTGGTTTCAAGAGGAAAAAGAAAACTTAAAAGAAAACTAATTCCATAGGGAAAACATAATTAGTTTAAATTTATTGAATGGATTAAATATTATGATTTCACTAAAAAAACACTAATATTTTCCTCTTCCATCAATATCATTTTATATCCATTTATTATTCACCTTGCAATTAATTTAAATGGATTTATAATTACTTAAATATTATATGTTATGGAATTTCATAGGGCACATTAAATATTATTTCACTCAAACAAAAGAAAAACACACCACTAACCTTTTGCTCTATAACTATATAAATTAGTCATAAAGCTCTTTTAGAATGTGTACTTCACATAGTGTGTGTTGAGGTGTTTGCTTTGATTTTTTCAAATGCTCAAACTTTGAGTCATTTTGCAGGTACTTATAATGTCTTTTTCAATGATTAGCTTAGTTTACCAGTTTGATATTGATTTTTCATCTTGATTTCCTCTTTTTTTTTCTTTGATTTCATCTCACTTTTTCATGAACAAGAATTTCAAGGACCCGACTTTCTTCAGCACGAAGTTAGTTGATCGAGAAAGAAAGACCTCATATAGAGAAAGGTCATGAATAGATCGAAAAGGCCTCGCGAAATCGGTAATCCTTTGTCCAGGCTCCTCTCAGACTGAAGAAGAGGCAAAAAATCTTTGTTAGTCTTTCATCTTTCTCCCATGCATCTATTTATCAATATCTATAACAATATATATTATATAAAAGAGAAATTTGGCAATAAGAAGGGTAAAATAGTCATGCAATAGACTATGACTCATGAGTGAATATTTTACCATGAGTCTTCATGTAATTTCGTAGAATAACTTCTAGGAAATCAATCATGATCGTTGATTATTTTTATCTTTACCGTCCTTACAATTTAAAATGTATTTTTTTTTTAAAGAAAATCTATCTATAATCTATAATCTATAACCTATCTATCTATAATCTATCTATAATCTATAACCTATCTATTTATAATCTATATCAATCTATCTATCTATCTATCTATCTATCTATCTATAATAATATATATAAAAGAGAAGCGCAACTTTGAGGGTAAAATAGTAACTCAATAAATCAATGCACATTAGTGAATATTTTTTTATGGGCATATATGTAAATTTGTGAATAATTAGTTATGAAATCAATCTTTACCGTTGATTTCTTCTAAACCTAACTGTGCATTTTTTTACAAAACCCTTTAAGCAACATTTTCACATTCTTGGTTGTTTTGTAACTCTTGATTGTGTTGCAAAAACCAGCAATAGTCTCTTCCTATTTCTCCCATATATGAAACGTCTTTTCATTCCCCTTTCAAATTCTTTTAATATTTCTCATCTTGATCTCCAAAGCTTCTATTTGTATGCAAGAAATCTCACTAATCTAGATTCTTCAATAACACTGTCCTTGCACAAGAAAATCTTCCATCAAATTAGAAAAAAATCCTTCTTAATCTCTTCTTCTTTATCAGCCACTTCTTCTTCATCAATTTTCATTTCTAGGGTTGATGTCCTTCAACATCATAGTCCATCCGGTAAGAACCCCATTTTTCTTTTCCTTTTCTCTTTCTTTTGAATTATTCATTATGATTTCAACATAATTTCTTCTTCACATTTGTTCTTTCTCAACCTGTCTTCTTTTTCCATTCATTCTTCTCATTCCTCATTTTTCACTTCGGTAAGATTCAACGTTTATTCGTAATATATATGTTATTATCGCTAATTCAATCGGTGAAAGTTACTCATTTTATTTTACTTTCGGCATTGATGCATGTTTTGATAATTTAATCTTTAGTTAATGTAATTTTCTTTCTTTTTTACCATTATTTTACTATCAACCAAATGATTGTCTTTTCTTCTAATGCAGTACAATGGAATCTTTGTTATCCTCTTACATTTAACTGATTTCGTTTCCATTTTTTTTCTTGCAGGTTTTGCCGCTATTGTTTCTATTCTTCCAATGTACTATCTTGAAAAAATGTAAGTTTCTTGCATTTTTTGTACTTTTTATTGTTTCATTGTCGAATTGGTCGACCAATGAGAGACATCTTTATTTTATTTAACAATTTTACGTGGTGTTGTCATCTTCACCGAAGTTCTTCTCTTCTAATACATTAAGTTTAATTCAACTTATGGCATTTGTAGGTGTCACTTACACTATGAATGTGGTCACTAATTTTACATTATTTTTAAAAATTTTGATTTTGTTATGCCTTCTTATTCCTTTTATCTATCAATACTATTTGGTGAGTGTACTTAATTTTTGTTTATCTTCATATTGAAATCAAATCCTTAATTTTTTAAAGAAATTGAAGGAATAATGACATTCAAGTTAAATTATTTGAATTGTCCATCAATTAACCAGGACTCATGAATAATTTTTTACCGTGGATAGTTTTGTAATTGTGTAGATTATTTTATTGGAGACCAATCACGATCGTTCGTTAGTTTTCATCTTGAACGTTCTTTGTAACCTTAATTAAAAAACCAATTAGGAGTTAGATAGAAATTGTAAATTTCAAGAATGAATTTAAAATGTCAATACATCATTAAAAACAAAGAACTAAATTCATGAGGCAAAATACTTTTCCCTCCCCAACTACATAAAACATGTGTAACATTTACATAAATTTAATTAATATCTAAAAAACCATTATATTCTGACGAGTGTAAAATAAAAAAAAATAAAATTAACAAATTAAAAAAATAATCTCATTTTAAAACTTAACAAAAAGAAAATTTCATAGAATTGTGCTTCATTTTGTTTGTGGATAAACAAACATAAAATACATATTTTTTATATATCTATTAATTTAAATTATAAAACTAAAAATATATTAAAAAAAATAACAGTTACAAATTATGAATTTGAAAATTACAAAAATAAAAAATATATCAAATTGTTATTAAAATAAATTTTAAAATTTAATATTGTGAAGACCTTAGAAATTTACATATCTATTGATTACAATATATAAAATTAATAGTTAATATTATGCATTAATATCATTTAAGAGTTTTGTAGAAGCTCAAAAGGAAAAATATTAAAGATTTAATTTAATTCAAATTTCAAAGTGCTTAATATGACACAATTCAACATTTAAATTCATGAGGTAAGAACTTTTCCACTTATACAAGTTCATTTACACGTGCTTTCTATTATACATAATTCATAAAATTAAAATCTATTCTTAACGTGGTACTTCTTTTATTTGTGAATTAAAAAATAAAATTGAACAATAAATTAATCTCAAATTTTAATTTAAAATTAAAAATATATTGAAATGTTTCTGAAATTCATCTGAACAATATATATTGGCTACACATGATTATCATAAACATAAATAAGTATTATTTGCTTTACTCACAAAAAAAATGCGGTTACATATTATGAATTAATGTCATTAAGTAGTTATATAGAAGTTGAGAAGTTTATAACTTTCAAGATTGTATTTAAATCTCACATGAAAGTATCAAATCATGACACCAAATTTAAGGATTAAGTCCAAGGGGCAAAAGCTATTTCACTTTTACATCTTCATTTTCATTTGCTTACTATATAAATGACTGAGATTGTTCATCCATCTCAATGTACTTATAAACATCGTGCTCTCTGGAAAAATTTACTCTCATATAAATTGTTTATAAATTCAATATCTTCATTAAAATTTGACATTTTATTTCTCAGCCTCTACAAGCATTCAACAAGTTTATATTACTAATGGTATGTTTCAAATAAAAAATCATCAAATTAAAATTTAGTTATATTGTGTCAGAATTCAATTAATTATATTGTTTTTGTATATAAATATTTTGAGGAATAAGAGAGGGGATCAAAACACACAATTGCGTCTCTCTCATATTAATTCTTAATAGAAGGTAGTTTGAAAAATTGGAGGATATTGTAGTCATTCAGTTAACTACGGGCCATGAATGTTTTTTTACCATGTATATCTTTCTAACTGTGTAAATATTTTTATATGAGATCAATCATGACCGTTCGTTAGTTTTCATCTTTGTTATTCTTTGTAACTTTTTTTTATCCTTTGACCACCAGTCTCCACGGGGTTGTAACCTTTTAAGAGTTATATAAGAAAACATATATGATTTAAATAGAAATTAAGAAATTTGTAACCTTAAAGAATGAATTTAAATCTCACTTCAAAGTGTCTAATCATAAAAAAAAGGAATTAAATTCATGAGACAACAAATTTTCACATTCATAACTCCATATAACATTTATAAAATTTACATATATTTCAAAAAAAAAAAAACAGGATTCCATATTATGCATTAATATCATTTAATAATCGTAGACCAAATAAAAAAATCATATTTTTATGAGTGTAATATAGAAAAAGAAAAATGATCCAATAAAAATTAAACAATGTCATTAAAAAAAAATTCTTATAATGGTGTTTTATTTTGCAAGATAGAAACTTACTATGTAACGTAAGTGCATTTAAAACAAAGATTATATAAAAACAACACTATTTATAATGCAATAGTTTTCTTACACTATCATTTATAATGTTGTAGATTTAAAACTTACTAAGAAGCAAATAAAAATTTCCGTATTTGCAAAAATAACCACTTTATTGAAGAGCAACAACATGTCATTAGACAACTTCCCCTAAATGACTCAAATTGAGAACTTTTATTTGGAGAGAACAGAGAGAACTTTTATTTGAAGAGCATTAACAACAATTAAGATCAAAGAACGAAGAACCCATTACTCACAAGCATTATTTTGAAGTTGAAGCGAAAATGTTTAAGGTATTTTTTCTACAAGATGGAGATGAAAGACGCATACGGTTTATAAGCTTTTAGAATTCCGAAGATCAATTGGTTCAAGTCTGCCTCATAAACCAATAACAGAACCCTAAATGGCTAAACTATGGAGAGAATGAAAGATTGAGAGAGAATTAGAATAAATTAAGGGATAAAATGAATTGTTTTTTGGATAAATAAATATTTTAAACTATATTCTTGGTGATATAACTGATATCGAATAGTTTTTAAATAGATGATAATTTTGATGTAACTTCCCTTTTTAATTGACTAATTTCTAAAGAAGAGAAAAGATTTTTATTTATTTTATTTTGGTCCACTATGAGTTTTTATTTAATGAATCCGTTTCTAATACTACCCCAAGTTTCAATTCGTTATTCTTAAACTATATGTTCTTTTTTTCAATTCTTATGCTATCTATGGCTTGTATTGTACAGTTGTGCTATCTGTTTGGGTATTTTTTAACAAAAAGACAAAATTTGGCCTTGTCTCAAGTTTTTTTTTTTCGAGGGCCTTAGGCAGCTGCCTTTTTTGTCTAAAGGGCTCCACAGCCTTGTTCATGTACTACCTCCACAAAGAAAATCTCTTTGAACACTAATAAGAATTCCCAGCACCTTTTTTTTATGAATTTTAATGAAAAACACAAAAACCATAAGGAAAACCCCAAAATGTAATGAAAAATAAACCCTCATCTCCCTCTCTTCCATTTCACTCTCCTACAATCCCAATATGACGAATAATCCCTTCGCTGAAGCTAATCGTAGATTAGATGTATGATAACTTTTGATTGACCGTTGGGGATGATATGCTCATTCCGTGGGAAGAATTTCTAATATTTTAATTTATTATGTTATTTATGATAATGTTGCGATCCTCATTCAACGAAGTTTCATATTACGATGTGTTCTCATGTGGTTTAATGAGCACATTAATAGGAATACAAAACTTCGATAAATAGGAATTGTAACATTGTCACGAATGGCGTAAAAGATTGTGAGTTGAAATTCTTTCCATCGAGATTGCATTTTCTTCCCTAATATTGAGAGTTTTTTTCGTTCAATATACTTAATACCGAGAACTTAAATTGTCAGTAAATATTGACAGTTACAACCATCGGTAATTATTTTAGACAAGCTCGCCACAGATTTTAATTTATTAATAGGCCATCAATAAAGCAACATTACCAATAGTTTTAATTGATTACTAATGGCCTTAATGAGAAGCCGTTAAAAATTACATTTTTTTCTTGTAGTGACGACAACGGGGGAAGAAGATGATAAATGAGTCACCTCTGTGATGCTACACCAAATCTTCTATCAAATTTAAGTTCAACTTTTTATTAGAAGAGTTGGGAGCGGTAGGAATCGAATTCTCGACCACTTGATTGTATGGGTTGAGTAAGGAGAAACAAAATAAGTGGATTAATGAGTTTTAGAACTTACACATATTTTATCATCGGTGTAATTATCCACTCAGAACAGTCACTTGGAGTGTTTGATGCTGGGAATGGCTCTGAGATGTTTCTGCGCCCCAGATATTCCAACTCAGTACCAAAACCATGGTTCTTCCCTGCTAAAACCTTTTTTACTTGTCTCTTCTTTTTCTCTCTCTAACATACTCATAAAATTTGAAAATTTCCAGTGAAATTGGAACAGAGAAGCAGCAATAAGAAGTGTCTTCAGAATGTGAAGAGTCTGGTCAACACTATTGAGCTTCCATCCATTTCATCTTCTCCACTTGAGTCTCTTCAGAGAGGCAACTGGGTCAAGCTCATTTGTGGTGCAAGCTTTGAGGTAATGCAAATTTTCATAAACAAACCCAACCATGCTCTTCCTTTTTATTTGTTTTAACTTGTAAGTGATTTTAACCCCCTCTCTCTCTCTCTTTCTAGGATGTTGTTGATATCAGAAATCTCAGTTTGGTTTACACTCTTGCTGGAGGTAAGGTATTATATACTTATGATTTGTTTGAGAATAATGAAAATAAGCAGAAAATTGTATATGCATGATAATTAGAAAATTATCTATGTCTATTGGTGTTCTTGTTATTTTTTCAGCTATGCAAACTTGATATTTTGAGGAACTAATGAGTAAGGAATATCATGTGAGTTAAATTGGATTATATATGGATGCAGTTGACTGCATTGACTGCGCTGCTGATGCTTCGGTTGTCAGCGCTGTGAATGAAGGAATTGAAGCTGCAAGAGATATATTATGCATTCGAAGGCCGTGGGTGATGATCAGTGTCAATGATGACAAAGACCTTCACTTTCGTAAGGCTGGTAGGGCAATCAGTTCTATGGAGCTTCATTGTTGTATTTGTGTTTTCTATGTATTATATTTCAGCAACTCTATAGGTCAGAAATCTTGTGATATAGTTTGATATTCAAATATACTAGTTTAAGTGCAAAATTTAATGAACATAAAGCTCAGTCTATCACATATTGGCAATTCATGCTAATTGCTAGTAATGCCTTCTGAACAGAATTTGATCCAGAGGACTGTCCAGCAGACTGTTCACGGCCTTGTGAAAATGTGTGCCCTGCTAATGCAATATCATTCCAACGAAAACCTAATGTTGGAAATATGATGTTGGAAAACCTAAAGGTTTTAACTTGATTTTACTTAAATTTTTAAAGGTGATTTTGTCAAACGTTCAAGCTTCATTTCCACAAAACAGAACTTGTAATATTCAATTGGCTTGAACGTGCAGGATGGAGTCATCACTGAACGCTGCTATGGCTGTGGTCGCTGTCTTCCAGTTTGCCCCTATGATAAAATTAGTGAGATACTTTCCAGTTCAATCTGAGAATATCAGTTCTTAATATTCTCTTAATAATTTATTTCAAATATGTTAGTTAGTATCTCTGTGATATTTTTTAATTTTAGACAATATAAACTTTCCACAATTGTCCAGGAGAGGTAACATATGTTAGAGATGCTATCACAACTGCTGATCTCATCAAAAGAAATGATGTTGATGCTATGGAGATACACACAAGTGGGAGGTAATATTACAGATTAAATTGATCATGTCATATAATACTAGGATATAACTGTAATCACTCTAGTAATATGTTTCGTGATTGCTATGTCCATAATTTTATCAATCAAGTAATGAAAGTATGATTCTCAATTCTCATATACATGTAATGCATTTAGTGTTCACCAAGCTTTCTATGCTTGAGGCACAGCACAACCATGTTCTCTTAGATTGCTTGTCTCTTTTCTTCTATTTTATCAGAGGGAAATGATTTGGAATAATTCAACAGATTATATGCAAAGACCAAATCTTAGTTTTCAATAACTTGAAATCTTAATATGCTATTTCTACGATGTTTGATTGACATCTCTAATCCATTTCCTCATCTGACATATGATCCCTCTAAAGGCAGAGTACACTGTTCGAAGAACTCTGGTATGCTCTAGGAGACACAGTACAAAATTTGAAGCTAATAGCAGTAAGTGGTGCCTTCAGCCTGTTCTAATATTTAAGAGGGTATAAGTAATACCTTTCTACAATAACTTAGCCTCTACGCTTTTTCCATTTGATTCAACAATTTATTATTAAAATGGTCCAGGTTAGCTTACCTAATAATGGGGATTCAACAATATCCTCCATGAACAAAATGTTCTCTATTATGAAACCCAGTCTTCGAGGCTTCAACTTATGGCAGGTGCACCCTTTCTCTTTATTCAACTGTTTGAACAACTTCAAATGTTAGTGAGCCAAAATTTATTCTATAACAAATCCATCTTTGCCTTATATGAAGTTAGATGGCCGTCCCATGAGTGGAGATATTGGGAGAGGAGCCACTAAGGAATCAATTGTGTTTGCTGCTCATTTGACTAAAGCAAAAGATAGACCTCCAGGTCTGTATCAATAATAATTCGATCTATGCCCCCTTGAAAGCTATATCTATCCTAATTCTGCTAATGTTTCAGCACCTTAACATGGTAGGTTTTCTTCAACTTGCTGGTGGAACTAATGCTCACACAATAGATGGGTTGAAAAAAGAGGGACTCTTTCAAACAACTATAACCGGTAATGTTGCCACTTTGTGACTTTGTACATTCTCTTGTTATCACTCCTTTCTCCATTGCATTAAAATGAACCTTCTTTTTTGGTTCCTAGAGTACCTAGATGATGAAATGTCAACAATCAGCTCATCTAATTCATCACATGTTTTAATTAGTGGCATAGCTTACGGTGGCTACGCACGGAAGGTAACACATGATTGATGCCCTTCTTTCATTAATTTTCCATGTTTTTACTATGACCGCGTGTGGAAGGGTTTATTAGAGTTTATCTTATGGCATAAGTGCTTATGCAAGTGTTTGGGTGAGCTTATGAAAATAGCTAGTGACCTACCTATAAGCTGTTTTGAGTTCATTATCATAAGCTGCGCAGATTAGCTTATGAATAAGCACTATACCTACCTATTTTGAGCTTATTTCAATTAACTTATCAAATTAGCTTATGAATAAGTATGTATGTGATAAACACTTAATTAAGTTGTTTACCCAAACACATCCTATATGTAGTTACATAAAAGTATAGATGTGAGTCGCATCATGGGACTCCGGCATGTCAATTTATCCAATCTTACTATGTACATCTTTGTTCAGATTGTTGGTAGAGTATTGCGATCCATGCAGACCCAACATGGTGGAGCTGCTTCGATTGAGGATCATCCGGAGCATCTCTTGATGGCTCTTAGGGAAGCACTTGCATTGGTTGGACCTGTTAAAAATGTCTGTGATCCATGACAACCTCACAGTTTAAGTACTTTCTTTCATGCAGCAATATGCATAATAGTCTTTCGATAGTAGTCAATACTAATAGGTTCTGTAGCTTGATGCTTTCGTGCAATGCATGAGCAAGACATAGCAAGTTGAGGTTGGATCAATGTATATTTTGGTCTAAAATAAAGTTCAAGATAAGACCTTTTTAAATAGAACTTGAACTTACCTTTGAACCTTGCAGTTGTATCCTAACTTCCTATTTAAAAGCATTTGTCAATGTTAAGCAAAATCGAGGGTTTATTTCAGGTTCAAGAAATCATCTTAAGTTATCACCTTTTAAAGCTAATAAGATAATTAAAACTCAAACCAAGTTGTGTTATCACTTGTTTATTGCTTTGTTTGGAGATTTCAGGGCTCATTGAACAAGACAGATTCCCCATGTTATGGATATTTTACTTAAACATGGGTCATCAGTTTGCTGAATTTGACAATGCAAGCTTTTATCATTTTCATTCACCTTTAAGGAATATCAATTCTAATCATTGGAGAATATATAAAAATGTAAATACCATGTATATTTCTGTAAACAATTGTTGTATAAATTTTGTCTGCGAAAGCATCAGTCTCCCTAGTGTAACAGCTATTGGCTAATTCAATCATAAATTTGAAATATATGTACTTATTGATAGGGTATGAAAATGACTAAATGAGATATAAATTTCTGTGTAAACAATAATTTTAATATTCTACATATATTAATCTTATCGTTTAAAGCAAGTTGAAGTTAATTTTGTTTTTTGATAATATTCAATAATACATAACACAGATTGTCAAGAGGGTAAAGTGTCCTTTGGAGCTCACGCTGATTTACTCATCAAAATTTACCACGTGTCACATCACAGGTGGCTCTGGAAGTGATATTTTTCAAATCAAAATCTCTTAAGTGTTGTGTTATATGTCCCCACCATGTTTAAGGAATGCAAAACCTCCCTTTAAGGTTGTTGTTTCTCGAATAATATTTAAGGGTAGAGAGGAGAGTTAATGTCTCACACCCCAACAAAGAAAAAGCTCAAATCTAATATGGATGTGAATATGGAGAATTCAGGAGCTGAAAGTAATGGTTCTCATGCAAAGAATCAGGCATTAAGGGATGTTGCGGTTAAAGAAACATTTGACAAATTGGTCAGTTCAGTTCCATATCTTCAATGTATAATGGAGATTTCTACTTTTCTCTCCTCTCCCTTTGTGCACAATATTTGGCTCTATCTTTTGTTAGGTTGAAGAAGAAAGGAAGAAGATGGTCCCACTGAAGGAAACAACTCCTCCACCAATCCTTGAAGCTGCAATTAAGAATGGAAATGTCCGGGCACCAACTCATATTACTTCCACCATTTGTGATGAAAGAGGTACTATACTAATATACTAATGTTGTACATGTGATTTAGAAACTGTGTGTCTCTCTTTTTGATAAAGTTTTGTTTTTGGAAGGTGAGGTGCCATTATATGCTGGTGTACCCTTGTCTTCCATTATTGAAAAGGGTTATGGCATTGGTGATGTTATCTCTCTTCTCTGGTTCAAACGCAGCCTTCCCCGTTACTGTACTCAATTTATTGAGGTATGTGCAGTGCTTTCCGGCAATGTTTTTCCCCATTATTTCTGTTTATGTTTTTCACTGGAGTATTTGAAATTGTTATACACTCTATAAAGAAGTTTCTTCAAAATTTTCTACTCAGTTTTCCATTTAGTATTTCTTTTCAAAACAAACAATTGATATATCATCTTCCAGTTTCTATGGTGCTAATGTATTATTACATTGGTCAGATGTGCATCATGTTATGTGCCGACCATGGTCCTTGCGCCTCTGGTGCTCACAATACTATTGTGACAGCAAGGGCTGGGAAGGACCTGATTTCTAGTCTAGTATCAGGTAAACACTAAATACATGCCTCTCGGTGCGTCTACTTCTGAAGCAGACTTAGTGTGTTTGGATACCAGTTAAGTTTGATTGAGCGGGCTTTTATTATAATCCCATAAGAAAAGTTCTGTCCATTTTTTTTTTCTTGAAGTGTGCTAATATACATTGGCACAATGGCACTGATGTAAACATATATCCAAACATAGTCTTACTATATTGTGGGATGACCAAAACTTTCTGAAACAGGTTTGCTTACAATTGGTCCTCGATTTGGCGGTGCCATTGATGATGCAGCTCGCTACTTCAAGGATGCTCATGACAGGGTATAATATGAGTAATTTTCCAACAAAGCTGGATGGAACTAGCCAACTAAAATATAATTGGGGAGAGGGGTTGTAAAGAAACTAATCCTAATGAGATATTACATTCTAAGTGAAAATCAGAAACTCCATACAAACATGTACTTTGTCTTTCATCTAGCATGTGGTGCTATTATTATGTACTTTGTCTTGTCTCAGGGGCTTACGCCTGATGAGTTTGTTGAAAGCATGAAGAAGAAAGGAATTCGCGTGCCAGGAATAGGGCACAGGTAATGAATGTAATTTTGATCATTCACTAAGTAGTAGTTCTGTTTCTGTTGCTATGAAAAATGAAAATTTATGAGACTTGGTTTTGCTTTGTTAACAGGGTCAAGAATAAGGACAAGAAAGATAAGAGAGTTGAGATGCTACAGAAGTTTGCACGGGCGCATTTTCCTTGTGTGAAATACATGGAATATGCTGTTCAAGTTGAAGATTACACCCTCTCAAAGTCAAATAAATTAATTCTCAATATTGATGGTGCCATTGCATCTCTTTTCTTGGATCTTCTGGCTGGTTGTGGAATGTTCACAGAGCAAGAGATCAGTGAAATTGTGGAGATTGGCTATCTGAATGGGCTCTTTGTGCTGGCACGCTCCATTGGTCTGATTGGGTGAGTTTAAATTAGTCAATAGGTACATATTTCATGTGAATTGGACATTATTGAAGTTTTGGAATTTTGTCCCTTTTTTATCCACAATTCTCTTGTGGTCCATGGAGTTACACTTTCATTTAGGCGGTCCTCACAGTCATTAATATTGGTTGTTGAGTGGTTACCAACACTAGATATTGAAATTCAGATTTCCTGCTGTCTAGAAAGTCAGTGTAAACCCTAAACTCTGTTTTGAGGGCATAGTAGACCTTTTTAAATTGAGTCGTCCGATCCCTAATTCCTAGCACCTGGGAGTGCATAGTAGACCTTTTTAAATCGGAGTCGTCCGATCCTTGATTCCCAGTACCTGGATAAGTGAAATGAGGAATCTGACGACTCTGATTTAAAGAAATATGCGGTAAACTTAAAATCAAAGTTGAGGGTTTACACTGACTTCATTGAATTCAAAACTCTCTTAGTGCGGGAGTGAGTAGATATTACATGTCTTATATATGATGGGACTCACATAAATTTCAACTGATAAAATAGAATGCTGGAAATAGAACGTAAAAGTGAGTGTTAAGGTACCGCTCCTTAAAAAACCAATTATACATGGTTTGGTCTAGTTGATTGATCCTTGTTTAAAATTTCAGCCATGCCTTTGACCAAAAGAGATTGAAGCAACCCCTCTACCGCCACCCATGGGAGGATGTTCTCTACACAAATTGAGAAGGTTCTGTGTTATGGCTGGCTGGAAAACTTCGCTTCGTTTCAGATTAGGAATCTGTTGAGAAATCATGCATCTCAAGTATCCTGGAATAAATTTTTTAGATGTTAGAGTAGTGTTGCCATCAGTAAGTTGAAACGAACAAATTCACTGTCAAATTTGAAATTACTACTGTAATTCTCTTGGTGAAGATGTTGAAGTAAATGATTGCCAAGTTCAAGAGCTTTTAATTCTGCTAAATAACGTTGTTAATTAATCTGACTGCATCAGCATGTATTGCGTTTATTACTTCTTTATTCATAGAGTATATAGCCGACAGAACACGAGGGGATTTTATGGAACACGAGAGGCCCTCGTTTCCCATGCTGGGCATATAAAATAGGTCTACATGGACATTTGTATCAATTTCACACACATGTCACTAGATCACATCACATATGCACGTAGGTATTCACAAATTACTGAATTGACGGTCAAGGCATATACTAATCAATTCCAATCATTACATGAAAATGTGAGGTACCATGTATCATATATTTGTCAATTCATCATTGCTTTCCACGAGTGCCTTTCAATGCCCGTGACCTCAACTACTGGCTCTTTCTTAAATCAAAGATAGATAACAACTCGGTATCGTCAGTGATATGTATGTCTGTTTAGAGCCCGTTTGGATGTAAACAAAAAAAAGTATTTATTAGAGTTTATTTAGCTCTTTTTTAGTAGATAAATCTCTAATAGACTCTAAGAAGTTGGTGTCCGAACGGCCCCAAATAGAAGAATCCTAATAATAGTAATATCCACACTCAAAAGAGACATGAAAAGAAAGATAGGTAAGAAATGGGATTTGTAATACGATAGAAAAAAATATATATAAAAGGAAAAAAAACGAGTGGAAAATGATGAAGAGAAATTGAGTATGAAGTGTGTGAAAAATGATGGAAGAGAAAGTGAGTATGAAGTGTGTGTGTCTTTTTTATGCTTTGTTTGGATTCATGAATGAAAATAAAAAGGAAACAATAATAAAAGTTAATGAAAGAAAATAGAGGGAAAATAAAGTGACAAATTTAAGATAGTTTAGTTCCCTCAATATATATATCGTCAAAATTGTTTGCTGATTAAATTTGGCACAACTGTTGGAATACTACCGATGACTATGATTGTTGGTAACTTATGGACAAGGGAAGCTATCAATAAGTTACTAACCATCAAGGCCGTCGAAAAACTATTGACACCTCCAACGATAAATAAACAAGTGAGAAAGCTGCCGAAGATCTAAATCAACGATAATTCTATATTTTTATAAATACAATTGAATTTTTTTTGGCATAGTTTTTGTTGAAATTTCTTTTGACATAGTTAAAAAAAAATAACGAAGTTACCGACGACACATAAGAGTCGGTAATTGCCCTCCACAAAATTCTACTACCAACCGACGGGTCGTCGGTAATATTGATTATTTTCAACCGTGACATTTCCGTTGTGAACCCTAGCAAGAATCCATCCTAATTTTGAGAAGTTTTTTCGGATTTTAATTATATCCAACAAAATATTAAATTTTCCACCTCTTGGTGCAGTATCATTTTAATAACAAGAAGACACCACCATAATTGATCTTAAAGTTCACGCCAGCAACGACTCTGTGGACCATATCTATACTGAGATTGATTTTTTATGGCTGAACATGCCTCCATAGCTACAATTGAATATTTATCAAGTCAAGACATTTTCTCAAATTATCAGCCAGTCAGTAGCCACCCACCCAACAACCTCTTCCCTTTACAAATATAAAAGAATTCAATTTTTATTTTATTATAAGACTGGAAGGTGTATTCTGAAAAATAATAATGAGCACAACAAAAAAAAAGCACACGAACATATCCTTCAGAACTAGTAGGTTGAAATGTTCTCATCATTGAGACTTGTGAAGAAAGGTTAGGTACAGTCAATTCAAACTTCCCATTGCATAAGATGGAGGGGGAAAATGTGATGGTGGACAAATTAAGGCTTACCTATTCATGAATGGCCTAATAGTGGTATATAAAATGAACCCAAATTGGTATATCAGAAAGATGATAATAATAAAATCATTTATGTAATTCTTATTCAACGGTTAAATTTTTTTGGCATAATTTGTTTATGACTAACAAGTTTTCAGATGCAGCAAAAAAAACATTCTGTAACATAATTAATAACACATAGTCCAAATTAAATGGACTAAAAATACATTTAAATCAAATAGTAACATTCAACACTCAAACTTTTACTGTAGTGCATGTAATCTTTTGATATTTGAGGTTGCAGCTAGAGTAGAGGCCATTTTGATTTGGTTCTCATCCATGAAACCAGACATTTCTCCCGCTCCCACAAGCCCAAGCTCGCCCGCATTCGTTGGGTTAAGTTGTGTCGGAATATCCCACACTGGAAAAAATATTACCAAATGAGGATATATCAGTAAAAAGTAAAAACCATTAGCATATTGTTTTGGCGGTAACTATATTAGCATATATTTGAATCAAATATTTTGAAAAATTAACCTGTATTATTATTCATTTATTTTACATGAAATATTTCCATAGTATACAAATCGAAAAGTCAATATTAAATTGATAAAGAAAAATAGTAAAGAGTACAAAAAGAATTTGCACCTTTTGCTAGTTGAAAGGTTAATAGCAACTTTTTCTTCTCTTCCACTTATTTCACTATTATAATTTTTGTTTTCTCTCTCATCTCACATTTGTTCATCTTTAACCAACCTCACGTGAACACAAACCGTCCCGACATTCGACCACCCGACAAGATTAACCATAATCATGCATCGACTATCACCAATCAACAATTTGAATGCACACGTGTCCCGACGACCATCCATATCATATAAAATCTGTAATCGATGATCAGTTGAACAAGACTGTCGATTTCCAGCGATTAACATTTCATCTTAAACCAAGACACGCCAATAGAAGCCAAGGTCAGCCCAACAAGTTAGCGACGCTCTGTCCGGTGTTTTATCTATATTCTACCATTTTTTCGCACGAAAGAAATGGATCAACAAGAATACTCTTGAAAATTATAGTGCTGGTGGCATTTCCCATTAGAAGAAAAAAAAGAAATAGCTGCAGCCTCCACAACACCTACCTCCAACTCAAGCAGTCACCTCATATTTGCTTCTTTCATATAATATTGTTATGAGCAGCCAACCACACACACCATTCCATTCTAACTACCCCCCGCCACGTGACTCGCTGCCTGCACAACTCACCTTCACTCGTCACTATATAACAACCCTCTTCCCTTCTCTTCATTTTCACTCTTCTTTTCCCTTCCAACTCGCTCTCTCGACTCACTCAATTCTGCGACTGGATCAGGTACATGTTTCCCCATGCTAGATCTCCATTCCAATTCCTTCTAATCTTCACCTCAATTCGTGATCATGTGCTTTTGATTCCAATTTTGCTTCTCAATTTCAAATCTGCGGAGTATTCCAAGATCCTCTGCTTGATTGTTTGCTTTCGACTTCGGAATTCGAGTTTCTGTGATCTTACTTGTCATTTTTGGTAGATTTGTATTTTTTTTTTGGTAGTTGCACTTTGTTTGGTTACCGTGGGTTAGATGAGCCTTAGCTTTCTGGTTGGTTGGGTTTGGTTGGAGGGAGTTGTTGTTCGGGTTTTGGATCTGCTTCATTTTTCGGTTAAGGTTTTCAAATTTGATAATGTGATGATTCTGCATCTCTGTTCTCGTGATGATTTGTTAGTGATGGGATTCAATTTTAGTAGTGAATGAAATGGTTAATTCTGGTTTCCCCCCTGATTGAATTTGAATAGTTTTGGCTTTTTTCGGCATTACCAATGTGGGTGATCTTGATCTACACTGTTTTTCCTGATTGGATTTGTATTCAAAATCTTATGATAGTTTTCTATTAGGCTAATGAGGCTATGGAGTCTGAACTTTAAATTCTAGTTTGATGACATTCGGCATTCCGCTTATTCGGGTTATGAATTGTCGCGGATCATTTTTTTTCTCGCTTGTTGAATCTTTTAATGGTTAAAGTAGTTTAAACATGTTCTCGAACATATGAGTTGGGTGGGGGAGGTCCAGGGATCAATCCCTGGTGGGTGCAATTTATCTTTCCGATGTACAAAAAAAAGTAGTTTATTGATGTTAGATCTTGGAGAGATATTAATCTCTATGTGTGATTTCTACTGAAATGGACTATGGAGAATGTATTACATTGTAATGTTTTAAATTTGTTTTTATTATTTATATTACTTTCTAAAAGTGACTTTTGAGAATGTTGCAAGTATTCCTTTATATTGTTTCATCTGCAACATAGAAACTAATGCACCTGTTTGTAGTCAGATCTCTCTGATTCTTTAACATGGCGACCGGACAACTATTCTCTCGTACTACGCAAGCTTTATTTTACAACTACAAGCAACTTCCCATTCAGCGGATGCTTGATTTTGACTTCCTTTGTGGTTTGTGTCTGCTCTATCATCTTTATTTTATTCCGGATGGAAAAGATTTAATCATACAGTGACATTCATATTTGCTTTTAGTGTTAATGGAAGCTCTAATTTTTGTATTCGCAGGCAGGGAAACACCATCTGTTGCTGGAATAATTAACCCTGGTTCTGAGGGATTTCAAAAACTCTTTTTTGGTCAGGAGGAAATTGCCATCCCGGTCCATCCTACGTATGTACTACTCATTCATTTCTAAACACAAAATGTACTCTTTTTGCTTGGATTTTGGGTTTGATTACTCGTATCTGAGGGGTGATCTTTTTCAATTTAGTGGTCTCCTTACTAATTTCAGCATGTCGTTCAAGTAACCAACTTGTAGTGAATGACATTGTTTTTGTCTAAGTGTGATGTGTTCTTAGCCCCATGTTGACTTGTTCTGCAGCATTGAAGCAGCTTGTGCTGCACATCCGACCGCTGATGTCTTCATCAATTTTGCATCATTTAGAAGGTCAGTAAATTATTATTTATTTCAAATCTATGGTGCACAATAATACATGATTAGTTTGCATGTCTAAAATATTGCATAATATCATGTCATATCATATATTTATTTTAAACTAAGTTACATGATCTATTAGGAGTGGTTTCTGCAATTCTTTTTATTTAATGATTTGTTTCCTTTGTTTAATCGGACTAGGAATTTAGGAGTCTAGTATTAGAAAAGGGATTGGGATTTGTCTTTTCTATCATATCATATCACATCAGATGATTATATTCAATCGAAATTTCAAATGATTCGCTCCCAATTTCCCCTTTTACTTTTTAACCTATCTATCGTAGTCCTTCTAACAAGTGCAAATTGATCTACTTGCAGTGCTGCAGCATCATCCATGTCTGCTTTGAAGCAGCCAACAATTAGAGTTGCTGCTATTATTGCTGAAGGAGTACCTGAGTCAGACACTAAGGAATTGATTGCATATGCTCGGGCAAACAATAAGGTAGGTTAAAATGGAATTATGAACTTTATAGCTATACAATGACCGGAAAAAACTGATTTTAATGCTCGTGAAATGATAGGTTGTTATTGGCCCCGCCACGGTTGGAGGCATTCAAGCTGGGGCTTTTAAAATTGGAGATACAGCTGGAACCATTGACAATATAATCCACTGCAAGCTCTACAGGCCCGGATCTGTTGGATTTGTTTCAAAATCTGTATGTAGTTATTTGTGTCTTTATTGCTTTCATATTTCTCTCATTAGGGATAGACTTTTTATTGAAGCTTCTGATAATTCTGGCCTGCTTTTTTTATTGAGTACCGCTTTGAAGCTTCTGATATTTTGCAGTCCTGCAAAATATGCATTTTACTTTTATATACAATACTTTGTTTATTTATACCAGTCTTATACTCAGCGAAAGATTCCAACATTTGAAGCTAACTCATTCCAAATAGGGGCAGCAAGAAATTTAATTATAATCCTCATAGAGATGATTACAAATCATGTCTTGGGCCTTTTATTCTTGTCCATCATGGCTTAGTTCATCTAGAATCATGATAAATAGTCTCTTTCAAAAAAAAAAATGATAAATAGTCGAGTTTCTAGACAGCCTATTGATTACCTAATCCTTTTACAAGCTTATTGAGGAGGTTCAATATATGTTGAAACTAGATGCTAAACAGAATATAGATGTTCAAGAAACAGAAACAAATGAAATGGTTACTTACATTGAAACATGTCGAGCTCATATCCTCATCTTTGCATTTACTTTACATAATTTATATCTTCTTTATCCTTCATGGAAGAACCACGAGATTGCCATGAGATATTTTTGGCAAGATTGAACTCAATCGGATTATATATTTCAGAGTGAATGGTGATATGATAATAATTACGGCGAAACATTGATGTATCTACTTATCTCTAGAGAAGAGTAGTGCAGCTTAATGGCAACATAGCATAAATTTGTAGTTTACTTGCATTATAGGGCTCTTGAACATTAACAGTCACTTTATCTCTTTCTATAAACAATGGTTATTTTTTTCTAGCAACGATAAGATATTTGAATGAATTTGCTTTTATTTAAAGTTAAGAGTACTGGCTAGTGGTTTATAAAATTTTGAGTTCGAGTTTTATTTGACATGTAATGCAATGCATGGATTGCTCTAAGAGAATACAATCTTCTGAATTGCAGGGTGGGATGTCCAATGAATTATACAACACCATTGCCCGTGTAACTGATGGGATTTATGAAGGTAATATTTTGCTGATTTCTGATTTTATCTTTCTACTTTTTTTAATGATAATGTTGAGTTATATCCTGCTTTGCTAATTGCTATAGGCATTGCCATTGGAGGAGATGTTTTCCCAGGTTCCACCCTTTCTGACCATGTTTTACGGTTTAACAACATACCACAGGTATTTTTTTCCCACCTTGATGAAGTACATAAAATATTTGCAATCCATAAATAACTCACCAGACTATAGAGCATATCAGTTTTTCGCCAATGATTAATCTGGATTTACATTAAACCTCAGATTAAAATGATAGTTGTACTTGGAGAACTTGGTGGGCGTGATGAATATTCCTTGGTGGAAGCCCTAAAACAAGGGAAAGTGACAAAGCCAGTTGTTGCCTGGGTTAGCGGAACCTGTGCACGACTCTTCAAATCTGAAGTACAATTTGGTCATGCTGTATGTCACTTCTCCCTTTCAAAATGGTCTCAATTAAAGCATTCATAATGAAAGACAACATTCTTAATGTCCATTGGCACTTAATAAATCAGGGAGCTAAAAGTGGTGGTGAAATGGAGTCTGCTCAAGCAAAGAATCAGGCCCTAAAAGACGCTGGAGCTGCTGTTCCTACTTCGTTTGAAGCTTTTGAAGCTGCAATTAAAGAAACATTTGACAAATTGGTTAGTGTGCATGATATTGAAGTTTTCCACATCTTTAATTTTCTTTCCCCTCCCAAACCCCTGGAGTCGACAATCTTTTAGAGAAGTCTCTTTCATATCCTTGATCAGCTTTAATATTATTGGTTATCTTTTCTTAGGTTGAAGAAGGGAAGGTCACACCAGTCAAGGAAATAACTCCTCCACCAATCCCTGAGGATCTTAGCACTGCAATTAAGAGCGGAAAAGTGCGTGCTCCGACTCATATTATTTCAACCATTTCTGATGATAGAGGTATGGTTGAATCTACTAACTTCGTAATGTAGAAGCGTGGTATCTTTCTTTTGTTAGCCTAGACACTCAAACTAGAGAGTTAAACAAAAGTTTTCGTCCAATATTTTCTGAAGGTGAGGAGCCATGCTATGCGGGTGTACCCATGTCTTCCATCATTGAAAAGGGCTATGGCGTGGGTGATGTTATCTCTCTTTTGTGGTTTAAACGCAGCCTTCCTCGTTACTGTACTCAATTTATTGAGGTAGGTTATTCAATTGTGCTGAGATTTCCTCAAATATTTTCTCCCTTCCTTCTGCCATATGTTTAGCACCTGAGTATGCGAAATTGATCTAACTCTGTGGTCAAGCTTCTTTAGATAATTTTTGTGCTTTTAATTTTCCATTTAGATATTTCTTTCCAAAGCAAACCCTTGATATCATCTTCCAGCTTCTATGGTTCTGATACATTATATTGGTCAGATATGCATTATGTTATGCGCGGACCATGGTCCTTGTGTCTCGGGTGCTCATAATACTATTGTGACCGCAAGGGCTGGGAAGGACCTAGTTTCTAGTCTTGTATCAGGTAAATGCATGCCCTTTGGTCTATCTACTCCTGATAGTTAGCTTATTATAAATGAGGTGACCAAAATTTACATGCTAATAATTCCATAAAATGGTTAGTAATGAGCTTCTGAAAACAGGTTTGCTTACAATCGGTCCTCGATTTGGGGGTGCCATTGATGATGCTGCTCGCTACTTCAAGGATGCTCATGACAGGGTATGATTAATACATTTTCTATGAAGCTGGGTGGAACTAGAATAAAAGTGTTGTGAAGAGGGGTAATAAATCCTATTGGGTGTAAAATTATTTTGTATAAATAATTAGGAACTGAAGGGAAAATTTGAAATACTCCTCTCCCACAAACACCTTATTCTTCATCTTTCATCTAACATGCCATACTATATGCTTTGTCTTGTTACAGAGTCTTACACCTTACGAGTTTGTCGAAAGTATGAAGAAGAAGGGAATTCGTGTGCCAGGAATAGGGCATAGGTAATGCCTTCTGTCTGTTCATTCACAAGTACTAAATGATTATTATGTATCTATTGCTGATGCGGTTGCTATAACAATCTAATACTGAGGCTTCCATTTGCTTTGTGAAACAGGATCAAGAACAGGGACAACAAAGACAAGAGAGTTGAGCTGTTACAGAAGTTTGCACGAACTCATTTTCCTTCTGTGAAATACATGGAATATGCTGTTCAAGTTGAAACCTACACCCTCACGAAGGCAAATAATTTAGTTCTTAATGTAGACGGCGCAATTGGTTCTCTTTTCTTGGATCTTCTTGCTGGTAGCGGAATGTTCACCAAGCAAGAGATTGATGAAATTGTGGAGATAGGCTATCTGAATGGGCTCTTTGTGCTGGCACGTTCCATTGGTCTTATCGGGTGAGTTTAAACAAATTATGCACATTTCACATGGAGAGCACTTTGTACATTATTGTAGTTTTGGACCACTTTTCAGTTAGGTGGTCCTCACTGTGATATTGAATGTCTACTGTTATGTGAATCAATTGAAACTCAGAATCTCCATCCACCTCCAAATAAGAAGGTATACATGACCAAGTCTTATTTATTGCTCCTTGTCCAAAATTTCAGGCACACCTTTGACCAAAAGAGATTGAAGCAACCACTCTACCGTCACCCATGGGAGGATGTACTCTACACAAAGTGAGGATTTTGAACGGCTGGAACAACTTTGCCATATTTCAGACTTGCTTGGTGAAATCATGCATGAGATGGGGTGGAATGATATTTTTTTTAGCTGCTAGACTAGTGTTGTAAGATGTATGGTTGAAAAACCATCTTCAGTTCGTATGTTGTATTTAATTTCCAAAGAAATAATCATTTTTAAAATTGATTTTCCTGATCAAAATTGTGATCTCTGTTCTGTTGTGGCTTTAATAGGAATTGATCATAGTCCAAGACCAACCATGTATTCTGTAATTTTACGAAATGTTGTAAACCATAAGCTCGTATCATGTATGTTTCCATGTTTAAGGGTAACAACAACTTCAAATTTTCAATTCCTCATTCATGGAAAGATTGTGTTCCAATGAACATTCACTCAAACAATTGTGGTAAAACTGTAACTAGTTTCTTAGATATATGCCAATATCATACTACCAAACTAATAAAAAAATCGAAAAATAAGTACACCTATAAAAGAGATGAGAGGGAGATCAAAATAATCTCCTTTACATTCAACGATAATACAGCCACATAACAATTTGATCACCATTGTTTTTGTCCAAATTTGTTAATCATCTCAACTACAAGAAATGCATATGGATCCATTATATTCCCCAATGATGCAAAGCAAATTCCACCTAAGCAACATTCACGTGACGCCTAGGTTCCTGTCCTTTGGCCCAAATGATATAGACAAAATACACAAGCCCCACCCCTTTAAATTTATTTTTAGAAACACGTGCATTCACAATTCAGCTCTTTGGCACCCTCAAATGGCAAAATTATTGGTTGTCAATTGTGATGAGTCCTTACATTTAGATGCTTTGAACATATTGACCAAAAAAAAAAAAAAAGATGCTTTGAACATATTGCACAGGAAGCCTCTTTGTTCCATATCAAAAAGTTATGAAAGGATTGAAGAGCAATTATATGTTACAAAGAGTACTATTATATTGTCCCATCATGAACATTATTTTCCTTCTTTTTTATAATTTTTTGGAAGTGAGGTGATCATAATTCATAACCACTGCATATTGTTACTTATTAAAAGGAATATATGAACATTATCCTAGCAATAGCAATAATGGTAAATCATATTTCTATTGTTGTCGTTATTTCCTTGGACCCCAATATCAATGTAGCTATTTTATTCTCTACCACTCTTGTTTTTTTATCGTAGAATCTTGACTAGTACTGGAAATCTGGAATTATCATGCCATTACCTCGAGTGCTACTTTTTATCGCCTCATCTTCAACTATTCACTCTACTACCTTTTCACGTGCCATTATTTGCTTCATATTCTCTGTTTCAGCTACTTGTTTGGAAGCAACTTCTCTTACATTTTCATCAAAATCAATTTTGAATCCTAAAACTACTCACATAAACTTCTTCTTATAACTGATTTTGAGTTAGAATCAATTGTAGTAAAGTTTATGAAATTGCATATAATATGATTAAGCTGGTGCGTCCCTCTAACTATAATCTGGTGCTGTCAAGTTTGTCCAAAGTTGCAAAGTTTGATCCGGTATCAGTCACTTTAACTGATCGCCCCTTCTCAATTATGTTCGCTCAACCGCAGCCCCACCACAAACAAAACCAATGACAGGACAAGCAAACAAACAAACCAAAAAAGAAAAGAAAGCAAGATGTAAGATTTTTTCTTTTTTTATAAGAATTTAATGGTAATGCAGTGTCAGTGTAAACAATTTTTACACAGACATCCAATAATAGGTTGTCAAATTAGAAAATAAGCTTTTAATTTAATTAAAATAAAAAGGATCATAAATGCTTTTGAATACGTGACAGTCAATTATTAGATGTCTGTGTAAAAAATGTTTACACCGATAGTGCATAGTCATTAAACTTTTTTTGTAAAAGGAAAAATAACAGTAAAAGTATAAGAGTGATTTGCGCGACATATGTATTTAGTTGGGTTTTCAACGGCTGCTAAACGTGAAGTGTTAAAAAATGAGCAAAAAACACAACCATTAAACTCTTTTTATAAAAGGAAAAATAACAGTAAAGTATAAGAGTGATTTGCGCGACATATGTATTTAGTTGAGTTTTCAATTGCTGCTAAATGCGAAGTGTTAAAAAGTGAGCACAAAACATGTTTTTAGCAATGTTAAGCCGTCACAAAGTGTGTGTGATTTCAAATACAAATTTTATGATGGTTTGACACTGTATAGCCTAAAAATATGTTATAAATTTTTTTACACTTTATATTTAGCCGTTTAGTGACGGTTAAAAATTCCCGCTAAACATATATGTCACTCAATGTTACAATTCAGCAACTGTTATTGATACTTTTGAGTTAAGATTGTAAACTATTACAACATTTTTTCTTCAATTATGGGTGTTGTTTCACCTAGTGAGTACAAAAGACTAAACTAGGTCAAATGTTTCTCTAATTCAACCCTTTTAAATATGAGCATGTCTTCAAGACATCAATCACTACCCTGTTCTTATATTGTAAAAATTTATTACATCTTTGAATCAATACTAAATAGATCCTCTATTAGGTTTTGGTGCAATCAACAATGCAATTATGCTATTTGTAATTTTTGTGTCGACTAGTTATTAATGGAAGAGTTATTTCGACCCTTGATTTGTAAGATTATAAGAATATAAAAGTTTAGTCAGTCAAATCTACGCATGCATTTGACTAATGATATGTTCGTACAAACTTTTTCTTCTTCTCAAAATCAATTTTGAAACTCATAGATTACTTATCAGTTATCACAATTCATATAAGCTTCTTCTCATAATTAATTATAACTTTAGAGTCAATTGTAGAAAAAATTTTAAACATATATTAAATCGATCTTCATGCATGAACAATTGTACTTTATAATTTCATCAACTAATACGAATATAGATTGCACACACTTTAAGATAAAAATGAATATAACACTCTTATATACAGAATTGAAAAATCATTTATGTTATACTTAAATGTATCTAAATCACTTTAACATTAGTCCATATAAATACTCTTCCAGCAACATAATTTCCTAGTACGCCTTCCCCAAAAGCTACCTATTATTGGAAGTGTTTACTTTTTAGCATCCAAGTGATTTATAAAAATGAAATCAAACACACTAATAATTAAAACGAAAATGTATAATTATTTTTAAAGAACATAACTATAAATTCAAATATAGTCTATGGAACCAAAAAAATTCAAATATAGTCTTAGTGAGTCAATATACATACTCATTCATCACAAGTACACTGTGATTTCACATTAACTTCACTTGCAAAGTTTACTACCTTTGAGAGTACGTAGTAGCTAGAATTCATTACTTTTTCATTCCTGAAGTAATTTGGCCTCATAAAACTCCTCTAAATATGTATTTAAATCTTTCTTTAAACTTAACACCAATCAGCATTAAACCTAATCTTGTAAACATAAAGGGAAACCAAGCAGTAAAGCACTTTTATTTTATCTTTAAATTATAGGCCCACCCCTGTTTCAAACGTTTGAAAATTGATTGAAGCTGAATTAACAAAGACACTTGACGTAATCCGATATTAATAAGATAATCCCACAATTAGAGATAGATAAGGTGAAAGGTTTGTGACATAGATTCATTGCCTACCGCCGAAGACAATGAGGTAACCAGCACATCTTAGTTCAATAGTCGGTAAAAACAAACCACTTTCCCTTATAAAATTGTGTATTCAATTCTCGCCGATGTAAGAATTATGTCGGGGAGCGATAAGAAGCATGTTATGTTTTGTGGTGGTGACCGGAGCCGAACTCATCGGAACTAACTTTTTGTAACAAAAGTGAGGCCATCGAGCAATCGCGGGCAAGAAAAACGCCAAATCAAAGATAGTTCCATAACACTGCTAGCTTCTGCTACTCTCCACTCTTCTCCTATCACACTTCTTCTTCTCTGATCCTGAATTCTGATTTTCAATTTTGTGTAAAATGGCTTCAGCAAGCAGAAGAGGAGGAGGAGGAGGAGGAAGTGGTTCTGGCTCAGTAGTAGAGCGAGGAAAGGAGGAGGAGAAGTTGAAGAGAGGCGGCGGCGGCGGAGGAGGAGAATCGGTTATGATGCGGAAAGCCATCGCACAGTACACCGAAGACGCGAGGCTTCACGCCGTGTACGAGCAGTCCGGCGAGTCTTTTGACTACTCCCACTCGCTTCGTGTCACGGTGGAGTCCGTCCCGGAGCAGCAGATAACCGCTTATCTTGCTAGAATTCAGCGCGGTGGTTACATCCAGCCGTTTGGTTGCATGATCGCCGTTGACGACCCGTCCTTCCGCCTCCTTGCTTACTCCGATAACGCCCGTGACATGCTCGGGATAACTCCGCAGTCGGTTCCTTCCATTGATGACGACTCGTCGTCTTCGTCGTTCGCGCTCGGCACCGATGTTCGTTCCTTGTTCTCTCCCTCCTCCGCGGTGCTTCTCGACAAGGCGTTCGCCGCCCGTGAGATCAGCCTCATGAACCCTCTCTGGATCCACTCTCGAACCTCCGGTAGGCCTTTCTACGGTATCCTCCACCGCGTTGATGTCGGTGTTGTTATCGATTTGGAGCCTGCTAGGTCAGACGACCCTGCGCTCTCCATCGCCGGCGCCGTACAGTCTCAGAAGCTCGCCGTTCGCGCGATCTCTCAGCTACAGTCGCTTCCCGGCGGTGATGTGAAGCTACTATGTGACGCGGTTGTGCAGAGTGTCCGGGAGCTTACTGGCTACGACAGGGTGATGGTTTACAAGTTCCATGAGGATGAGCACGGCGAGGTTGTGGCGGAGAGCAAGAGGGCAGATTTGGAGCCGTACATGGGTTTGCATTACCCTGCCACGGACATCCCTCAGGCTTCGAGGTTTTTGTTCAAGCAGAATAGGGTTAGGATGATTGTGGATTGTCATGCTAGTCCTGTGGGTGTGGTTCAGGATGAGGCTCTGATGCAGCCTCTGTGTCTGGTGGGGTCCACGCTCCGTGCTCCTCACGGTTGCCATGCTCAGTACATGGCCAACATGGGTTCTATCGCGTCGTTGGTGATGGCGGTTATCATCAATGGGAATGATGATGACGCGGTTGGGGTTGGTGGCCGGAGCTCGATGAGGCTGTGGGGGCTTGTTGTTTGTCACCACACCTCTGCTAGGTGTATCCCTTTTCCGTTGAGGTATGCTTGTGAGTTCCTCATGCAGGCTTTTGGGCTGCAGCTGAACATGGAGCTTCAGATGGCGGCGCAGTCATTGGAGAAGCGAGTTTTGAGGACGCAGACCCTGTTGTGTGACATGCTTCTCAGGGACTCTCCTGCTGGGATTGTTACTCAGAGTCCTAGTATTATGGACCTGGTTAAGTGTGATGGCGCTGCGTTGTATTGCCAAGGGAGCTACTACCCTTTGGGTGTCACCCCGAGTGAGTCTCAGATAAGGGATATCATTGATTGGTTGTTGGCCTTTCATGGTGATTCCACGGGTTTGAGTACTGATAGTTTGGCTGATGCTGGGTACCCTGGGGCTTCTTCACTTGGGGATGCGGTTTGTGGCATGGCTGTTGCTTATATAACGGAGAAGGATTTTCTTTTCTGGTTCAGATCACACACGGCGAAGGAAATAAAATGGGGTGGTGCAAAGCATCACCCGGAGGATAAGGATGATGGGCAGCGGATGCATCCCCGTTCTTCCTTCAAGGCATTTTTAGAAGTGGTGAAGAGCCGTAGTTCGCCGTGGGATAATGCGGAGATGGATGCAATTCACTCTTTGCAGCTTATCCTGCGGGACTCATTCAAGGAGGATGAACATAGCGATTCTAAGGCTGTTGTGAACACCCATCTGGCTGAGCTAGAGTTGCAAGGGGTGGATGAACTGAGTTCCGTGGCTAGAGAGATGGTTAGGTTGATAGAAACTGCCACTGCTCCCATATTTGCCGTTGATGTTGAGGGCCACATAAATGGGTGGAATGTAAAAGTTTCAGAATTGACAGGTCTCCCAGTTGAAGAGGCAATGGGGAAGTCCTTGGTTCGTGATCTTGTGTATAAGGAGTCTGAAGAAACTGTGGACAGGCTTCTTTCTCGTGCTTTAAAAGGTACTTATTCTAAATCTCTAGTTTTGTGGCATATTCATTTAGTTTATTGGGTAGGAGAACACTGGTTAAACCACTAGGAAGGGCATGCCAATGTTGCCATTTTTTGTTTGCCAAAATTCTATTTAAATTGCTAACCTGATGACTAGAAGTTTAGTTGGCTTATAAAATACTTTAACTGTAGTACACAGTCAAGTCGAAAGCAATAGTTTCTAACAAGATAAATAGCTACTTTTTTCAAATTCCTGAGCACAAACTAATGGATGCACACACAATCATGCAATTAATAGTCGAGTCTTTGGTAATTCAATAATGACTGCGATGTGGGCATAGATTTCAACTGTTTTACAATGCAAAACTAATGAAAAAAGAAAAAATAAGAAGATTGTGAAAATTTTCACGGTTCAATCTAGTGTCTTTCCATGTTGGTTAGTTAGCAGTTTTATCTATTAGTCTTAAACTATATGGTTTACTTGGTTTGAGTAGGGGGAAGTGGGAAGATAAAAAAGTTGGAATCTTGCTTAGTATAACAGAAGTATGAAATGTTGGGAAATACAATGAACTCATATCTTGAGTTTACTTAGTTTAGCATTAGGAGAACTAAGTTGTTGATAATTGGTTGTACAACGGCATAACTTGAGTTTAATTAGTACAGGTGAAGAAGATAAGAATGTTGAGATAAAATTGAGGACATTTGGCCCAGAACATCAAGATAAGGCAGTTTATGTAGTGGTGAATGCTTGCTCCAGCAAGGATTATACAAATAATATAGTTGGGGTGTGCTTTGTTGGTCAGGATGTCACTGGTCAAAAAGTTGTAATGGACAAATTCATTAACATACAAGGTGACTATAAAGCTATTGTACACAGCCCAAATCCACTGATCCCTCCCATTTTTGCATCGGATGATAACACATGTTGCTTAGAGTGGAACAATGCCATGGAAAAGCTCACTGGTTGGGGTCGTGCAGATGTCATTGGAAAATTGTTAGTAGGAGAGGTTTTTGGCAGCTGCTGTCAGTTAAAGGGTTCAGATGCTATAACAAAGTTTATGATTGTCTTGCACAATGCGCTTGGTGGACAAGATACAGATAAATTCCCTTTTTCATTTCTCGACCGGCATGGAAAATATGTGCAAACTTTCTTGACTGCAAATAAGAGGGTTAGCATAGATGGTCAGATCATTGGGGCTTTTTGCTTTTTGCAAATTGTGAGTCCTGAACTTCAACAGGCTCTGAAGGTCCAGAAACAACAAGAGAAGAATTGCTTTGCTAGGATGAAAGAGTTAGCTTATATTTGTCAAGAAGTAAAAAATCCCTTGAGCGGGATACGCTTTACAAACTCTCTTTTGGAGGCTACAGGCTTGACGGATGAGCAAAAACAGTTTCTTGAGACTAGTGCTGCTTGTGAGAAGCAAATGTTAAAGATAATACGGGACGTTGATCTGGAAAGCATCGAGGATGGGTGAGTTTTCTAAGCAATCATTTAAAATCTTATAATTGTGGTGGAAGTGAATGTTAGTGTTGTAATATTTGGCTATATAAATCTGGCATCCCTCATATGAAACCTGCTAGGCTTGAAACATGACGAATTGTAGGAAAATTCAAAGTTATATTGCATTGAAATAAACCTGGTTTAGTCATTAAGTTCACTACATCGTCTTTCCCCCATATAATAATATAGTCCTACTCCTGATACTATTAGATAATACTGACTGGTTGATGATAAAGAATGAGAACATGAGAATTCTTTTGTCTGTTAATGATGGAAAGAAATAACAAGTAGAATAATACCTTGTGTTCTCGAGAATCTAAGTAAAGCATGCTGGTACATACTCTTGATGATCATAACAAGATGAAGATCTAATCATGTATGTTATCGTACAATTTTATTAACTAACTAATTGTTTAATTGGTAGCTTTCTTTTCTTTTGATATTGTTCGTTATAACTGAGGTTAAAAAGTCTCAGTTGATGTTATTTAGAATTTTCTAGCATTCTGCAAAATTGTGTGAAAATTAACTTAATGCAGTCAATCCAAGGTCTTTTCAAATTCTTTATTTCTGATCGGTTTTGTCCCTATCCATGTTTAATCAATGTCATGAAGTTTTGTGATGTTTTGCTTTGATCTGACAAAATACAGCAACACCCTTGATTATCAGTAGTTTGTCAAAGGTCCATGTTTTATGTGTTTGCCAATGATGTGATTGTGCATCAATATCACTTGTCTTCTATGATTCTTTTAAATAGACTATCTCAGACAAAGCTCCCATCAATCAGATATGTATACTGCCTTCTTGGCTGGATATGTAAACTTGGCGAATCATATCTAGCATTGAGTATAACATATCAATTCTATCCTAAATTACCAGGGTTTGCTAGTAGGTTGATACTTTCATGTTTTGAGGTCTTTGATAGTTAGCTCTAGCCTGCTTATTTGATTTAATGTCCTTCTAAACTTCCTGCTTTATTTCCTGTTGTTGTTAGGTCCCTGGAGCTTGAAAGGGGAGAATTCTTGCTTGGGAATGTCATAAATGCAGTAGTTAGTCAAGTAATGGTCTTGCTAAGAGAAAGAAATCTACAGTTGATTCGTGATATTCCTGAAGAAATCAAAACATTGGCTGTTTATGGTGATCAGTTGAGGATTCAACAAGTATTGGCTGATTTCTTATCAAATGTTGTGCGGTATGCACCATCTCCAGATGGCTGGGTAGAGACTCATGTATACCCAAAAATAAAGCAAATTTCAGACGGGCTCACCCTTCTCCATGCTGAATTTCGGTACAGTGGCATGACCCTCATGTTATCTTCATTATTTTTTTCAATGGAATAAGGTTTTATGAATGATAGTTACATCTTTGGGTTACAAGAACCTCAGGTTTACTTACTGTTTTAATATGACAATGCAATATTTGAATATTCTGAACCATTGTAATGTAGGCTGTTCTAAAATTTGAATTTCCCATTTGAACTCACCCTTAAGAAGGAAGATACCAATACCTTTTAATTAACCATTCAGTGACTAGTAAATTGTGGATTACTGAAAAGACCTTCCCTGTGCCTCTCTGGCTGACCATAAAAAGAGGTTTACTATTAGCATCCCTTATGTTTACTTGACATTTCACATAATTTTTCAAAGAGATTACAGAAAAGAAGATAAAGTTGCAAATGCATTGTATCATTCCAGTTCTTAGATGTATATATATTTAACAACTTGTAGTTTAGTGCTAAAAGAATGGTGTTTTCTGTCTTATAATTTGGGTTGGGCCTAACTCTACCCCAAAAGCTAGCTTAGAGGTGAGGGTTGATCTACCCTATATAAGGATTTATTAGTCATATCTCTAGTTAAAACAAGACTTCTTAACACATCCATCATCACGCGCAGGACTGGACATCTGCGGGTGGTCCATCCATGTATGGGTGGATTCTAATACACAGATCTAGATAAACTCTAATACTATATTAGAATTTGGTTTAGACCTAACTTTCTGTCTAGTCAATTTTCACCTGGTTATTATTTTCAATTGGATACTATTTGAGAATGTTTGTTTTCTATGTTTTGCGAAGGTTGGTATGCCCTGGTGAAGGTCTTCCTTCTGAATTGGTTCAAGACATGTTTCATAACAGTCGGTGGGTGACTCAAGAAGGCCTAGGGCTATGCATGAGCAGGAAGATTCTGAAGTTAATGAACGGCGAAGTCCAATACATCAGGGAGGCAGAACGGTGCTACTTCTTTGTTCTACTTGAACTACCGGTGACACGCAGAAGCTCTAAAGGTGTTAACTAGGTATTTTGAAACTGTAAGATTAAAGCTCAGGCAGCACCTCTCATGTTGACTGATAGATAGATTGCTGTGTCATATGCTCGGATTACACTCACCAGACAAAGCAACATAAGGTACAACCATTAGAACAGACTGACCTGGCCAGTTATCCCTGTCACAATTAATTCTTTCAAATTTGGGTTGCTATTTTTGCACCCTGACAAAACATGTTCAGTGCGGCAAGAGTGGCTAGTTAATCTGTACCTAATTGTAACCTTAAATCTTACTGATAAACTAATGGGAGAGTAGATAAAGTGCTGTGTCACCGGTATGTGTACATCTTCATGGCCAAGTGGATTTACTGCAAAACAGTCCAGGCAAAGTGCTTACTGCATTAGCAGCTGCAATGGAAACTGCTCTTTGGATTGATCTGCATTCATCTCCTGCTCTGTTCTGAAAGTAACAGCTTACACCACTTGTTTCCATGTTTACTAATAATTGTATAATCTCTATCTGCAACAATCCGCATTGTTGCTTTTCTACTCCCCTGTCCCTACTTTACTCTTCCACCATCACCTGTACATTCCTTCCTTCTCTGTAATAAAAGCTGGTTTATCTTGTATTTTTTTGGAACTTGGTGAAAGCTAGCCATTTCTGAATAACAAATGAATATGCATTTCTCTCTTTCTTTATCTGTACTGGTGTGTGGGTGTTTGCATATTCATTTTATTCTTCAGCACATTGATAGTTGAATTAGAACCCGTTTGGAAGCAGACCAAAGAACATTTATTGGAGCTAATCTAGTGTTATTTTTAGTAGATAAGCTCTAATAAGAGTGTTATTTGGTTCATATCCAAACGGGCTTAGTCACAACTGCCAGTCCAGAAAGCACTAGTTAGTGAGTGAATATCCATAGATAACTAAAAACCAGATGTTGTTTATGATCTTGAAAGCTTGGTAGTGTTTGTTCTTGAGTTCACCATTCAAATGTCACATGTTGGAAAATTGTCCAATCATTTTACATTGTCCCATGAGGTTATATATTTTGAGAGAATAAATATACTTTTAAAATATTTCGGTGTTGCGCTGGTTTCGAATTGAGGACTTGTTGGTTGGGTGAAATTTCCAAACCAGCAAACCACTTGGGAATCTGATATACTTTATAAATATTGAAATGTAATTATTTTACAAAAATAAGATGATTCAAATTAAGATTGTGAAACAAGATGTTAATAGCATCTCCAATGTATGCAAAAGGCAGTAAGAATTGCCTGTGAAAATAACACACATCAGCAGACACTGTAGCACTTTGAAAAGCACCATGAATATTGAGGTTCCTAAAACTTGCTTTTTTTCATACCATGCAGCATAATGAAAAGCTTCTGCGTTAACTTTATCTGGTTATGGAGTGGAGTCGATTATTTTTGTTGAAGAAAAGGTTGCACTACACAATGGAAGTTCATGGCCAGGTACATCTTGCCAGATAAGTTACTTTACTTTTTTGCACATGTAGCTCCCTTGAAAAAGATATTCCATTATTTGTTTCTTTACCTGTGACATGTAGTAACCCTGAAGTCTGAACAATGAACACATATATGCATGGTCTTAAATAGATAAACATTCCATGCTACTTAACATTCTTTGTACATTATATTTTACATAGTTTTCCTTGTGAATCATTTTAATTTGGACATGGATAATCTGCTTTAATGGGAGCAAAAAGGTCAACTAGTCCACATATATGGAAACTAACCCATGTGTGAAACCTTTTAAAATTACCTTTCCTCTCATAAAAATAGCATTTGTGTGAATATCAGCTAACTATAACATGAAGAAAGTTTCATCTCAATGACTCGATCCATAAAAAAGTCATGTTCACTTTTTGTCTCAAACTTAGTGTTAATGTTTATTGTTTGCACTGATTGAATAACCATACCAAAATCACTTCTTCTTTAAACTATATTTCCAAAAACATGAAAACATATTCCCAAACACACATACATCGCCCAAGAGTAAATAAAAAAAGAGAAAAAGCTATATTGCTGATTTGTGTTATCTGCTTGGAAGTTCATGTCCAATTACTGAGGGAATGGCACTTTCTGTTCAAGTGACAAGTCAAACTTTAAAGCAGTGCAACTCTAACTTTAATTCCAATTAAATACGAATATTATATCATATTATCCCTTAACTGTAACACAGAAGGATGGATAGCCTCATTTCATTCGGTGCATTGTCTCTTTCGAGGGTCCCAACCTTCAAGTGGGTGCAAGGCCCTCATAAATTTTAAACATCTTCAAGCCGCCCAATATCATAGTAGTAGTTAGCAAGGTTCTCAATATTTTGTTTTCGATAAAAAGTGAGTAGATTAACCAACACAAACTTGTTCTAAATTAAAAAATTGTCAAATTCAAGTTTATGAAAATAGAATTGTGTTAAATGCTTGGTGAAGAAAATTTTGCCGCTCAAATAGTTTTATCTCGACTCGAATATAAATGCATTAGCAGAAGTAGATGATACATGCGGTTTAAAAATTAAACTTTTTCTAATACATTCTTTATTAGTAGAAGTTTCTACTACTCGTCTACTCCCACTATATCATGTGCGATGCCCATTCCTTATTTAGTGAGTCATGTGAGTGAGGAACGTAATTAACACATTCTATATTAGCATTTCTAATAGCTGAAGTAAACCGCCTATGTAACATTGAAAATTGATACAGATAGAAAAAATTTAAAAAAATAAAATCTCTTTCATTCAAACATTCTTGGGATTTTTTATGTAAAAGGATATTGGCAGTTCCAATAGCTGAAATAAACCGACTATAACATTGAAAATGTTCCAGCTGGTAGCAAGATCATATAAACCCAATTCAGCAGGTTAATTTATAGGAAAATGTTTGCCCTCGAGTGTCAATTAGCATAAAAGGATACTAGGTAAAGGCACATGTGACATGTTCATGTCTCCGTTCATGTCTAGGGACATTGGTATAATTAAAGAATAGCATTTTGTGCCTCTCTACTATTACCCACACCCCTTAAAAAGAGTTTTTTGCACTACTCAACTATCAAACCTTGCAAGAGAAACATAATGAAAATATCTCACGACATGTTTGGACTTTGGATCCATGATTAAGTTTTTTAAAATTGTTTCTTTGTTCATCAAAATTGCTCATTGTAGCTTCTTATATAACTACTTTCTTTTAGTCTCATTTCAGTCGCTTAGTCATTTAATCGATAGACTCAATTGTAACAGTTTTTCACAGTCACAATAAGAAAAAAAATGAAGAAAATATAATACTAGAGGTTTGGAAATGCTAGAAATTGTATTCATATGTAGAAATAATTAATTTTATACTATTACAAAGTAAAAGAATTTCACTATTTTTTTAATAATTTTATATAATAGTTAAATCAATTAGCTCCGGTCACCATCACCATCATGGGTCATTGCATACTTCTAGGACCATAGGTCGTTTATAGTGGTACTTATAAATCGTTTATCAACACAGTCCTTACATCGACAGCTGATTTTGAACACACAATCAACACAGTCCCCACATCGGCAATGACACTCGAATGCACAAACTTCTGAGAAAAAGTGGTTCGTCCTTACCAACTGAGACTCAGGTGTGGTAAAGGTCAAATGTCTTTCCGAGACTGCGGTTCCTTGGATTCGAACTCTCCATCTAGGGGTTTAAACATTCACTTTTACAACTGCGACCAACACTCGTAAGCTGTAATGTTGTGATTAACTTGGTTAACATAAAATGAAATGATCCAATTAAATAAATAAGTAAATATGAAGGTTTCCCCTGATTCTGCAATTAACACCCCTGTTTTCCATTAACTTTCAAACCAAAATGAAGGTTAGAGATAGAGAGAGTTCATTACCTTCATTTCTTTAACATTAATTTCAGGTAGCTACTATTTGTTGTCTTCACTTTCTTGGTGTCTCACGTTACACTAGACAGCACCTAGTAGACACACACAATATACATATCTATCATCTCTTGATATTTTTTCACAAAAGCAACACTCCAAAGAAACAATTAATAACTATAATAAATAAACACACAACAAAGAGCTCATTGACCCTTTCTTCTCTTTCTCTACTCTGTTCTTCTTCTTAGATTCTCTTCTTTCATTCTTGAAAACTTGATCGAGTTTCACCTTCTGGGTCATCGTGAAATCTCCAAAAATGGGTACCCCAGAAGCAGAGGAAGAGCTTGTCAAGAAGATAGAACGTTTAGAAGCTGGTCACGTTCACCTCAAGCAAGAAATGTCCAAGCTCAAGCTCTCTCAACGCCGCAGGTCTCACTCCGTCTCACCGCAGCGTTCACGCCTCGCTGGTGGTGGCGGTGCTGCTAACAAAGCTCCTTCTTCTCCTCTGCAGAGAGAGAGTCGCGGTGGTGGTGGTGGTGGTCAAAATGGTGGCAAGTATCTCAATATCTTGCAGTCAATGGGTCACTCTGTTCATATACTTGATCTTCAATGTCGTATCGTGTACTGGTGAGTGAGTTTTTACTGTTTCTTCATGTGGGGTGTTTTGTTTTGTTGCAAATTTGGAGAAAACTAGGAACTTGTTTTTTTTTTTTACTGGTTTTTTGGGTTGAGTTTGTTTGGTCATCATTTTGCAGGAACCCTAGTGCTGAGAATCTGTATGGTTATGCAGCAGCTGAAGTTCTTGGCCATGATGGGATTGAGGTGGTGGTAGACCCTAGAGAAATTGCATTAGCTAATGATATATTCAACCGTGTGAAAATGGGAGAGAGTTGGACTGGTAAATTCCCTGTGAAGAATAAGATGGGGGAGAGTTTCATTGCTGTGGCAACTAATACACCTTTCTATGATGATCATGGAAGCTTGGTTGGTGTTATTTGTGTCTCAAGTGATTCAAGACCCTTTCTTGAAACAAGAGTTCCCTTGTCAGGAGGGAAGAATGCAGCACCAGATTTAGGTTCCAACTTTCCTAGAAGTGGGAGTACAAGTAAACTAGTCCTTGACTCTCAGCAGCCACTTCAAGTTTCTCTAGCATCAAAAATTTCAAATTTGGTTAGTCTTTTTTTGCTCTTGTGCTGTTATTTTTCTGTATTTAAGTATAGCTTGGCAATTGGCATGTCTTGATGTTGTGACCGTTATAACAGGCATCGAAGGTGAGTAACAAAGTTAAGTCTAGGATGCGGACTCGAGATAATAATGTTGATGGAGGAGAAGGTGGGAGTGGAGAAAGTCAATATTCTGAGCATAATGTTCCTTCTGACCAGAGAGAGGATGTGAATTCCAGTGGAGCTAGCACACCCAGAGAAGGGGTGCCACAGTCTCCTTTTGGTGTATTTTCTCAAGTTGAGGAGAAATCCCAAGGAAAAAACTTGAGGGACTCTGTTGATGAGAATGAAGGAAAACCTATTCGCAAGATCATAACTTCTAAGGCTGAAGCATGGATTCAAAAGAGAACAATGTCATGGCCATGGAGAGGAGATGATCGGGAAGAATCCGAGGGAAAGAATGTCGGCGTTGCTTGGCCTGGGTCACAGGGTGATCAAGAAAAAGAGACAGTTAACCAGAGAAACTTATCTGTCAGGTTGAAGCCAGAAAGCCAGGCAGTTGAAAGTAATCAACCTGTTAATAATGAGGCTTCAGGATCCTGGTCCTCCTTCAATGTTAATAGCACAAGCAGTACCAGCAGCTGTGGGAGTGGCAGCAGTTCTGCTGCCAATAATAAGGTGGACATTGACACTGATAGCTTGGATTATGAAATTTTGTGGGATGACTTGACAGTGGGAGAACAAATTGGGCAAGGTACTCATGCTCTTTACTAAGTTGCATGCTTGAGAAAATAAGCTTTGAAAATATCTATAGGTCAACCAAAAGACAAGTTGTGTAAACAAACTTGACATATTACCTTTATTTTGAGTTGTAATTTGTTAAGTTTATTTGCTTCTTTATGAGGCCCTGATAATGCCCTTGCTTTCAAACCGAAATATCTAGTGATAGATGGTTATTGTGTATGCTTTATGTGTTTTCTATTTACCTTTCTGTTGTTTCCTTGCAGGTTCTTGTGGAACTGTGTATCATGCTCTGTGGTATGGATCAGTATGTTCTTTTCTCTCCCTGTAATTTCCGGTTTAAAGTTATTATGATAAAGAACGTTATATCAAACATTTGTTCAATATTTTAGTATGTATTACTGAAATTGTTATGCTGCAGCTTGAATTGTTAGCATTTAATACAGAGGTCCTCTACTGTGTTAAATTGAAATTCGCACAATACTTTAATTAAGGTGTCATTAAAATTCTGAAAAACCTTTGGAATGCATATGATAAGTGTTAATTAAACTTTGTTTGCTGCAGTTCTGATTTCAACCTGTGTTTATCTTTCTGTAGGATGTTGCCGTCAAGGTTTTCTCAAAGCAAGAGTACACAGATGATGTGATACTGTCCTTCAGACAAGAGGTATGCTTTTTGGCAGTCTAATTTCCTTTATGTTTAGAGCTAGAATATAATAGGTTTCCTTTTTTGGATTTTACTTTCATGATATTTTTACAGTTAAATCATCTTTGTTGTTTTTTTCTCCATGATATATATTGCTTTTATTTGTTATTTACACCAATCCACATACATGTTTGATTCTATATGAAAGAGTTTTGGTGTATTAATATGCAAACTTGGTTCAGTCTACGAACCATACTTTTGAGATTGCTTCATTTAGCTTGGTTATATTCAATTCAATAAGGATCAATTATCATCCTGCCGACTCTGCAAACACATAAAAGGGATCAGTAGAAGCTTATTTTTTCATACTGCCAATAGATATGCTCTTGCTCTTGTCATACATATTCTCTCCCTCAAAGTAACTGACATTTTACTCCAATTTACTTTGACAACATGGATACATGATATCAGTGTTTTAACTAAGATTATATAATATTGATAGCTTTACAACTCTAAATAGTAAATTAAAAATGTTTCATTTAAATTGGAAGAAGTGGTAAAACCGTATAACTCAGAATTGGAACAATGCTGAAACCGTGTCAGAGATAGTGGAGCCGTAGCTATTAGGTTAAGGTATACACTTGTTCTTCCACTTCCTAATGATTTCCTCTTTGATTATTTTTTGCATTTACTTCCATAATCAGACATGTCGCGTTATATTGGGTAGTTTCCATGTTAAATTTGAACCTCCCTATAATTTCCTATTTATGACATTGATTTGACAATGTTCTTTATGAGAAGGTATCTGTCATGAAAAAACTTCGCCATCCAAATATCCTTCTCTTTATGGGGGCAGTGACTTCACCTCAACGTCTATGCATTGTAACAGAGTTTCTCCCACGGTTTGTCCTGAACTTTATTTCTGATATCCTCTGTATCAAGAGCACGGAGTTTCTAATTTTTTCTGCTATGTCACAAAATATTGATTTGTGCTGATAATTTTTATAACCATTTTATTTTATCAATTCAGTGGAAGCTTGTTCCGTTTGCTCCAGAGGAATACTTCTAAATTTGACTGGAGACGGCGAGTTCTTATGGCCTTAGATATTGTAAGTGTTTAATAACATCATCATGGACAATATCTCTATTTCTCTCTCTCTCTCTCTCTCTCTCTCTATATATATATATATATATATATATATATATCTTATTTGTTCTAAGTAAATATATCACATTCTTATGATGCTGAAGTTTGTGGGGGAATGGAGGCAATGGCATGTTCACTATCTTTTCCATCTCTTTTCCCTTTTCGATGTTTTAAGAGATCTCTTCTTAGATCACTACTTGGTTTTGACTTTAACTTCTATTTGTTATCATAAGAAAGAATCTCTATCAGTGAAATTGAAGCAATGTGTATGCTTTCACTTTCTATAGGCTCGAGGTGTAAATTATCTTCATCATTGTCACCCACCTATTGTCCATCGAGACTTGAAGTCTTCAAATCTTCTAGTTGATAAGAACTGGACTGTCAAGGTCTGCCACTTGTCACTTTTCTTTTATTCTTCATATGTTTGGCTGTATAATTTCCTTAAGGAATTATAGTATTATTTTTTCTTTAGCTACTCCTAATCATGTGTTGGCTGAACAGGTTGGTGATTTTGGTCTTTCACGTCTTAAGCATGAGACGTATCTCACAACTCGGACAGGAAAGGGCACGGTAGGCTCTCATTTGTTGTGGCCTATAGATCATTGATCTGTTTGAAATTATGCCCTTTAAATTGTATCTTCTACAGAGTCATAATATCTTGCTGATTATCCTGGCATTTTTGCGCTTTGTAGCCTCAATGGATGGCGCCTGAAGTTCTTCGTAACGAACCCTCTGATGAGAAGTACGTCTGCTTTATGCTCTCAATTGTTCTCTACTTCTCTCTTTTTCTCTCATGTTCTCACTAAAATCCCACTTCGGATATCTAATTTGCTGTTTCTTGGGAACATCAGGTCTGACGTTTACAGCTTTGGGGTGATATTGTGGGAACTTGCGACTGAAAAGATCCCTTGGGATACTCTCAACACAATGCAGGTATTTTTTTTATTAAAATGAATAGATATGCAAAGTGATGTGATAGTTAAGCTTATTGAATGAAGACCACTGAAAAATTGTTTTCATTGTTCAAGCATTTAGTATAAGTTAGTTTTGTTATTCCATTGCTTGAAGTTAAACCACGTTCCTGTAGAGGATGCACACGTTGGTCGTGTTAATTGCTTCATGGCTCTTGCAGGTTATTGGAGCTGTTGGTTTTATGAACAATCGGCTAGAAATTCCAGAAGATGTTGATCCACAGTGGGCTTCTATAATAGAGGGTTGCTGGCAAAGGTTTGCAATCTTGTCATTATGTCATGCTTCATACTTTTCATTTCTTCCTCTCAGCTATAAATATCCAAACACAGATATCAATTGATGTTTCATCAAAGTAGGGCAAACAGCCGTTGAGCTTAATGCTGAAATTAATTCATGTAGCTATCTTGAAGTTGTAGCTTTAACTAAACAGGGACAAAATTGTAAACTAATCACAAAAATAGTGCACTTTGAAAACAATTGGCTTAATTGCACTTTTCATCCCTGATGTAACACGATTGTGCAAAATTGATCCCCTTTGTTTAAAACAAGCGCTTTTAGTCCTACTTGTTATTAACGTGAGCGATTTTGGTCTTTCCATCAATCTGCCGTTAAAAACTGACGGAATTCGCTGATGTGGACTCATTAATTGATATGACAAGTCATATCAGCACGCCACTTGGATAATTGTTAAATAATAAAATAAATAAAATAAAGGGTTAATTACACATTAAAAAATATAATTAAATAACAAATATTGAAAAAAAAAATCTAAATCTCTTTCTTCTTCATCTTAATTTTAGATTCCCAGAATTACATAAATCTCCAAATCTTCATGGCAATCTTCCATCTTCTTCAACCAAACCCAGAAAATTCATCTTCCTTCTTCATGGACAAAACCCAGAATTCTAAAACTCATCCCCAGAAAATTTAACTCCTTAGAGAACACAACAAAAACACCAACCCTTGCATTCAGCTTCAGCACATCATGGTCAGATCCAACTTCTTGGCATTTCCTCCAGCTTCAGATCCAACCAGAAACATCATTTTGTGAGAGACTAGGCAAAATACTCTAGCTTCAGGTCCACGGTCATGGTCCTAAAACCCAATCAACAAACCTAAAACTAACTCAATCAAGAATTAAAATCCAAACATGAATGAAAAGCACACATGTTGGGAACGGGGTTGCCCCAAAACAATATAGGAAGAGAAATCTCAAGAAAATGAGAATCCCTTTTGGGGGAAAACTACTGGGTGGCTTGGAAGTTGAGACAAGATTGAGAATGATCCTCCAACACATCAGTATCAGTATTGGGCACGCCGTACATAATCCTCTGCCCCACGACGAACACGCTACCCTTCACCGCCGCTGCCATCACAGGCTCCGCGAGCACGATCGCGCCGCTGGCGACCTCTCTGGTGAGCCTATCATGGATCTCATCAACTAGCTTCGAGAGCGGGAGGTCGCTCTCCTCCAACAGCGCCGCAACAACAGCATTTCGCGACCCCCCCCGCACTGACTCAACTCCACAACCACCCTCTCACACATGACCTCCCCGTAGTATCCGAACAACCGCTCGAGCTCCCTCTCGAGGAGCTCAACATGTGCGCGCTTCTCTTCAGAGGTCCGTAGGTTCTGCAGAAGAGAAACGGCATCCTTCTTCCGCTGCTTCAGAGCATCGTTCTTCCGGCGATTAGGTTTCGGATCTTGAGAAGGAGGAGGTGGTTGTGACGGCGGCGGAGGAGTGTTTTCGAGGTCGATTACGACGGTGTCTTCCATTTTTACCCCAAATCGGAGATCTGGGTTGAGAAGAGGAAGAACCCTAATTGTGATTGTGGGAAATGAAACGGGAAATGCTAAATTTGTGAATATAAATGAGAAATGGGAAAGTGAAATTTAGTCAAAAAAAAAAACCACCAGAAGTAAATTGACCAAAAAGAAGAGGAACAAGAAGGTTGGGTCCTGGGTTTGGGGAGAACTTCTGGGACGGCACAAAGAAGAAGAAGAAGGAGGAGGAGGCAGGGATGGAGATCACAGGGAGATAAGGTTTCTTTTTTAGGTTTTGTTTTATTATTTTTAAATTTTGAAATTAAATTATTTTTTAAAATTAGTTACTGAATTAGAAATTTAAGGTTTTATTAATTATTTATCCAAGTGGAATGCTGACATGGCCAGCCACGTCAATTAATGAGACCACATCAGCAAATTCTGTTAGCTTTCTGACGGTAGATTGACGGAAGGACCAAAATCGCTCACATAAAAAACAAGTAGGACCAAAAGCACTCGTTTTAAACAAAGGGGATCAATTTTGCTCAATCATGTTACATCAGGGATGAAAAATGCAATTAAGCCAAAACAATTTAGCATTCTGGGTGGTTTTGTCAGCCATCTTGTGATGTCACTAATGGCTCTTGTCCTCATCTCTCTTATAAAAATGTCATGTGGACAGGTGCTACTAAAAAATAAAAATAAGAAACAATTGTGTTATGTGGCAGTACCATGATCAGTGGTGCTTATCCACAGTACTTGACTCTCCACATTAAAAAGAAATAAAACAGAAATAAGAACTCAATGTCATGAGGTGTTGCCTGATGAACTCAAGAATCAACTACTGTATTATTGAGAAAACAGAGTATCAACTCTCAAGAATTGAGGTTGAACTCGAGATTACAACGATGGAAACTGGAATGCAACACAAACCCTAGCCTCTGGAATTCGAGATCCAGAATCTCCCAAATCCTAACCAACTCGATAACTCCTCAACTGAATGACCCAATCCCTATTTATACTAATTGCTAGCTGTCTAACAGAATTGTATTGCTGACATCAGCATAACAGCTAAGCAGCTATATTAGAAGTAACCTTCTAAGGCTTACTTCCCTTATGTTTCCTAGTATATACCTTTGTAAACCTAGACTTAGGTATTTTAGGGATAGAACTATCATCAATACCCCCCCCCCCCCCAGAAGTACCACCTTGTCCTCAAGGGGAAAGGTGGGAAAAGCTTCATGAATCTTCTCAGCTGATTCCCAGCTATTCTCACAAGCAGGAAGGGACTGCCACTGAATAAGCACTTCCACAACTCCCTGGGTCAATTCTCTGACAGCAAGCACTTCCTCCGGTTCAACCAGCAGCTCATGGTCCTCGGTCAAAACAGAAGGCAAGTCCTGAACTTGGAAACCAGTACCAATTGCTTTCTTGAGTAAGGAGACATGGAAAACTGGATGTATGCGACTGGTAGGAGGCAAATCCAATCTATAAGCAACAGTACCAATCCTAGCAGCCACAGGAAAAGGGCCATAAAACCTAGGACTGAGCTTCTCATTAAGCTTCTTAGCTAGGGATCTTCTTCTATAGGGCTGAAGCTTGAGATAAACCAAGTCCCCCACTTGATATTCAACATCCCTCCTTGATTTGTTAGCATATTTCCTCATCATGTCTTGGGACTTCAAAAGATTAGCTCTCAAATCCCCTAATAGTTCATCCCTGTCTGCTTGTAACATTCACAGCCTCCAACTTAGAAGGAATTGTAGTGCCATGGAGTAGCAAAGGAGGGTCCCTCCCATAAAGAGCCTGAAAAGGAGACATTTTTGTAGATCTATTGTAGTTGCTATTAAACCAAAACTCAGCCCAAGGTAAGCAAGTAACCCACTGTTTTGGTCTAGAGCCAGTCAAGCATCTAAGATAAACTTCAAGGCATCTATTCACAACTTCTGTCTGGCCATCAGTTTGGGGATGATAGGCAGAGCTATACTTCAGTTTAGTCCCTGAAAGTCTGAACAATTCTTTCCAGAAGCTACTCAGGAAAACTGAATCCCTATCAGAAACAATAGTATTAGGAAAACCATGAAGTCTCACCACTTCTTGTAAGAAGGCAGCAGCTACATCAGGAGCTGTGTAGGGGTGACTGAGAGGAACAAAATGTGCATACTTTGTCAACCTATCCACCACCACTAAGATAGTGTCCTTCCCTTTAGACTTAGGAAGCCCACCAATGAAGTCCATGGACACATCAGTCCACACTTGAGTGGGAATAGGCAAGGGTTGAAGTAATCCTGCAGGAGACAAGTTATCAACCTTGTTCTGCTGACAAACTTCACATTGAGCCACAAAATCCCTGATGTCCCCCTTCATTCCCTCCCAATAAACCACTGCAGCCAACCTCCTATAAGTTCTGAAAAAACCAGAATGTCCTCCAACCAAAGAAGCATGGAATTCCTTGCACAAGATAGGAATCTTGTTAGAAAGTTTAGGCAAAACCAACTTGCCTTTGTAATACAATCTGTGGTCTCTCAAGGTGTATCCCCTATGAGAATCAGGATCCACAATCAAATCCTGCATAATAGCCTGTAATTTATCATCGTGCATGAGTTCAGCTTGCCATTCCTCTAGATCATTAACCTTAATGACTGATAGTGCGCAATAAGAACTTCTCCTGGACATTGCATCTGCTGCTGAATTGTCCTTCCCAGGCTTGTATTGAATCTCAAAATCATAACCAGCCAGTTTGGAAATCCATTTAAACTGTTCCTCCCCCAGCACTTGTTGTTCAGTAAGGAACTTAAGACTCTTTTGATCAGTTCTGATTATAAAATGCCTACCCATGAGATAATGCCTCCATCTCTGAACAGCTCTCACCACAGCCATCAATTCTCTCACATAAACTGACTTGGCCTGACTCCTATCAGATAAGGTTGCACTCCAAAAAGCCAAAGGTTTGCCTTCTTGAGATAAAACTGCCCCTAAACCAGTTCCAGATGCATCAGTTTCCAGGACAAATACCTTGGAAAAATCTGGAACAGCAAGGGAAGGTAATTCAGTGAGAGCTTGCTTCAAGGCTTCAAAAGCCTTTTGTGGTTCTGCTCCCCATAAGAAGCTGTCTTTCTTGAGTAACTGAGTCAATGGCCTGGCAATTTTGCCATAATCCCTTACAAATCTCCTGTAATATCCAGTGAGTCCTAGGAAGCCTCTTAAACTCTTCAAATCCTTAGGCACTGGCCACATCCACATTGCCTCAAGTTTCTTTGGGTCAGCAGCTACTGTTCCAGCAGAGAGTATATGGCCCAAATACTCAATTTGTTGCCTGCCAAACACACTTTTCTTTCCATTGATCTTTAGATCTTGCTGCTCCATCAATTGTAGTACTTGAGTGAGGTGAAAAACATGTTCTTCCATAGTGAGGCTGTAAACCAATATGTCATCGAAGAAGACCAAAGCATACTTCCTTAAGACTGGCCTCAGAACCTCATTCATTAGTGCTTGGAAAGTGGAAGGAGCATTAGTAAGTCCAAAAGGCATTACTATGAATTCATAATGCCCTTCATGAGTCCTAAATGCTGTCTTCTCTACATCCTCAGCCTTCATCATGATTTGGTGGTAACCAGATTTCAGGTCTATCTTGGAAAACACCTTAGCTGGGCCAATCTCATCCAACAGCTCATCTATCACAGGAATAGGAAATTTATTGGGCACTGTCACCTTATTTAATGCCCTGTAATCCACACAAAATCTCCAGCTTCCATCTTTCTTCCGAACCAAGATCACCGGGCTGGAATAAGGACTAATGCTAGGCCTTATTATGCCTGCATTCAACATCTCAGCTACAAGCTTTTCTATCTCATTCTTTTGATAATGGGGATATCTATAAGGCCTGATATTAGGAATTTGAGCCCCCTCCTTCAGGTGTATGGCATGATCATGCCTTCTATTAGGAGGTAACTCTGTAGGAGAGGCAAACAAAGTAGGGAATTGCCGCAAAACTGTCTTTAATTCAGCTGGTGTCTCCTCAGCAACTGCTTCTTCTTTCTCTAGCAGCTGGTAATGTAACATATATCCCTCCCCTTGCTGCTGTATTGTTTTGACAAAAGAGTTCATGGATACCTTTTTCTTCAAAAGCTCAGGTTCCCCTCTTAACTTCACTTTCTGGTTTCCTAACTTGAATTGCAGGGTGAGCTTCTCAAAGTTGGCCTTAATATCTCCCAACCCAGCGAGCCATTCCAGCCCCAGAACCACATCTACTCCTTTCAAATCAAAAAGATAGAAGTCCTGTACCACTTCTATGCCTTGTATCTGAATTCTTACCTGTTTGCAAACTCCTTTTCCCTCCACCTTATGCCCATCCCCAACCTCTACAGTGTATGTGGAAGTAGTTGTGACAACAAGTCCCAATTTCCTAGCCATAGCTCCTGAAATGAAGTTATGAGTTGCCCCACAATCTACAAGAACTATAATTCTGGTTCCCAACAACCCTCCCCACACCTTGAGGGACTTTCTTGTGGAAATTCCCTGTATACTGAGCAATGAGAGACGCTTGTACTCCAACACTTCTTCTGAATTTTCGAGCAACAACTCATATTCCTCCATATCAGCTCCCTCTTCCTCCTCAGCCAGCAACATGACTCTAAATTGCTTGTTTTTGCACACATGATTCTGACCAAACTTCTCCTCACACCTGAAACATTCTCCTTTCCTAATCTTTTCCCTCATCTCCTCACTTGTTAGCCTCCTAAATGGGTTGCCTCTAGGTGTTTTATTAACAAACTTGTCATTAACACTTCCACTAGAGGAATTTGATCCCTGTGTTACTGAATTTCCTCCACTCTTCACACCAGATTCAACTGTAACAGTTTTATGATAAGTTGAAGGTTTAAAATTGGACTTGTAGGAGTTATTATACCTGGCAGAACCATTGGTTCCAGCTTTGCTCACTGCCATATTCTTCTTTTCCACCATCAAAGCCTTCCTTACCATAGCAGCTAGTGTGTCAGGTTCATAGAGCTTGATTTCTGCTGAAATCTCCTCCTTTAAGCCATTGACAAATATGTCCATGAAGTTTTCTTCACCCACTCCTCTCAGCATTCCTGCAAACCTTTCAAACTGCTCCACAAACTCCTCTACACTCCCTTCTTGCTTGAGTGCCAAGATTGCTGCAAAAGGATTTGAAGCTGCTGCAAGTTGGAACCTGGCTAGCAGTGCTTCCTTGAACTTGTCCCAAGTTGTGGCAGTGTTGCTGGTTTCCCACCATTGATACCAGCTAAGTGCTTTTCCATCCAATGCAACCATAATTGCTTGGACCTTTTCTTCTTCAGTAGCTCCCTTAAGCTTGAAGTACCTTCCAATTTCTGAATCCAACTATAGGCATCTTCATCTCCTTGGAAAACTGGAATCTCCAATTTCCTCCATCGCTCAGTGTGAGAAACCTCAGAACGCAACTCATTCACTGTATCTCCTTGAACATCACCTTCACTCTCTGTTCCTTCGATCGTTTTCTCCTCCCCTGTTCTGCGATGAAATTTCCCTGTGCGTTCTTCGCTCCCTTTCTCACCGTCACTCTTCGCAGCAAGATTCTCCACAATCTTCTCCAATGCGCGAAACCGCTCCTCAGTTCTTTCGCGCTCAATCGCGCGCTCCCGGCGCTCTTCCTCTCGAATTCGACGATCCTCTTCTCTGTCGCGACTCATCAACTCGATGAGTCTCTCGATTGCATCAACACGAGACTCCATTCTACTAGCAACCATAGAATGGTACCACAGCTCCTGGATGGAGCTCTGATACCAACAATGATGAACTCAAGAATCAACTACTGTATTATTGAGAAAACAGAGTATCAACTCTCAAGAATTGAGGTTGAACTCGAGATTACAACGATGGAAACTGGAATGCAACACAAACCCTAGCCTCTGGAATTCGAGATCCAGAATCTCCCAAATCCTAACCAACTCGATAACTCCTCAACTGAATGACCCAATCCCTATTTATACTAATTGCTAGCTGTCTAACAGAATTGTATTGCTGACATCAGCATAACAGCTAAGCAGCTATATTAGAAGTAACCTTCTAAGGCTTACTTCCCTTATGTTTCCTAGTATATACCTTTGTAAACCTAGACTTAGGTATTTTAGGGATAGAACTATCATCATTGCCACATGATTGGTGCTTGTCCACTTTAGCTACCTAAAATGACCTACGCCTACATGGACAGTTCTACTCATGCAGTGTACCCAAGACAAATAAATATTAATATAATAATTTTTTAAAATATTTCATTTAAATATACAAAATCTATATATATATATATATATATCATAATATATATATGTATGTATGCGTGTTTACTTGCTCGTGTTAAGGATTTAAAAGCACTTGAAGTCTACTTAACCAACTCTTGAACATTTATAAAATAAAAAATATTTTAGGTTGTTTTAACACTTTTTGTCAAAATTGTCAAACACTAGGTCTAGCCTTCTAGGTGTGTGACACAAAAAGGAATTTTTTTTGTAATTCTTTTTTATATGTTTATCTTATTGAATAAAATAATGTCACTAATGAGATGTACATCACTTATGAATAACATTAAAATAGGGACTTATTGCAATGGGACAAAAAGTACACTGTACTCTTATAAGTGGAGTTTGTCAATGCTGCTCTTTTTTAAGAAGCTAAGTTAATAAGCTTCTTAAAAAAATCCCATGACAGCATTTTACATTAGTGGAGTTTGTCTAAGTTTTTCCCCCCTTATTTATTTATTTATTTTAATACAGAAAGTGGGTCATATGAATAAATTTCACTCAATGTAATGCTTTCTCATGACACAATATCCATTTTTCTTTGTTTTTTTTATCACCATCACAGTTCTCATGGCATTTATAAAAGAGTCATGCAGATAAGTGCTACTGCCTACTAGTGATGTGGCAGGTCAACTATCTTATTGGGAACCCTCCCCACACTGCTATATTGTTTTTAAAGTACACTGTTAATTGTTAATAATTAGTTTACAATAAGGAAGTGGAGGTATTTGTTAATTTAATCCAGATGGTTTTGATTTACTGATGGATATACATGAAAGGTCTTGCAAACTTCATTCACAATCAAGCCTGTTCTCACCATTGATTGTCTTGGTGTGTGATACACATAGTTAGTATATCAGGTAATATGGTTAGCTAGCTGTTTGCAGTCAGTTAGTTAGTTGGAAACCTTGCTTGTGTGATCACGTGAGAGACTTCAAGGAGTTAGTTAGAGTGGTTATATAGGGTGGGGAACTCACCTGTAATATGATTGATTGATGAATAAGAATTCTATTTTTCCCTCTAAAAAATAATAATTAGTTTACAATATTACCCTATTTGGTCAAAAGCCTTGGAAGTTGTTATCATAACTTGGGTACTTGGGTTTTTACTCATACCAACATAGTTAAGTAGTTAACAGATCATAGCATGTATAGTTTTTGGATATCTTAGCTTAACATGGATTTTCAAAGTAACAACATTTCCTATTTCTTGTCATGGATACTTACTTATCTAAACCATCTTTGCTTACTTTTTCATATCAAACATTCTGGTTATCAGTCTTACTAAGCTATCTGAAGCCAAGTTTGTGCAATTACTAATCATTTTATGCTAAATTTACAACTTTGTCCAACACTACCAGCGATCCAGCTTGCCGACCAAGTTTCCGGGAACTGTTAGATAGGCTTAGAGAACTGCAGAGACGGTACGCCATTCAGTTCCAGGCAGCCAGATCTAATGGTGGGGAAGGCGCCCAAAAGGATTCATAGCCACTCTCTTAGATTGTTTCTTTTGGTCACTCAAAGCTTGATGCTTAATGATTCTTTTGCATACATTTACAAAACCCGCCTGATGAGTAAATGAGTTGGTACTATCAGGCTGGTGCTGGATTCCTCGCGACATTACCAGTTGAATTCTTGTTCATCAACGTCTTCTCAGGTATCATACATCATACAAGAGAATGACAGAAAAAAAGGGGCTGGAGGTAGAGAATGAAAACAAGTAGGAAAAGGGTTTCCAAACTATTTGTCATTTTGATTTTATGTTTCCTCAATAGCTCTGTTGTAATTTTATATGGAAGATGGCCTGTACAGCAGGTAGGAAGGGGGGGGGGGGGCAGAAGAGCTTTCATTTTGCTACAAAAGAGCTTTGAAAGTTCATATAGTTTGAGATAGTTAGATAAACTTGTTATAAAGTACTTTCAGAAAAAGTAAAGTTGAAATTATGTTGTAAGTATTTAGTCTTAATAATAGCTTGCTAAGTTGAAATCAATGTCTGTGCTCCATTTTTTCAGAACCTCTTTTATTGGAAATTTTCATTAGGACCTATAATCTTAGGAAGGTATTTTTAAGTTAAAAATACTTATTTGAGTTGAGAACCTCCCATGAGCTATAATTTTATTTTCAGATCCATTATCATTATTAATTATCCACATTCTAAAATAACTTCAAGTAGGCTTATTGCCTGATCCATTTATTGCGATACAAGAAAATGGATTGTTGCCTGAGCCAATAATTTAGGGTCTCATCCCTTGTTCCCTTCATCTGTGGTCAATGAATAAATTTTGGCGAAATTTGAGTAGTTAGTTATTGGACATTGGGATGGGTGAAATTTCAAAACCCCAAATCCCCAATGTAAGGCATGGAAAAAACTCATTGGACTGCTTCCTACAGCTGAGTGCGCTGACAGTAGATTGGCCAATTTCCTACCGCTCAGTGCGCTGATAGTGAAGCGATGAATTAATCTCACATCAATTGTAGAGATACCTTGGTTTACACCGGAAAAAAATGTAAGTCATTGTACTCCCACCGTTCCTAAATATAAGACTTATTCCAAAAAATTGCGCTTATTAAGGAAGCACTTAATGTGACTAATTATTGTATTGATTTTTTAAAAAAGCATATATTCTTCCTTATTTAACCTTTGTTATGCACTCACCATTGATATTCCAAAAGTCATATTTAGTTGGATTAGTAGTAATTAATGGTAGGTGGTAACTTTGGAATTGAAAACATATAATTAATGTGGAGGGTAAAAATGGAAGAGTACAAAACCTTTTGTTAGATTATTGTAACTAGGTCTTATATTTAGGAACTACAAAATTTTGAAACTAGATCTTATATTTAGGAACGGAGGGAGTATATCACCGGAAAAAAAATGTAAGTCATTGTATATCACTAAACCGCAATTTAGACATTGATGCCATTTTCTGTGATATTACTCTATATTGTAGAATATCTCAAACACACTTCTAAAGGTTCGAAATAAATACGGCTGTAGAACATTCCGGCCATGGTAGTTACCTAAAATGGATTTTTACCACTCCTGAGGCAGATATATCAAAATGGAAGAGAAAAAAATGTTATGTTAAAGGGAGAAATAAAAAAATAAATGAAGTGTAAAATTTGAAGAATGAAATATTGTTACAGGAAAATGATATATGCCCAATCTGCCATGATGCACTAGCCTCAGCTGTATTTGCAACGCCCCAAAGAAGGACAACGGTTTAAGATCTTATCATTCATTGAGTGGAAGTAAACTCTGCACTTACTGAATGGCGACAAAGGGAAACACGATAACAAATTTTTAACTCTGCATACATGAATATGGTGTATGGCCAAAGAAAGAAAAGGCACCACAGCGTGGGGGTAGGGGGTTGAATGATTATATGTGTGTTTGTATTTACATTTAAGTCGGCCAAAAGTAGATTCACTCCAGTGACACAAGAGACATGGATTGACCAAAAACATATTCAAGCTGCCTTAGAATGAATGTAGAGAGAAATACAAACACAACCTTTATAGTAGTCTTCTAAAATACGCATAAGTTAGCAAGAATATGGACACTTCATTCTCATCAATGACACTTTCAACAAACAGACAGAAATCTATAATATAGGCAGAACTTTATCCATTAGGATGTAAAACAACAGAATATGCTATATGCACAAACATTCAAACACAAAATTTCAATTTAAGAAAGCAAGTGAAGTGTGGGGCTTTTCATTTGAGTGGAAATGATTCCAAGCTGAGCTTGAGGATCACAAACTGTATGTTCAACAAGCAAGCATACATAGATGAAAAACAAGGAGGTCCTCATGAAGTACTTAGCTCCACATTAGATAATTGGTATCTCTTTTAGGCAAACGGCTCAGAAAAATTTAGAGGGGGGGGGGGGGGCGGGGGCTCCTTCAATGTTAACAACACAGTTCATATTTCGGAATGAATTAAGTGATTAGGTCCATAGTATACATTTGAGGTTCAAGTTTTGCAAAACAAAAAAACCTGACACGTATAATCTTCTGAAACACTAATCCTTGTTCATTCCTACCCCTCTAGCGAAGCAAGTGCCTGATGGCAGCAACTGCATCACCTTTATGCTCACGCAAGGTTCTTTCAGCCACCTTTTTGTCCAACTGTTGAAAACAATCAGAAAGACAGATTAATTAATTGAAATATACACTTCTATATAGATTGTGAAACAATCTGTTGAAGAAGTTACCTCAAGTTCATTTGCGATTATATCAACATCTGCTGCATTTATCTTAACAGCAGCTAATTCTTTCTCCCTGTGATTAGATCAAAATGCATATCACGGGTTAGAAATAAAAGGAAAACAGATCATTAATGCAGGTGAGACAAGAGGGGAAATGGCGTGATGAATTTTATATGTAACTTGTTTTTATTTTACATAGCCACGTTTATTTCATGTTTAAATTATGATTTAAGAACTACACAAGTACTTTATATTTCATTAGTAAAACAACCCGATATATTCAATTTACATGCAAGAATAGAAAAAGGTGCAGCTGCATGATGAAGTCGTGAACGAAAGCTTAGATATTAAGCATTAGTAAAGAGCTACAGGTATCCATCCCTGTTGAACAAACGAATTCTTAAATAAGGAATTTTCTAGAGTAATACTCAAATTGAAGAGTGACACTGTTTTTTGGTTACTTTCCACACTAGAGTTGGGGGGAGGAGAATGTGAACGAGGGCTAAGGATACAAGTCTACGATCAAGATTTAAAAATGTTGGTTTAAGTTAAAGTAGGTGTCTTCAATATTCTTACTGGTGTTTTGACGTCACTTATAACCAAATGAATAACGCTAGTACCCTACTGTGCTAAGAAGCCCCATGGCACTTCTTCAAGTCTACCCCATGTGTAAGTTACCCCGAAATTTTATTTAGCATTTACCCCAAAATCCATCCAAATGTGCTATTTACTACCCCCATCTCCATAGTGTTGTTAAAAACTTGAACTAACATATTTCAATGGCTGAGGGGGTAAGTTACACATAGAAAATGTTTTTATTTTCTTTTTCTGGGTGGGGAACTGGCTAAATCTCAATAATTGAATATTTAAGTCATAATTTGCTCCTTGATTATATTATCCTTAGCTATCTCTTTCCTTTATTTAATTAGAAAAATATGAGGTTAGTAAAAATTGGATAACCAGCACTAATTACTGCAATATAATTAACTATTCAATCTATTCTTCTACATTCCTACAGTTAACTGAAGATATCCAAGGAGATCTCAGCTAAATGCATATGCGTAGCGTATTCCAACAATGTGTTTACGACTTATGAGAGCTGTTAAGATAGTGTACTAATGAGCATGGACTGGGTAGTTAAATAACAGAACAAAACTACCTTGCCCTTGACTTAGAAGCTTAATAAGCAAGCAGAAAGAAACTCCATCATCTTGTTCGCGAAACGAATAGAATCCTAAATGGCTATTTTTAAACTACAGAAATAGAAGTCTATATCCTTTCCCCTGCCCCAATTGGAGTATGAACAAGAATTTGGTATTTCTATCTACAATTCATTTCATTCCCCTTAGCAACATTCCCTTTCCATTCAGCTCAATAACACAGGTTTCCCAGCAAACAACAAATTGAAAACAATCAGCAATAGCAATTTCGATACTCGAATCGATCATCTCTCATTGAAAAACACAGTATTGTTTGTTTACCTCATTCGCATGGCGTTCCAATCAGCTTCAGCAGATGCAGCAATGGAAGCCATGGCCTGTCAAATCACCGCATACCCATTAGGCCATTACACGCATAAACAACAAAAGGGAATCGATTTAGCGAGGTGAATGGGAAAAGGGTATTGCTGGATTGAATGAAAGCGGGTAGTACCTCTTGGACGCGAGTGGAATCGAGCTGGCGATCCTCGACGCGGTCAGTGAGCTTGTCGAAGGCTTTGCTCTGCTGCTGCATGTCCTTGGAATCCAGCATCATCTCCACTCCTTCTTCTGCACCCTCCATGATTCTTCTTCTTCACAAGATGATGCCCTAGCTGCTGCTGCTGCTGCTGCTATAGCCCCAGAAGAAACCTTGCTTCTACCTCTCTCTGTGTTATAAAACTCAAAACATAATCGATTTTTATTTAATAGGATATATATTATTTTATAGGCTTAATTTACATTCTAAATTTTTATCATGGTAATCTAAGGGGATGTTATGGGATTTGGGTTTAACACCCCACCCATGAGGCTCCCCACCCCACTTTATTGAAAACGGGATTTAAATTTCTGTTTTTAATACAAATAAAACGGAACTTAAAAAACCGTTTTGTATTTTAGCATATGTGTCACATTTTCAACCATTCATTGTATACTAAAAAAGCGGAATATTAAATTTCGTTTTAAAAACGGAAATTTAAATCCTGTTTTCAATAAAAGTGAGGTGGGAAGCCTCATGGGTGGGGTGTTAAACCCAAATCCCTAATCTAAGGTATGTTTAAATTGAAGGTTTGTCACTTTGTCCATGTAGCCCTTATTATGTGATAGTTTCATTTTTTTATTCAATAGGGAAAAATGTCACCATGGATTTAAAAATGGAATTGAAGCAATCTTCCAATGTAGAACAAATGAGGCTAACTATTGTTAGTATAAAATTTCACCAATTAAGTGTCAAAATATGTGAAAGTCTAGAAATTGGTTCAAGAGTTTGTGAATTAGTTTTTTGCAATGGTCATTTCAACCTAAATTTGATATGTTTTAGTTACTTTTTCAAATATAACCTTTAATAATTGCAATCCATACTTTCAACCTAACTTTGAGAGAAATAAAGGAGAGATTACCAAACTTTAAGATGGAGTTAAAAGACTGATTTTTATCGTAAAATATAAAGAAGTAGAGAGTATCTGAAACTCTAAGAGATAGAAATGTCTGTCAATTTGACCTGTTTAAGACTAACAAATAGAGTTTCTTGAAAGTTCTAAAAAACCTTGTTAACCCTTTAAAGGAAAAAAGAAAGTTTAAGTAAAGGGTCTATGTTCTCGACATGAGAATTGGAAAAGGGTAAACAAGTTCCTTAAAACCTTAAATTTGAGGTCGAGTGTCTTAGACCTAAACTTAATTAGCTGAAAATGCTTAGGTTATATATAAGATAACCAATTATGTTTGCTTAAAGAAGGTTGGAGATATTCAAGTCCAAATACAGAGAGAAGCAAGAAATGGAGTTATTGAAGGATAACGCCAGGAAACACGTGGAAGATAACAATGAAGTCAGGAGACGTGTAGAAGTCTTAGTTTTGGGTCAAAGAGATGCTCGAAGACACGTGTGAACAAAGCATATAAATAGGATTTCATACGTAAACTAAAGGGTTCACAACCTTTACTAAAAAATACTCTAAATGTCATATGTTCATCTAGGTGACACGAGGTTGCAAGATATTTTAAAGATGCTATTTTTTAAACCACTTCCTTCTTGATGTAATTTACTTATTTCATTTATTATTTTCTCTCATTCTATTTCTTTCCTCTAATATTAAACTCTCTAAATCTACCACAAAACGTAGATCAATTGGTCAGGTTGTTCTAGCTTAAGCGGTAGTCTCGAGTTTGAGTATACATGTGGTTTGAGCCTAGAGGTGGGCGGAGCGGCATTGAATGCAACAGTAGGCAGTGCATGGCAGGCAAAAGGGGGTGGGTAGCTTGAGGGGGGGAACAACGAAGCAACTATTTATGAGGAATGGTAGGGCGATATTGGGAGAGGTGGGGTGACAATGGTTTGGAAAGAGTGTGAGGGTTTGAGCAAGATAATAAAGAGGCATGTGTGAAGAAGGTATGAGGTCTAGTGTC